>NC_089502.1:5557633-5929879 GCF_036850765.1 Saccopteryx bilineata | reverse complement strand
TGTGAGTTTTTGGCTCCTTTGTTAAAGATGAACTGCCTTTATACTGTGTGTGTGTGTGTGTGTGTATGTGTGAGTGCATGTGTGCATATGTGTGTGTGTGTTTATTTCTGGGCTCTTGATTCTGTTCCATTTGTCAGGAAATCTGTTTTTCTACCAATATCATGTGTTCTGATTAACATGGCTTTTGTAGTATCATTTCCAGTAGGTAATGTTATACAGCTAACTTCACTTTTTTCTCAGGATAGCTTTGGCTATTTATAGCTCTTTATTGTACAATACAAACCTGGTGATTTTTCATTCCATTTTTAAAAGTATAAGTGGAAATAGTAAGGCAGATTCTTCACATGTGCTCCAACTGGATCTGCCTTGCAACCCTCATCTGGATGATAATCAACTGAACTATACTCAGCACCTGAGCCTGACACTAAAAACCAATTAAGCCACCAACTGCAAGAGAGAAAGAGAGAGAGAGATGATGTCAGAGTAATGGTGAAGTGAAAGGTACTCCTAATCTCCTCCCTTAAAATTTCAACAAATTGAAAAACTACATCATGGTGAAGAAACCCCAGCTAGGCTCACAGGTATGCTTTAAAGACCATGCACCAAATGGACTAAAGGTGAGATGGGGTGAAAAGGGGCAGAAGATAAACACATTTGCAGTGGGCTTTGGAGAGGAGAGGAAACAAACCTGAAGTGACTGAGTTTATTTTTTTTCTGTTAGACTACAAAGAAGAGGGAAGCCCAAGCTCTCCGGATTTTACCTGAGTGATATGGAGAGGAAAACTTGGAGTTACTGGATCTCTTTCTGCCAAAAAAAGTACTGAAAAAGAGGGGTAGAGATAAAAATAAACCAAAGAGGTCAGAACATGGGGTCACACCCAGTGTTCTTGCAGTCTGCCTGTAGACCACAATTGGCATATACAGAGAAAGCTAAAGCATGGCCTCCCAGCTGCACAGCCCCCTAGATCCCATCTTCCTGACCAAATGATAAGAAAAGTGACAGGGACAAAATCCGCAGCTAGATCTATAGAGGCACTCTCTTCCCTGAAAAACATAGATGTTCCACATACAATCCCCAGGTCTGTTGAGACATGGATAAGAGCACCCAGAAATTTAAAATCACCATTGCTAGAACCATAAATTCAGAAAACTAGAGCCATAAAACTTTATGTTTTATATTTTGTATTCTTTTTTTGTCAGTGTTTTGGTTTTGATTATTTGTTTACTTTCAATATTTTTCTTGTGTTTTTTTTAATTTGTTATAATTTTGAATTTTTATATATTCTTTGTATTTTTATTTTAATTTTTAATTTTTTTAGTTTTTTTCTTTGTTTTTGTTTTTGTTTAAAGTTCTTAACAATACCATGCTCAAATGCCATCAAGGAAGAAAAAATCAAATATCATGGCTACACAAGACAGAGACGTAGTTCAGAAAGAAAATTATAAATCCGGAGATGACGTCAGAGTGACGGCATGGTAGGAAGCAATACTGATAAATCTCCCCATAAACTCAACAAGTTCTTCAACCAGAAACAGAAAAACCTATCCTTTGAGCCTTCAGATGCTTCACAACACACCCAAAGGTAGGGTCGAGTGAAAGATTGGCTACATATATGGTCAAACCCCGGGGGAAATAGGGAGTAAGAAATGCTCCGCCTTCCTCTCTAACCCAAACAGAACGGCTTTCACTGAGAACTGAGAATATAGAAACTAAGGCAGGCATAGGGAGTGAATAGATCCAGGCTGCAGTACAAACAGCCAAACCAGGCTGTGGCACGGAGATCCAAGCTGTGGAAAAACCTGGGCAATTCAAGCTAACAAGCGCGCCAAACCAAGACAAAGGAAGAAAAGTGGGGCAGCCATTTTCTGCATCTCCTGGTCGACGCGCATGTATAGTGGGCAAGATATTCCTACGAACAATTCAGGGGTGGGCACCGCCTGTGCTATCCCACAGAGAAGCAGAGTCAGAGGCCTCTGTGTGGGTAAAAACTGGAATCTCCTAGGAGCCCCAGAGCCCTGAGGGGACCGGGCATGGGGAGGGACCTGGAGCCAACTCCAACAGCGGAACTTTTCTGTGCAGGAGGAGGGCTTTCTCGGAGTGAGAGGTGTCCCTCCTGAGCCTGGTCATCGCGCACGGAGAGTAGGCAGGAGATTCCTCCGAACTCCTCAGGGGTGGGCGCCCACGTTTTCCCACAGAGGAGCAGAGTCAGAGGCCTGTGAGCGGGCCAGGAGCGGAATCTCCTGGCCACCCCAGCGCCCTGGGAAAGCAACACGGGGACAGAGCGAAAGCCAATTCCAATGCCGGAACTTTTCCGTGTGGGCGGAGGGTTTTCTCGGAGTGAGAGAAAGCCTGATTCCAACTGGCCTGATATCCAGGTCGGCACGCATGGAGAGTGGGCAAGAGATTCCTCCGAACTCCTCAGGGGTGAGCGCCCGTGTTTTCCCACAGAGGAGCAGAGTCAGAGGCCTGTGAGCAGGTCAGGAGAGGAATCTCTGAGCCACCCCAGCTCCCTGAGGGGGCTGCACACAGAGATAGAGCGAGAGCCAATTCCAATGCTGGATCTTTTCCGTGCGGGTAGGAATTTCACTCGAAGTATGACGCGGCTTGTCTGCCATCCTGGTGGGCGCACACGGAGAGTGGGCAAGAGATTCCTCCGAATGCCTCAGGAGTGGGCACCCGTGTTATCCCACAGAGGGGCAGAGCCAGAGGTCTTTGAGTGGGCAGAAGCCCTGCCTGATTATGCTAGCAGCTCTGACTGACTGAGCCTTACTCAGAGCCCTGTGCTGAGTGGGAATAGATTGGGGAGTTGCCAGCTCTTTGAGCCTCTTACTATCCAGGCAGAGGCAGCAGCAACCCCATAGCTAGATTATCAGGCTTCTAATTGTGGAAGGAAAGACTAGGAGAGAGGCTCCAGGAACACTCTCACAGTGAGAGACCCTCTCACTGTTGGAGCCTATAAACACTAATGAGCCACGACTGCCAACGAGACTGAAGCCCAATACATGACATCACCATAGAGAATTATCAACTGCAAACCTCTTCCAGAGCATGCCACAGGGGCAGAACCCAGGGTACAAAGTCACCGACCAAGAAGAGAGACAGAAAAGAAAAAGCAAGACGATAACCTCTCAAAATCAAGAATAATCCGCAGACTTTATAACCTATCCCATTTTATTATATTTGTTCATCTGTGTCTCTTTTCTTCATTCTTGATTTTTTTTTTCTATTCCAATTTGGTCATTTAATTCTCTCTCATTCTTACTCTCACCTCTCTTTGAACTACACTACCCATAAGTGTTACATCTCCCATTATCTTTTCTTTCCTCCTCCTTTCTCTCTATGAGAGTTGCAATCCAAAACCCCTAACTCTCTCTCTCTCTACTCCTTTTTCTTTTTTCTTCTTTTAGTGGTTCCATCCTTTCTCTCTCTCTCTCTCTCTCTCTCTCTCTCTCTCTTCTCCCTCTATATTAGTCTCTTCCTTTCTCCTTTATATCTTCTCTCATTCAAACCTCAATAACAAACAAATTATCTTATCTGGGACTCAAACTTAAGTTTGTGGTATTTTGGAGAATTTTTACTTCACCTTTTTAACACATTAGCAGTGCTCTCATCCCTGGCTCTCCATTTTATCTAGTTCTTGTTACACTAAATACAATAGGAATTTTTTAATTTTCCACCCCTTTTTTCTGTTTCCCTCTTATTCCTCTCATCATAAATCTGAGTCAGCCAACACATAAAAGAAAATCATTTTATTCTTGATCTAATTTTTTTCCTTATTTGCTTTTTGTGGGTCTATACCGCCCCCCTTTTTTATATATATAATTTTTATTTTATTTTTTTCTTTTTCTGTTTTTCTTTTTCCTTTACCCCTTTATTACTTCTCCCCAATTCAGGCCCTCCACTACAGGTATTGTTTGTTCTATTTAGTACAATATAATTCACAGTTCATCACAAGATTTTCTCAAGAAAGAGGGGAGAGAAGAGGAGAAGAAAAAAAGAGTGGAAGGAATAATTCCCTTTTTTTCTCAAATTTTTATCTTATTTTATTTTTCTTTATTTAATGATTAATTTTCAAAAAAAACCTCAATTTTTTATTTTTATTTTTTAAACTTTTTATTCCTTATAAAATCCAATTAATACTATCAACAAAACCACCGTAAGATGCTATTAAAAAAGAGAAAATCGAATATCATGGATACAAAAGAGAGGTAACACAGAGAGATGAGGAAAAATCTATGGAGAAAAAGTTTAAGATATTGGAAACCTTGGAGTTAAACGACAGATAATTTAAAATAGAAATCCTAAAAATACTCAGAGATATACAAGAAAACACAAAAAGGTAATTTAGGGAGCTCAGAAAACAACTCGATGAACACAAAGCGTATATCTCCAAGGAAATTAGAACTATAAAAACAAATCAAACAAAGACGAAAAACTCAATTCACAAGCTGAAAAACGAGGTAACAAGCTTAGCTAATAGAACAGGCCAATAGAAGAGAGGATTAGTGAAATAGAAGACAAGCAACTTGAGGCACAACAAAGAGAAGAAGAAAGAGATTCAAAAATTAAAAATAATGAGATAGCCCTTCAGGAATTATCTGACTCCATCAAAAAGAATAACATAAGAATAATAGGTATATCAGAGGGAGAAGAGAGAGAAAATGGAATGGAGAACATACTCAAACAAATAATAGATGAGAACTTCCCAAGCCTGTGGAAAGAACTAAAACCTCAAATTCTAGACGCAAACAGAACTCCAAGTTTTCTTAACCCCAAAAAACCTACTTCAAGGCACATCATAATGAAATGGACACAAAACAACTGCAAAGAAAAAATTCTCAAGGCAGCCAGGGAAAAGAAGAATACAACATATAAAGGAAGGCCCATTAGATTATCATCAGATTTCTCAACAGAAACTCTACAAGTTAGAAGAGAGTGGACCCCAATATTTAAAGTCTTGAAAGAGAGGAACTTTCAGCCACGAATACTATACCCATCAAAGCTATCCTTCAAATATGAAGGAGAAATAAAAACATTCACAGATACAGAAAAGATGAGGGAATTTATCACGAGAAAACCCCCACTCCAGGAAATACTAAAGGGGGTTCTCCAATCAGATACGAAGAATAAAAAAACAAAACAAAGCCACAAGTAAAAGCTCCAAGAAGAACATAACAAAACCAACTTTAAACTGTGACAACAAAAAAAAAGGGGGGGAGAGGATGGAGATTTACAGTAGCAAAAGGCGATGGAGTGAAAAATTACTCACAAAATAGAGCACTACAATGAACAGGGTAGAAACCCTTTTCATTACTTAATGGTAACCACCATTGAAAAAACCACCACAGAAGCACATGATTTAAAAAAGATAGCAACAGAGGAAAGATGTATGGAATACAACCAAATAAAAACAAAAGATAGAAAAACGAAAGAGAAGGATCAAACAAGACACAAAACTAACAGAAAGCAATCTATAAAATGGCAATAGGGAACTCACAAGTGTCAACAATTACACTAAATGTAAACGGATTAAACTCACCAATAAAAAGGCACAGAGTAGCCGAACGGATCCAAAAAGAAAATCGAACTGTATGGTGCCTACAAGAAACGCATCTAGAGATGACGTCAGAGTAATGGCGGAGTAGGAAGCGATACCGATAAATCTCCCCCAAAACTCAACAAGATCTTCAACCAGAAACAGAAAAACCTATACTTGGGGAGCTTCCAGATTCTTCGCAATACACCCAAAGGTATGATTGAGTGAAAAATTGGCTAAATATATAACCAAACCCCGAAGGAAATAGGGAGTAAGAAATGCTCCGCCTTCCTCACTAACCTAAACAGGGCGGCTTTCTCTGGTAACTGTGAATATAGAAACTGAGGCGGGCAAAGGGGGTGAATAGATCCAGGCCGCCGCAGCAAAAACGGCCGAACCAGGCTGTGGCTCAGAGATCCAAGCCGAGGAAAATCTGATCCTGTGGCAAACCAGCCAATACAAGCTAACACTCGCGCCAAACCCAAACAAAGAAAGACAAGCGGAGCGGCCATTTTACCCGGTCTCCTGGTCGGTGCGCAGTTAGTGGGCGAGAATTTCTTCCTAAGCCCCAGAAGTGGGTGTCCGTGTTGCCTCACGGAGAGGCAGGGTCAGAGGCCTTTCTGTGGGCTGAGGGCAGAGTCTCTGGGCAGCCCCAGCGCCCTGGGAAAGCCACGCACGGGAGGGAGTGAGAACTAATCCCAACGGTGGAGATTTTCCGTGCTGGAGGCTGTTTCACTCAGAGGGAACCGCAGCCGGCCTCATATCCTGGTTTGCGCGCGCAGATAAGGAGTGAGCGATTCCTCCGAGTGCCTCGGCAGTGCACGCCCGTGTTATCGCACAGAGGGGCAGAGTCAGGGGCCTTTGTGTGGGCCAAAGCGGAATCTCGGGCCGCCCCAGCGCCTTGCAAAAGCCGCACACGGGGACGGAGCGAGACTCAATTCCAACGCTGCAACTTTTCCCTGCGGTTAGGGGTTTAACTCAGAGCGTGAGACTGCTGGCCGGATATCCTGGTTGCAGACAGTGAGTGAGAGTTTCCTCCAAGCGCCCCGGAAGTGGGCGCCCGCTTGTGTTACCGGATAGAGTGGCAGAGCCAGAGGTCTTCGAGTGGGCGGAAAGCCCGCCTGATTAAGCTAGCAGCTCTGACTGACTGAGCCTTACCCAGAGCCCTGTGCTGAGTGGAAATAGAGTGGGGAGTTGCCAGCAATTTGAGCCTCTTACTATCCAGGCAGAGGCAGCAGCAACCCCATACCTGGACTATCAGGCTACTAATTGAGGAAGGAAAGACTAGGAGAAAGGCTCCAGGAACACGGACTCTCTCACTGACGGAGCCTATAAATGCTAATGAGCCTCGACTCCAAACGAGAATAAAGCACAATACATGACATTGCCATAGAGACTTATCAACTGCAAACCTCTACCTGAGCGTGCCAAAGGGGCAGAACCCGGGGTACAGAGTCACCGACCAGGAAGAGGGAGAGAAAAGAAAAAGCAAGAAGATAACCTCTCAAAATCAAGAATAATCTGCAGACTTTATAACCTATCCCATTTTATTATATTTGTTCATTTGTTTCTCTTATCTTCATTCTTGAGACTTTTTTTTCCTCCTCCAATTTGGCCGATTAACTCTCTACCGGTCTTACTCTCTCCTCTCCCTGAACTACACTACCCATAAGTGTTACATCACCCATTATCATTTCTCTTCTCTTCCTTTCTCTCTATGAGGGTTGCACTCCAAAACCCTTAACTCTCTCTCTCTCTCTCCTTTCTTTTTTCTTCTTTTAGTGTTTCCCTCTTTTTTTCTCTCTCTCTCTTTCTTTTCTCCCTCTATATTAGTTTCTTCCTTTCTCCTTTACATCTCCTTTCATTCAAACCTCAATAACAAACAAATTATCTTATCTGGGACTCAAACTTATGTTTGTGGCATTTTGGGGGGGTTTTACTTCACCTTTTTAACTCACTAGCAGTGCTCCCATCCCTGGCTCTCCATATTATCTAGTTCTTGTTCCACTAAATACAATAGTAAGTTTTTAATTTGTCCCCCCATTTTTCCATTTTCCTCTTATTCCTCTCATCATAACTCTTAGAAAACCAACACCTAAAAACAAATCATTTTATTCTTGACCCAAATTTTTTCCTTATTTGCTTTTTGTGGGTCCATACGCTCTTTTTTTTTTCTTTTTTCTTTTTTTTTTTTTCTCTCTTTTTTGCCCCTTCATTACTTTTCCCCAATTCAGGCCCTCCATCACAGGCATTGTTTGTTATAACTCACAGTCCACCACAAGATTTTCTCAAGAAAGAGGGGAGAGGAGAGGAGAGGAAAAAAAGAGGGGGGGAATAATTTCCTTTTTTAAAAAATTTTTATTTTATTTTATTTTTCTTTATTTCATTATTAATTTTTTTAAAAAAAACAACTCTTTTCGATTTGTTATTTTTTTTATTTTTTTTAACTTTTTATTCTTTATTAAATCTCATTAATACTATCAACAAAACCACCCTCAGATGCCATTAAGGAAGAGAAAATCGAATATCATGGATACAAAAGAAAGAGAGGTAACACAGCTAGATGAGGAAAAATCTATGGAGAAAAAATTTAATATATTGGAAACCTTGGAGCTAAATGACAGAGAATTCAAGATAGAAATCCTAAAAATCCTCCGAGATATACAAGAAAACACAGAAAGGCAATATAGGGAGCTCAGAAAACAACTCCATGAACACAAAGAATATATGTCCAAGGAAATTGAAACTATAAAAACAAATCAAACAGAGATGAAAAACTCAATTCACGAGCTGAAAAACGAAGTAACAAGCTTAGCTAATAGAACAGGTCAGATAGAAGAGAGGATTAGTGAAATAGAAGACAAGCAACTTGAGGCACAACAGAGAGAAGAAGAAAGAGACTCAAAAATTAAAAAAAATGAGATAGCCCTACAAGAATTATCTGACTCCATCAAAAAGAATAACATAAGAATAATAGGTATATCAGAGGGAGAAGCGAGAGAAAATGGAATGGAGAACATACTTAAACAAATAATTGATGAGAACTTCCCAAGCCTGTGGAAAGAACTAAAGCCTCAAGCTCAAGAAGCAAACAGAACTCCAATTTTTCTTAACCCCAACAAACCCACTCCAAGGCATATCATAATGAAATTGACACAAACCAACAGCAAAGAAAAAATTCTCAAGGCAGCCAGGGAAAAGAAGAATACAACATATAAAGGAAGGCCCATTAGATTATCATCAGATTTCTCAGCAGAAACTCTACAAGCTAGAAGAGAGTGGACCCCAATATTTAAAGTCCTGAAAGAGAGGAACTTTCAGCCACGAATACTATACCCATCAAAGCTATCCTTCAAATACGAAGGAGAAATAAAAACATTCACAGATACAGAAAAGATGAGGGAATTTATCATCAGAAAACCCCCACTCCAGGAATTACTAAAGGGGGTTCTCCAATCAGATACAAAGAACAAAAAAAAACAGAGCCACAAGTAAAAGTTCCAAGAAGAACACAATAAAACCAAATTTAAACTGTGACAACAACAAAAAGAAAGAGGGGGAGAAGACGGAGATTAACAGTAGCAAAGGACGATGAAGTGCAAAAGTACTCACAAAATAGTTCGCTACAATGAACAGGGTAGGGACCCTTTTCATTACTCAAAGGTAACCACCATTGAAAAAACCACCCCAGAAGCACATGAGATAAAAAAGATAGCAACAGAGGAAAGATGTATGGAATACAACCAAATAAAAACAAAAGATAGAAAAACGAAAGAGAAGGATCAAACAAGACACAAAACTAACAGAAAGCAAGATATAAAATGGCAATAGGGAACTCACAAGTATCAATAATTACACTAAATGTAAATGGATTAAACTCACCAATAAAAAGGCACAGAGTAGCAGAATGGATTAAAAAAGAAAATCCAACTGTATGCTGCCTACAGGAAACTCATCTAAGTAACAAGGATAAAAACAAATTCAAAGTGAAAGGCTGGAAAACAATACTCCAAGCAAATAACATTCAAAAAAAAGCAGGTGTAACAATACTCATATCGGATAATGCTGACTACAAGACAGGAAAAGTACTTAGAGACAAAAATGGCCATTTCATAATGCCTAAGGGGACACTGAATCAAGAAGACATAACAATTCTTAATATATATGCACCAAACCAAGGAGCACCAAAATATATAAGACAGCTACTTATTGATCTTAAAACAAAAACTGACAAAAATACAATCATACTTGGAGACCTCAATACACCGCTGACGGCTCTAGATTGGACATCCAAACAGAGAATCAACAAAGACATAGTGGCCTTAAACAAAACACTAGAGCACCTGGATATGATAGACATCTACAGGACATTTCATCCAAAAGTGACTGAGTATACATTTTTCTCCAGTGTACATGGATCATTCTCAAGAATTGACCATATGTTGGGCCACAAAAACAATATCAGCAAATTCAGAAAAATTGAAGTTGTACCAAGCATATTTTCTGATCATAAAGCCTTGAAACTAGAATTCAACTGCAAAAAAGAGGAAAAAAATCCCACAAAAATGTGGAAACTAAACAACATACTTTTAAAAAATGAATGGGTCAAAGAAGAAATAAGTGCAGAGATCAAAAGATATATACAGACTAATGAAAATGACAGTACGACATATCAGAATCTATGGGATGCAGCAAAAGCAGTGATAAGAGGGAAGTTCATATCGCTTCAGGCATATATGAACAAACAAGAGAGAGCCCAAGTGAACCACTTAACTTCCCACCTTAAGGAACTAGAAAAAGAAGAACAAAGACAACCCAAAACCAGCCGAAGAAAGGAGATAATAAAAATCAGAGCAGAAATAAATGAATTAGAGAACAGAAAAACTATAGAAAAAATTAATAGAACAAGAAGCTGGTTCTTTGAAAAGATCAACAAAATTGACAAACCCTTGGCAAGACTTACCAAGGAAAAAAGAGAAAGAACTCATATAAACAAAATCCAAAATGAAAGAGGAGAAATCACCACGGACACCGTAGATATACAAAGAATTATTGTAGAATACTATGAAAAACTTTATGCCACTAAATTCAACAACCTAGAAGAAATGGATAAATTCCTAGAAAAATACAACCTTCCTAGACTGAGTCAAGAAGAAGCAGAAAGCCTAAAAGACCTATCAGTAGAGATGAAATAGAAAAAACCATTAAAAACCTCCCCCAAAAATAAAAGTCCAGGCCCTGACGGTTATACCAGCGAATTTTATCAAACATTCAAAGAAGACTTGGTTCCTATTCTACTCAAAGTCTTCCAAAAAATTGAAGAAGAAGCAATACTTCCAAACACATTTTATGAGGCCAACATAACCCTCATACCAAAACCAGGCAAGGATGGCACAAAAAAAGAAAACTACAGACCAATATCCCTAATGAATACAGATGCTAAAATACTAAACAAAATACTAGCAAATCGAATACAACAACATATTAAAAAAATAATACATCATGATCAAGTAGGATTCATCCCAGAATCTCAAGGATGGTTCAACATACGTAAAACAGTTAACGTAATACACCATATCAACAAAACAAAGAACAAAAAACACATGATCTTATCAATAGACGCAGGAAAGGCTTTCGATAAAATACAACACAATTTTATGTTTAAGACTCTCAACAAAATGGGTATAGAAGGAAAATATCTCAACATGATAAAGGCCATATATGATAAACCATCAGCTAACATCATATTAAATGGCACTAAACTGAAGGCTTTCCCCCTTAAATCAGGAACAAGACAGGGTTGTCCACTCTCTCCACTCTTATTTAATGTGGTACTAGAGGTTCTAGCCAGAGCAATCAGACAAGACAAAGAAATAAAAGGCATCCATATCGGAAAAGAAGAAGTAAAGGTATCACTTTTTGCAGATGATATGATCCTATACATCGAAAACCCCAAAGAATCCACAAAAAGACTACTAGAAACAATAAGCCAATACAGTAAGGTCGCAGGATACAAAATTAACATACAAAAGTCAATAGCTTTTCTATATGCCAACAATGAAACAACTGAGAAGGAACTCAAAAGAATAATCCCCTTCACGATTGCAACAAAAAAAATAAAATATTTAGGAATAAACATAACAAAGAATGTAAAGGACTTATATAATGAAAACTATAAACCATTGTTAAGGGAAATCGAAAAAGATATAATGAGATGGAAGAATATACCTTGTTCTTGGCTAGGAAGAATAAATATAATCAAGATGGCTATATTACACAAAGCAATATACAAATTTAATGCAATTCCCATCAAAATTCCAGTGACATTTTTTAAAGAAATAGAGCAAAAAATCATCAGATTTATATGGAACTATAAAAAACCCCGAATAGCCAAAGCAATCCTAAAGAAAAAGAATGAAGCTGGGGGCATAACAATACCTGACTTCAAACTCTATTATACGGCCACGACAATCAAAACAGCATGGTATTGGCAGAAAAATAGACACTCAGACCAATGGAACAGAATAGAAAGTCCAGAAATAAAACCACATATATATAGTCAAATAATTTTTGATAAAGGGGCCAACAACACACAATGGAGAAAAGAAAGCCTCTTCAATAAATGGTGCTGGGAAAACTGGAAAGCCACATGCAAAAGAATGAAACTGGACTACAGTCTCTCCCCCTGTACAAAAATTAACTCAAAATGGATCAAAGATCTAAACATAAGACCTGAAACAATTAAGTACATAGAAGAAGACATAGGTACTCAACTCATGGACCTGGGTTTTAAAGAGCATTTTATGAATTTGACTCCAATGGCAAGAGAAGTGAAGGCAAAAATTAATGAATGGGACTACATCAGACTAAGAAGTTTTTGCTCAGCAAGGGAAACTGATAACAAAATAAACAGAAAGCCAACTAAATGGGAAATGATATTTTCAAACAACAGCTCAGATAAGGGCCTAATATCCAAAATATACAAAGAACTCATAAAACTCAACAACAAACAAACAAACAATCCAATAAAAAAATGGGAAGAGGATATGAATAGACACTTCTCCCAGGAAGAAATACAAATGGCCAACAGATATATGAAAAGATGCTCATCTTCTTTAGCTATTAGAGAAATGCAAATCAAAACGGCAATGAGATACCACCTCACACCTGTTCGATTAGCTGTTATTAGCAAGTCAGGTAATAGCAAATGTTGGAGAGGCTGTGGAGAAAAAGGAACCCTCATACACTGTTGGTGGGAATGTAAAGTAGTACAACCATTATGGAAGAAAGTATGGTGGTTCCTCAAAAAACTGAAAATAGAAGTACCTTATGACCCAGCAATCCCTCTACTGGGTATATATCCCCAAAACTCAGAAACATTGATACGTAAAGACACATGCAGCCCCATGTTTATTGCAGCATTGTTCACAGTGGCCAGGACATGGAAACAACCAAAAAGCCCATCAATAGATGACTGGATAAAGAAGATGTGGCACATATACACTATGGAATACTACTCAGCCATAAGAAATGATGACATCGGAACATTTACAGCAAAATGGTGGGATCTTGATAACATGATACGAAGCGAAATAAGTAAATCAGAAAAAAACAGGAACTGTATTATTCCATACGTAGGTGGGACATAATAGTGAAACTAAGAGACATTGATAAGAGTGTGGTGGTTACGGGGGGGGAGGGGGGAATGGGAGAGGGATAGGGGGTGGGAGGGGCACAAAGAAAACAAGATAGAAGGTGACAGAGGACAATCTGACTTTGGGTGGTGGGTATGCAACATAATTGATTGACAAGATAACTTGGACTTGTTATCTTTGAATATATGTATCCTGATTTATTGATGTCACCCCATTAAAAAAATAAAATTATAAAAAAAAAAAAAAAAAAAAAAGAGACGCATCTAAGTAGCAAGGATAAAAACAAATTCAAAGTGAAAGGCTGGAAAACAATACTCCAAGCAAATAACATCCACAAAAAAGCAGGCATAGCAATACTCATATCTGCTAATGCTGACTACAAGACAGAAAAAGTACTTAGAGACAAAAATGGGCATTTCATAATGGCTAAGGTGACACTGAATCAAGAAGACATAACAATTCTTAATATATATGCACCAAACCAAGGAGCACCAAAATATATGACAGCTACTTATTGACCTTAAAACAAAAACTGACAAAAATACAATCATACTTGGAGACCTCAATACACCACTGACGGTTCTAGATCCGTCATCCAAACAGAGAATCAACAAAGATATAGCGGCCTTAAACAAAACACTAGAGCACCAGGATATGATAGACATCTACAGGACATTTCATCCCAAGGTGACTGACTATACATTTTTCTCCAATGTACATGGATCATTCTCAAGAATTGATCATATGTTGGGCCACAAAAACAACATCAGCAAATTCAGAAAAATCGAAGTTGTTCCAATCATATTTTTTGATCATAATGCCTTGAAACTAGAATTCAACTACAAAGAAGAGGGAAAAAATCCCACAAAAATGTGGAAACTAAACAACATACTTTTAAAGAATGAATGGGTCAAGGAAGAAATAAGTGCAGAGATCAAAAGATATATACAGACAAATGAAAATGACAATATGACATATCAGAATCCATGGGATGCAGCAAAAGCAGTGATAAGAGGGAAGTTCATATCACTTCAGGCATATATGAACAAACAAGAGAGAGCACAAGTGAACCACTTAACTTCACACCTTAAGGAACTGGAAAAGGAAGAACAAAGACAACCCAACACCAGCCAAGAAAAGGAGATAATAAAAATCAAAGCAGAAATAAATGAAATAGAGAACAGAAAAACTATAGAAAAAATTAATAGAAAAAGGAGCTGGTTCTTTGAAAAGATCAAAAAAATTGACAAACCCTTGGCAAGACTTACCAAGGAAAAAAGAGAAAGAACTCATATAAACAAAATCCAAAATGAAAGAGGAGAAATCACCACGGACTTCATAGATATACAAAGAATTATTGTAGAATACTATGAAAAACTTTATGCCACTAAATTCAACAACCTAGAAGAAATGGATAAATTCCTAGAACAATACAACCTTCCTAGACTGAGTCAAGAAGAAGCAGAAAGCCTAAACAGACCTATTAGTAGAGAAGAAATAGAAAAAACCATTAAAAACCTCCCCCAAAATAAAAGTCCAGGCCCAGATGGCTATACCAGCGAATTTTATCAAACCTTCAAAGAAGACTTGGTTCCTATTCTACAGAAAGTCTTCCAAAAAATTGAAGAAGAAGCAATACTTCCAAACACATTTTATGAGGCAAACATAACCCTTATACCAAAAACAGGCAAGGATGGCACAAAAAAAGAAAACTACAGACCAATATCTCTAATGAATACAGATGCTAAAATATTAAACATAATACTAGCAAATCGAATACAACAACATATTAAAAAAATAATACATCATGATCAAGTGGGATTCATCCCAGAATCTTAAGGATGGTTCAACATATGTAAAACGGTTATCATAATATACCATATCAACAAAACAAAGAACAAGAACCACATGATATTATCAATAGATGCAGAAAAGGCTTTCGATAAAATGCAACACAATTTTATGTTTAAGACTCTCAACAAAATTGGTATAGAAGGAAAATATCTCAACATGATAAAGGTCATATATGATAAACCATCAGCTAACATCATAGTAAATGGCACAAAACTGAAGGCTTTCCCCCTTAAATCAGGAACAAGACAGGGTTGTCCACTCTCTCCACTCTTATTTAATGTGGTACTAGAGTTTCTAGCCAGAGCAATCAGACAAGACAAAAAAATAAAGGCATCCTTATCAGAAAAGAAGAAGTAAAGGTATTACTTTTTGCAGATGATATGATCCTATACATCGAAAACCCCAAAGAATCCACAAAAAGACTACTGGAAACAATAAGCCAATACAGTAAGTTCGTAGGATACAAAAGTAACATACAGAAGTCAATAGCCTTTCTATATGCCAACAATGAAACAATTGAGAACGAACTCAAAAGAATAATCCCCTTCACGATTGCAACAACAACAAAAAATACCTAGGAATAAACATAACAACGAATGTAAAGGACTTATACAATGAAAACTATAAATCATTGTTAAGGGAAATCTAAAAAGATATTATGAGATGGAAGAATATTCCTTGTTCTTGGTTAGGTAGAATAAATATAATCAAGATGGCCATATTACACAAAGCAATATACAAATTTAATGCAATTCCCATAAAAATTCCAATGACCTTTTTTAAAGAAATGGAGCAAAAAATAATTAGATTTATATGGAACTATAAAAAGCCCCGAATAGCCAAAGCAATCCTAAAGAAAAAGAACGAAGCTGGGGCATTACAATACCTGACTTCAAACTCTATTATAGGGCCACGACAATCAAAACAGCAAGGTATTGGCAGAAAAATAGAAACTCAGACCAATGGAACAGAATAGAAATCCCAGAAATAAAACCACATATATATAGTCAAATAATTTTTGATAAAGGGGCCAACAACACACAATGGAGAAAAGAAAGCCTCTTCAGTAAATGGTGCTGGGAAAACTGGAAAGCCACATGCAAAAGAATGAAGCTGGACTACAGTTTGTCCCCCTGTACTAAAATTAACTCAAAATGGATCAAAGATCTAAACATAAGACCTGAAACAATAAAGTACATAGAAGAAGACATAGGTACTAAACTCATGGACCTGGGCTTTAAATAGCATTTTATGAATTTGAGTCCACAGGCAAGAGAAGTGAAAGCAAAAATTAATGAATGGGACTACATCAGACTAAGACGTTTTTGCTCAGCAAGAGAAACTGATAACAAGATAAACAGACAGCCAACTAATTGGGAAATGATATTTTTAAACACCTGCTCAGATAAGGGCCTAATATCCAAAATATACAAAGAAATCATAAAACTCAACAACAAACAAACAAACAATCCAATAAAAAATGGGAAGAGGATATGAACAGACACTTCTCCCAGGAAGAAGTACAAATGGCCAACAGCTATATGAAAAGATGCTCATCTTCTTTGGTTATTAGAGAAATGCAAATCAAAACTGCAATGAGATACCACCTCACACCTGTTCGATTAGCTATTATTAACAAGACAGGTAATAGCAAATGTTGGAGAGGTTGTGGAGAAAAAGGAACTCTCATCCACTGTTGGTGGGAATGTAAAGTAGTACAACCATTATTGAAGAAAGTATGGTGGTTCCTCAAAAAACTGAAAATAGAACCACCTTATGACCCAGCAATTCATCTACTGGGTATATTTACCAAAAACTCAGAAACATTGACTCGTAAAGACACATGCAGCCCCATGTTCATTGCAGCATTGTTCACAGTGGCCAGGACATGGAAACAACCAAAAAGCCCGTCAATAGATGACTGGATAAAGAAAATGTGGCACATATACACTATGGAATACTACTCAGCCATAAGAATTGATGACATCGGATCATTTATAGCAAAATGGTGGGATGTTGACAACATTATACAGAGTGAAATAAGGAAATCAGAAAAACCCAGGAACTGAATTATTCTATACATAAATGGGACATAAAAGTGAGACCAAGAGACATTGATAAGAATGTGGTGGTTACGGGGGGAGGGGGGAAGGGGAGAGGGAAGGGGAGGGGGTGGGGCACAAAGAGAACTAGATAGAAGGTGACAGAGGACAATCTGACTTTGGGTGATGGGTATGCAACATAATTGAACGACAAGATAACCTGAACATGTTATCTTTTAATATATGTATCTTGATTTACTGATGTCACCCCATTAAAAATAAATAAATATAATTTTTAAAAAAAGAAAATTACAAATCTCCAGAAAAAAATTATATTCAAATGAAAACCTTGGAGCTAAATAATAGATAATTCAAAATTAAAGTTCTAAAAATACTTAATGAGATAAAAGAAGACACCAATAAGCAAGTTATTGAGCTCAGAAAAGAAATTAGTGTACAAAAGTAATACTTCATCAAGGATATTGAAACTTTAAAAACAGAGATGAAGAACTCAACACATGAATTGAATACTGAGGTAGCAAGTTTACCTAATAGGACAAGGCAGATAGAGCAAAGAATCAGTGACATTGAAGAAAGGCAACTAGTGATGCTAAAGAGAGAAGTTGAGAGAGACTCACAATAAAAAAATACTGAGAAGCTTTAAAAGAATTGTCTGACTCCATCAGAAAGAGCAGTATAAGAATGATGACTATATCAGAAGAAGAAAACAGGGAGAAGGGAGTGGAGAGCCTATTCAAACAAATAATGGATGAGAATTTCCCCAGCCTATGTTAAGAGTTAGAGACTCAAATTCAAGAAGTAAACAAAATGCTGAATTACCAAGACTCAAACAGATTTACTCTGAAGCACATCATAATAAAATTGTCAAAAATCAATGATAGCCTGACCAGGCAGTAGACAGTAGGTAGGGCATCGGACTGGGATGTGAAGGATCCAGGTTCAAAACCTCAAGGTTGCCTGCTTGAACACAGGCTCATTTGGTTTGAGCAAGGCTCACCAGCTTGAGCCCAAGGTCACTGGCTTGAGCAGAACGTCACTCGGTCTTCCATAGCACCCTGGTCAAGGAATATATGAGAAAGCAATCAATGAACAACTAAGGTGCCGCAACGAAGAATTGATGCTTCTCATTTTTTTCTCTTCTTGTCTGTCTGTCCCATTTGTTCTCTTTCTATGATTTTCTCTGTCTCTGCCACAAAGCAAAATCAATAACAAAAAAGAATCATTAAGGCAGCTAATAAAAACAGAACAGAACATATAAAGGAAGGACCATTAAGTTATCATCGGACTTCTCAGCATAAACTCTACAAGCCAGAAGAGAGTGGACCCCAACATTAAATGTACTGAAAGAGAGAAATTACCAACCAAGGGTACTATTTACATCAAAGTTATCCTTCAAATATGAAGAAGAAATAAAATCCCTTATAGGCATACAGAAGTTGAGGGAATTTAGCACCAGAAAACTCCCACTGCAGCAGATACTCAAGGAGGTTATTTGAGCAGACACAAAGAACAAAACAAATCAAAACTACAAGTAAAAGCTCCAACAAGGTCACATTAAAAATAAGGATAACACTGGGGAACAAAATTTTTGTTGCATCCACAAACACTTGTTCTTACCTGATGTGAGTGTGCTGATCTCAAATCTGACATTAGTTGTCCTCTGTAAGCTACAGTTATTTGCAATTCTAGATTTTAGGTTTTCATTTCATTGTAAAATTTTCAACATTTAGTTTAACATAATGAAGTAGAATGTCTTCTTAGGCATCATCTTTGTGAAAATATAATAATTTATATAATGCAGTAAATACACTAATACACTAAAAGATATGATTGCATCAGAATTTGTCTACAATTTCAAAATAGAATATTAAAACACTTATTTTAATTATAAAATTTGCACAAAACTTATTTAAATTCTATCAGGCAAAATTTTGCATTTGTAGCACTTGCATTTGTGTACTTGTTGAGAACTATCTCTTTTGATGCTCCAGCAGTAGTCTGCTCATCACTAACAGCTCCAACATTTTCAGGAAACTTATCAAGGTGACTGTTCAGGAAGTGAATCTTAAAGCTCATGTTACATCCAATGTAGCAAAAAGCCAACAGCATCCTTTGAACTAGAAGTTCATAGTTTTCTGCTTTTTTGTTGACAAGGAAGTTCTTTGTAACTGCCACAAAAGACTGCCATGATGCTTTCTCCTCCTTATGCATCTTCCTGGTAAATTATTTTTCACATATGAGGGTTCAAATTTGAGGTCCATTGAATACATCTGCTTTTATCTTCTCAAAAGACAAGGCAGGAAAAGCAGACATGATATGTCAAACTTGTCAAAAGACAAGTTGAAAGCATTCACTTTTTCTATTCAAAGCCTGAACAAACTGCTTCATTAAGCCAAGTTTGATGTGAAGTGGGGGGAAAATGATGTTGTCTCAATTAACTAGAGGTTCATTCACAATATTTTGCATCCCTACTTCTAGAGCTTCATGTTTTGGCCACTCTTTCTGTGTCCAGTGTTCCTCCTGAGCTCAGCTGTCATACAAACAGAGAAAGCAAGGATACTTTGTGAAACCTCTCTGTTGTCCTAGCAGGAAATTTACCATTTTAAGATCCACACAAATGATCCAGTTATTTTCCTCAGACTTCAAAAAGTCAAGGACAATTTTTATGTCACTATAATCTTCTCGCAGATGAGTTGAATAATCAGTTGGAACCGCTGCATAAACATTACCATTGTGTAGGAGAATACATTTCAGACTCTGTTTAGATCTGTCAAGAAATAGCTGCCATTTTGTTGGACTGTAAGTGGTAACAGCTAGCTGGCTGAGAAGACTACTGATATCATGACAGTAAACAAAGTGTTTGTCTTAAAAAAAATTCCACAAAAACTTGTTCATGCTTCCTGAAATGGGATACTTTAGCTGACCTGTGAAGTACATTCTTTTCTTGAAGCTTGGAGGCTAATTACTCAGCTGCTTTCTTTAATATGCCCAAATATCTTACTAAGTCATTCAATTTGGGTTGACTAAACTACTGAGGGGTTAATGACTGCTTGGCATCAGAAGAAGGCCCTTCAGATTCTACAACCACTTCCTCATGCATTTATAAAAATACACTTGATCACCATGTTCACTTTCTTCATCATTAGAAGAAATAAAACCACTGAAAACTGGAACCCGGAGTGTCTTAGAGTTTGAGATAGGTCATATTGCTGAAGGAATATTAGAATATGTGATCATATGCCATTTTTTTTTTGCTGATGTCCTTTGTATGGATCAGACTGAAATAACAGTCATTGCTGTGGTCCTTAGGTTCACGCCAAACCATGGGAATACCAAAATGCATTCCTTTGCATTTTCCTTTTGTCCAGTCATGAAGCATTTCCTTACAATTATGACACACAATATGAGGAGCCCAATTCTTGTCTTGATCACCAAAAGGAATTTGAAAATAGGCAATATATGCACATGTCACAAATGATGAAATATTGCGCCTTTGACGTTGAAGTGTATAACAGCCATATATATGATAGAAGGTGTCAGGACCATTCTTACATTTATGCCTACTTGAAGAAATCACAATTAAATCTTAAAACAAAATAAGAGGGTGTTTTTATCAGATAATAATTTTTTACATTTTAAAACAAGTACAATTTTGTAAAAGTGATGTTTGTAAAACATTAATTGCCTCGTGGTTATGTTCAATCCAAGAGTCATTGCCCTTTAACTTCAATTTAAAACCAATGCAGGCCTGATCTGTGGTGGTGCAGTGGATAAAGCGTCGACCTGGAATGCTGAGGTCACCGGTTCAAAACCCTGGGCTTTCCTGGTCAAGGCACATATGGGAGTTGATGCTTCCAGCTCCTCCCCCCTTCTCTCTCTCTGTCTCTCTCTCCTCTCTAAAAATGAATAAATAAAAGAAATTTAAAACCAATGCATGCCATTAACTGTAACAAAAAGAAATTAAAATTGCATAAAAACTGGAGCATGCACCAAGAAATGGATTTCAGATATGGAATCAGCGATGCAGATATATATAGAAACAGTTCCAAAACCTGATGCAACAGAAAATGAAAACAAATTGTTTCCCAGTGTAATCTGTGACAAGAATATCATAAAAAGGTAGAGGATAAAGATTTGAAGTAGCAAAGGAGGATGGAGTGGGCATGCAGGGAAAATTCTCTATCCACTGAGCAACCAGCCAAGGCATTGTTCTATTTCTCTAAAAAAGACATTGGCATTTTAATGGAGATTGATTAAATTTGCATATAACTGTGTAATATAATCATTTTAGCTATGTTGATTCATCCAGTCTATGAAAATAAAATATTTTTTATTTCATTGTTCTTTTAAATTTATTTTAATAATCTTTTGTTGTAATTTTAAAAGAAATTTTGTTTTTGAGTTTATTTTCCAAAGTTTCATTGTTGGCATATAGGGACAGAATAGAATTTTGTACAGTGATTTTGTATCCTATGACTTTACTGTATTGATTTATTGTTTCCTATAGTTTTTTGGTGCAGTGTTTGGGGTTTTCTATATACAAGATCACATCATCTAAAAAATGTGATACCATTAACTTATTTTTTTTTTGCTACATAAATGCCTTTTATTTCTTTCTCTTACCTGATTATTCTGGCTAAAACATCCAGAACTACATTGAATAAAAGTGAAGAGAGTGGGCAGCATTTTCTTGTTGCTAATTTTAGAAGAAGAAAAAAACCTTCATGTTTTCACATGAAGCTGATGATTTGTCAAAGATAGCCTTTATTATGTTGAGGTACTTTTTTCTCTTCCAATTTTATTGAATGTTTTCTATGTAAAGGGATGTTGTATCTAGTCAAATACCTTTTCTGCATCTATTGATAGGATTATATATATATTTTTATTTGTTTTGTTGATATGGTGTGTTCTGTTGATCAATTTTCATATGTTAAACCATCCTTGTGTTTCTGGAATGAATCCCACTTGATTGTGATGTATTTTTTTAATGTGTTGTTGTACTTGAATTTCTGGTATTTTGTTTAGTATTTCTGGATTTGTACTCATTAGAGATATTGGTCTGTAGTTTGTATATGTGTGTGTTTTCCTTGCCAAGTTTGGTATGAGAGTTATGTTGACCTCATAAAATGTGTAGGAAATATTGCTTCTTTTTTTTTTTTTTGTAAGATGTTAAGAAGAATAGGTATCAAGGCTTCTTTCACTATTTGATAGAATTCAGTAGTGTAGCCATCTGTTCTTGAACTTTTGATTTTTGGGAGATTTTTTTATATTTGTTTCTACTTCCTCCCTGCTTATAAGTCTATTTAGTTTTCCACTTCATGACTCAGCCTAGGAAGACTGTATAGTTTTAGGAAGTTATCCATTTTCTTTAGTTTGTTCAGTTTGGTGACATATAATCTTTCATAATATTCTATGATCCTTTGTATATCTATAATGTCTCTGGAAATTTCTCCTATTTCATATAGGATCTTGTTTATATAAGTTTTTCCTCTTTTATCTTTAGTGAGTCTAGACAGTGATTTGTCAATTTTATTGATCTTTTCAAAGAACCAGCTCTTTGTTGTATTAATTTTTCTATAGTTTTTAGTTCTTTATTTCATTTAGTTCAGCTCTAAATTTTACTATTTCTTTTCTTTGGCAGATTTTGGGTTGCCTTTGTTCCTCATTTTCTGGTTCCCTAAGATATGAAGTTATGTTGTTTAGTTGAGATCTCTCTTGTTTCTTGATTTAATTCTAATGATATAACCTTCCCTCTTACTAGTGCTTTTGCTTATGTTACGTTTTCATTTTTGTTTGTATCTATCTTTTTTATCTCTGCTTTTATTTCTTCTTTGACCCAGTAATTTCTTAGAAGTATGTTGTCCAATTTCTACATTTTTGTAGGTTTCCTTACTTCTTTTCTGCAGTTGAATTCTAATTTCAAAGCCAAAGAACATATGCTTTGTATAATTTAAATCTTCTTGAATTTGTTGAGGTTAGTTTTGTGATCTATGATATGATTTGTGCTTGAGAGTGTTCTATGCTCATCCTGCAAAACATGTACAATCTAATGTTTTGGGATGAATGTTTTATAAATGTCTATAATGTCCATTTGGTCTAGTGTGTTATTTAAGGCCGATATTACTTTATTGATTTTCTGTTTGGATGACCTATCTAAAGCCACTATGGCTTGTTGAGATCTCCAAGTATGATTGTGTTTTTGTCTGTTTCTATTTTTGATTCGTTAGTAGATATCTTATATGTTTTTGTGCTTCCTGCTTTGGTGCATATATATTAAGCATATTATGCCATCTTGATTCAGTATCCACTTCAATTTTATGAAATGTCCATATTTGTCTCTTGTTACCTTTGTTGCCATCAAGTCAGCATTTTCAGATATGAGTATGTGTACACCTGATTTTCTTTGGGTATTACTTTCTTGGAGAATCATTTTGCAACCTTTCACTTTGAATCTACTTTTGTTTTTGCAGCTTACATGTGTCTCTTGAAGGCAACATATGGTTGGGTTCTGTTTTATTTTATCCAATAGCTACTCTGTGTCTCTTTATTGGTGAGTTCAGTCCATTTATATTAAGGGTAATTATTGACACTTAAGAATTTCTTATAGCCATCTTATATTTTGTTTTCTCGTAGCTTTGTGTCTTGTTTGGTTTTTCTCTTTTCTTTTCTGTCAATTGTTTTTTTCTGCAATATTTCCTGTTTTCTTTTTCTTCCCTGTTTCTTCTTTTTTTAAACTATGTTTTTCAGTAGTGGATTTTTTTTGTGTGGTTATCATTAGGTTGTTAACAGAAAAATTTTCACATGCATGAGTCTTTTGTCCTATTAGTTTTTCTACAATCAATCCTTCTTTGCTACTCAAAATCTTTATTATCTCCCCTTTTACGTTATTGTTGTCACAGATTACAGTTATTTTTGTGACATTGTAGAAGCTTTTATTTGTAGTTTTGATTTGTTTTGTTCTTTGTTTCTGGTTGAATAACCAACCCCCTTGAATATTTCCTGCTGTATGTGTTTTCTTGTGATAAATTTCTTCAGCTTCTGTATGTTTCCAAAATTTTTATTTCTCCTTCGTATTTGAAAAATGGATATTGTATTCTTGGCTGGTAATTCCTCACTTTCAAATGTTTGAGTGTACTTTCTTCTGGTTTGTAGAATTTCTGCTGATAAGTCTTATGATAACCTAATGGTCCTTCCTTTATATATTTTGTTCTTTTCTCTAGCTGCCTTGAAAATTCTTTCTGTCTCATTGATTTTTGACAACTTTTTAATGATGTGACTTGGAGAAAATCTGTTTGGTTTGAGAATATTTGGTGTTTTGTTTTCTTCTAGAATCTGAGGCTCTAACTCATTCCTAGGTTTGAAAAATTCTCCTCAATTAATTGTTTGAATTGGATCTCCATTCTCTTTTCCCTCTCTCCTTCTTTTGATATACTCATTATTTTTATGTTGCTTTTTCTGATGGAGTCAGAGAATTCTTATAGAGCCCTATTATTTTTAAAAATTTGTGAGTCTCTTTCTTCTTTCTGTAGCATTTCAAGTTGCCTGTCTTTGATGTCACTGATTTTCTTCTCTATCTGGCCTATTCTATTAGCTAAATTTGCTACCTTATTTTTCAATTTATGTACTGAGTTCTTCATCTCTGTTTGGTTCTTTTTTAAAGTTTTGATCTCAGAGGTGAAGTACACATTTTGTTTATTAATTTGTTTTTTGAACTCATTAAATATCTTATCAGTGTTTTCTGATATCTCATTGAGTATTTTCACAACTGTGATTTTCAATTCTCTATCATTTATCTCCTAGGTTTCCATGTGTTCAAAATTGTTGTCTGGAGATTTTTTAAATTTTATTTTTGATCTATATCTCTTTCTTGTGTGGCATGGTATTTGACTTTTTCTTTTTTACTGGCATTTGAGAGTGGTATTGTTAAGAAATCTAACAAAAAACAACTAAAATTATAAATAAAAATTTTTAAAAATGAAAATCAGAAAAAAAAATAGCCATAAAAACTGATCCTGGCCCATTGGCTCAGTAGATAAAGTTTTGATCCAGTGTGCAGATGTCCTGAGTTCAATCTCTACTCAGAGTATACATGTGAAGTGACCATAAGCTTCTCTTTTCCTCCCTCTCCTCCTTCTTTTTCTCATCCTCTCTTGCTGCCAGTGGCTTGTTTGTTTTGAGTATCAGCCCAGGAACTGAAGATAGTTTAGTTGATTTGATCATTGGTCCCATATGTGGGTTGCCCAGTGAATGCCAGTTGGAGCACAGGAAGGTATTTCTCTAATCCTCTACTCTCACATAAAAAATGGATGGACCTTGATAACATTATATTGAGTGAAATAAGTAAATCAGAATATACTAAGAACTATATGATTCCATACATAGATGGGACATAAAAATGAGACTCAGAGACTTGGACAAAAATGTGATAGTAATGGGGGGGAAGGAGAAGGAGGAGGTAGGGGGAGGGTAAGGGCACAAAAAAACCAGATAGAAGGTAATGGAAGACAATTTGACTTTGGGTGAGGGGTATGCAACATAATCAAATGTCAAAATAATCTGGAGATGTTTTCTCTGAACATATGTACCCTGATTTATCAATGTCATCCCATTAAAATTAATTAAAAAGAGACAAAAACAGAAACAAAAGAATCTATCAGTAACACTTAAGAGATATATTTGCAAAAGTATTAGTGGCTATGGAGAGTAAGTGTGAATAGAAATTGTGCTCTAAAAGATACCATTAACAAAATAAAAAGATAACCTGCTCAAACAAAAGAAACTACAGAAAAACAAATAACAAAACTAGAAAGAAATAATTGAAAAATAAAACAAATTTCTTACATAAAAATAAGATTAAAAATATAAAAATTAAAATAATAAAATTCAAAATAAAGATGTGTTCAATTTTGATACATTTTTTTCTGTTTGTTTGGTTTCTTTTTCCCAATAAATGGTACTGTATTGCAAGTTTTAGCTTAATAAAATTCCTTGGATGACACCTGCTAAGACGTTGATGGCAGAATGATGGAGGCAAGGCTGCAGTCATTATGATGGGTGGGTCATGTTTTAAGCTTTACAGCTTTAGTAATAGTGATCTAAGGCATCCACGGCTCTTCCTCATGACTCAACAGACCAGGGGACAAGACACAGAGTGCCTCTATTCTGCAAGGGAACGAGCAGATCTGAAGAGCTAACTCTTTCACTCTCTGTATCCCATGAAGGGAGACAAGAGCTGAGAAGCTGGGGGACTTCACCTTGTTCTCTGTGGCAAATGTGGGCTGCCAACAGAGAATGGAAACACTGGTGTGAACCCTGGTTCTTTTGCTGCTTTGGCCGAGCATCTCCCACTCTTCCCCTCAATCTCACCACTCCTCCCAGCAGAAAGAGACCCAGTCACTTCAGGCTTCTCCCCGCTCTGGAGCCCAGGCAGTCAAAAATTCAGACAATCCAGGTTTCATTCATCTCTATGGCTTCAGTGGACAAATCTCAGAAAGTTGAGACCTCTGTCATATCTGGAGTTGACCATGAATATATCTTATTTTCCATGCCCCTTCTCAAACCCTCTCACTGCTAGACCATTCAGGGTGTGGATCATTCAGGTAAACCTGTGCCTGGGATCCTTCACTGCATTATGTCTTTTCAATTTGTTCAGATCTCAAATGGAGATGTCAAGGGTATCTCTCATGTCGTCATTAATCGGACATCCAAAAATTTTTTTTCTGTGGTTTCACTGCATGGGTATTTCCTGAACAATGTGTGCAGTGTTCTGCTTTCAAATTCTTTTATGAAATGGGTTTTTGTTGCTTCCTATGTCCTCTACTCAGTTAAAACTCCTAAAGAATAGGAAACAAATCTTTGTCACCTTTTACTCTCCTCAGTAAGCTCTGGTCATCAAACCAGACTAATTCCTCATCCCCCATGGAGCTTAATGCATCCAATTAGACAGCTCCCAGAGCTCCACGTGACACCTTGAAATGCAGTAGGCACTCAATATTTATTTGTGCTTTGATCATTATACTTCAGTCCTCTTTACAGCCAATAACGAGACACTCTCACTTTATTTTTGTGTTTACTGATTCACTTATTTATCTGTTGATTCTTTCATTTTTTTATAAAATATTTTCAATTGAGGTTCAGAGAAAGTAGAAATATCTCTTTCTCTATCTCTCTCTCTCTCACACACACATACACTTTTTTCCAGTTTCTTTTCCGCAGTCTGAACTCTATGCACATATAGACCCACTCCTTAGCATCATCTTTGTCTATTGAGAATTAAAATCCTCCTCCAAAGGCTGGGACCATGCAGGCAAGAACAGCAATGATATATACAAATTGCTACTATCACTTTTCTGAGTATTTTGTTTCTTTCTTTCTTTTCTATTTTTTCTTTTCCAAGTGAGAAAAAGGTAGATAGAAAGACAAACTCCATGCACCCTTACCAAGATACACCTGGCAACCCTGGTCTGAGGCTGATGTTCTGCCTATCTGGGGCCATGATGACAACCAAGCTATTTTTAGAGCCTGATGTAAAAGTTTTAGGGAGCCATCTTCAGTGCCCAGGGCAGATGTGCTTAAACTAATTGAACCATGGCTGTGGGAGAGGGAAAGAGAGAGAGAAAGAAAGGGAGGAGGAGAGGTAAAGAAGCAGATGGTTGCTTCTTCTGTGTGCCCTGATTTGTAATCAAACCTGGGACATCCACTCACTGGGCTAATGCTCTGCCACTGAGCCAACTGGCCATGGCCTTGAGTACTTTCTTTAACCTTTTGTTTGTATACCACATAATTCTTGTGAATGAGGTATATATTACAATAATTCTCATTTTGCATATTTAAAAAAACAATTGTGTTGTTTTTATGATTTTCCCAAGGTCACAGAGCAAGTTGAGTGGCAGATTTGGGTTCAAGCCTGGGACTTTGAATGTCTAGTTCAGCAGATGCTTTTTCTGGAGCATGTTAGGGGAACAAAAACTCTAGGGACCATCTTGTTTCCATACCTAAAATTCAGCTTGCCACCCCCAATATCTCACAAGAATGGACAAATGAGAAGAATAGTATTACCTTTCATTAGGTTTCTGTTGGACAGTTACCAGTTTGTTTGATAGCTGTGATTAGGAAACTGTTTTAGATCTCTTAAGCAGAGATGTGATTATATTCTTACCACAGTCCTGAAACCAGCCTTATTTGACAAGGCTCCAGTTTGATAGACATTGTACTGGGAAAAATGCAAGAGGAAGCTGACATCTGCTAAACACCAAACCCATGCTCTCTTAGACACCCACTCCTTCCATTCTGGGATTTTTAAAAATCTCTTGAAAATCACTAACATCAATATTCATCTCTACTCAGTCATGTTGGTAGCATGTGCTAAATTTGGTTTCTGTTAATCCAAGAATGTTCCAGTCCTAACCCAAATGAGTCTGTTTTAGTTCCCACCAACACATTTTTACTATAGTCCCTGTGAAAAGTTGAGCACCAGCATCCTGCTCTCTCAAAATGTTAAAGAAGACCTAAATAATAGAAATACATTTTGTATTCATGGATTTGAAACTTAACATTGCTAAAATGTTAACTATCCAAAATGAACTACAGACTCAATGTAATCCTTATCCAAATCCTAACAATTTTTTTTTTCTGACAAAATGAAAATGATGTTCCTAAAATTCACATGGAATTACCAGGAACCATGAAGAATCAAAATAATACTGAAAAGTAGCAAAATTAGAGAACTTATATTTTCCAATTTCAAAATGTAATAAAAGGTACAGTAATCAAGCCAGTGTGAGACTGGCGTTATCATGAACATATAAATCAATATAATAGGACTAAAAGTCCAAAAATAAACCCATAAATCAATAGCCAACTTACTTTTCTTATAAAGGTACCGGGACCATTCAATGGAGGAAAGAATCATTACTACAACAAATGATGCTGGGACAACTAAGCATTCATTTACAAAAGAATTAAGTTAGGCCCCTATCTCATACCATATGTAATAGCTAAATCAAAACAAATCAAAGACTTAAATGTAAAAACAATAACAAAAACATAGATGTTTTCATGACCTTTCATTCCTCGATATAGTACCAAAAGCACAAGTAACAAAAGAAAAAAATAGGTAAATTGGACTGAATCAAAATGAAAAGCTGCTCTGCATCAAAAGACACAATAAAGAGAGTGAGAAGACAATCTACAGTATTAGAAAAAAATCATTTGCACATCTTATATCTGATATATCTAATACCTGGGATATAGAAACAGAAACTAAATTTTTAAATGTGCAAATGAATTGAATAGACATTTCTTCAGTGAAGATATACAAATGGCTAACAAGTACATGAAATAATTTTAATGTCATTAGTCATTAAGCAAATACAAACAAAAAGCTCAATAATGCCACTTCACAATCACTAGAATGGCTATAGTTATTTGTTTGTTTGTTTGTTTTTAAGAAAATAAGTGTTGGCAAGACCAAAGAAATCTAAATCCTTGTACACTAATGCTGGGAGTTTAAAATGGTTCAGCTGCTGGGGAAATCAGTTTGGTAGTTCCTCAAAAATTTAAGCATAGAATTACCTACCACATGACCCAGAAATTTTACTGTTAGGTATATACCCAAAAGTATGGAAAATATTTAGTAAAAAAATACCTGTATACCAATGTTCATAACAGCACTATTCACAATAGTCAAGAGGTGAAAGCCACCCAAATGTTCATTAAGTGGTAGATAAACAATATACGTTATGTCTATATAATGGAATGTTATTCTGTCAGTAAAAGTAATGAAATAGAGAGAGCATATTAGTGTTCACCAGAGGTTAGGAGAAAGCAGGGGAAGGTGCTTCGAATATCGGTGATTAATACATAGAGGTGTCCTTTTGGTATAATAAAATGTTTTGAAACTAAATACAGGTAATAGTTGCACATCATTGTGAATGTACTAAATGCCACTGAAGTGTATACTTCAACATAGTTAATTCTGCTGTGTAAATTTTAACAATAAATAGTATGCCCCTATCTTATGCAGCACTGTCACCGAGAGAGCCTTTTTATAAGCACTGATGAGTCTGGCAGTTTATTGGGGGTCAAATGCAGTAACTATACTTCCCTGTTTTTAATACTTTCTGAATGGTCTTAGCAAATTCTTCATAACCTTGGTTTCTAACTGGCAAAAATCTTTGATTTAGGGACAGAATTCAATCACCACTGTTCTCTGTGTCTAAATGATGGTGCTGAATCATAAAAAATGAAAATATATCACACTCATAGTACACATGTATCTCCTCCAGATTCACAATTCACAGGTACTTCTGTGTAACAAAGCAGGTTCCCCATCCCATTCTTCTCAGAACAGCTTTCAAGACTTGAGTTTGCCCCTATCCAAAAAGTCACTTTTCAGTTCATGTGTTTAGGAGTATTCTCCTCTCTGGGAAGGAGGGAAAAATACATTCTGTCCTCAATCACAAGGTCTCAACAACCTCTTTTATGTCAGTGAAATCAGAGTTTTGCAAATGATCCTAATGTGTTAAAGATGAGAAATCAGATCTCCACTTTATGTCATATAATGTTTATTACATACTAAACAGCACTCAAGGAGATGGAAGTTAATACAGTAGTTTTATGAACATGTGTGCCACTAAAAATTGTAATTAAACCAGTTCCCTGAACACCAATAATGAAACCAATGAAGTTGTACAAGAGAGGGTTGTATTACAAACCCACATTACAAAAGGGTCTGTGGCAGTATATGCAATGTGGGCCAAAGTATCAGTGTTGACAATAGCTATTGGACTAGGAAGGGCCAGGAGATCCAGGGACAGTGGGAATTACTTATTTTCACTTAAGATCTGGCAAAAATAGACACAACAGACACAGTGGCCTAGATACAGATGATAAAAAATGCTCAGGAAATTACTGAAAGGGAAACAAATATGTTTGAATATCTCAGAAATAATTTCTAAAGAACACAAAAACAAATGGTAATGTTACCATACTTTAAGCAAACTTTTATTGAGTGTTTACCATGTGCAAACACACTGATGAGCTCTTTATGGATCATCTTGTTTAATTCTCACAACCCTATAAGGTAGGTATTGGTATTATCTCAGATTTATGCGAGAAAAAACTGAGGCTTTGAAAAAGATTATCATCTGCCCATGTTTACACAGTTCTTAAATTATAGACTCAGGAATCAAATCTAGGACTGTTGACTCCAGAGAGGAGAAGTGGGAATTTGTCCCAAGATCTTATGTGGAGCCTTTCTAGTAATAAGGTGAGGAAGAATGGGAAACCAACCTTTATTGATAACATAATTTGTGTCATTTAATGCAACATCCCTGGTGAGGTAGGTTCTACTATTCCCACTTATCAGATGAGGAAGCTATTAAATCTAGCAGTGATTGAGTCTCTGGTTTTTAAACCTTAGGAAGGAACCTTACGGCACCTCTGGCTTTTATAGACTTCCATGATATATTTTCAGGGTCTTCATGATATTTCCTGATTCTTAGTTTCTGGTTTGTGTGTATATTCACATAATGCTCAGGGCATAACACATTAGTGGGTTAGGGCATTACTCTAGGTCTGGGTACCTTTCAAATAAGAATGGAAGAAGTAAGTTTTTCTTAAGTTAACCCCCTTTCAATGATTTGTTGTTTTGCCATTTTTTAGGATCTCCTCTGATGCTCTCACTCATATTCAAATAAGCTACTGGAAAACTTCTGACTGCTGAGAAAGCAGGACCAGGATCAGAGAAAAGATGTTCCTGAGGCTGCAGATGGAAAATAAAAAGGACTTAAGTGGCTGATTCATGGAAGTCACCATGTTAATTCCTCCTCTCTTAGTCATCCAAATTGCCCTTTAAAATACCACCAGCTTCCATGTTTTTTATAGTCTTCTGTGCAGTTAATAAGTAAAAAGGCCTTGTTGCATTTACCTGGAAAAACCATAAAAACAACAACAGTAGCTAACACCACTGAATAGCATCTTCTGTGTTTCATGTTACTGGGTAGCACTCTTGATGTTTCATGTCCTTATGTTTGGACATGTTCTAATTCAATCTTCACAATATCTTTATCTAATAAGTAGGTACTATTATATACCCCTGGACCTACCCTGATTTTTTTCTTTTACTAATGAGATACCTGACATCCAGAAAAGTCAAGTGACCTTTTCAAGGGCACAGAGCTATTAAGTGGTAGAGCCAGAATTCAAACACAATTCTCTATTTCAGAAGCAGAACTCTGAATCTGAAGCTCTCCTGCTCCTTGGGGATGTAAAATTTCAACTTCCTTCCATGCTGCTATTTTGTCATTGTCTTCTACCTCTTTGAGTATATTCTTAACTCTTAAAGCCCTAAAATGTTGCTTTGAGTGAGTTCAGTGGACATAATTGAGAGGTGCAGAGACAGATGCTGATTTGGGTGGAGAAATCCTGGGGCGTGGGGAGTTAAACAGTTTAAGCTAAAAATTGCTAGCTACAGAACTGCATAAGTAGTGGAGTTGGGGAGAATAGGAAGGGTAAATTCAATAAAATTATTATTCATATTTCCTATTATTTTTACTTTTGCCTTCAGAGGGCAATTAAGGAAACAAATTGTAGAGATTAGCTGACTGGTAACTTTGCATATTAATATAATGATATTTAGCTATACTAGGCTGACTTTTAAGATATCTTTGTTCTTTCAGACTTAAGAGCTTATTTCAGAGAATTAGGCCCCTGCATATTAAAAATAAAATTTGTCTGCATTCTATATCTACTCTAATGTTTCCATCAAGAGAAATAAGACTGTTAGCAGAAAGCAAAAGAAATGTGAGGAGGCTGAGCACACTTTATTCAACAGTGATCAGAGTCCAACTACCCCAGGGGTCCATGGTAAAGTGAAAGGTGAAGCCAGATGTGGGGGGGATGGGTGTTGTCATCACTTCTCAATAAGGTTTCTCAATAAGGTTTCCACCTGACATGAGTCAGATTTAATTGCATTCAGCAAACATTTGCTGGGCCACATGTTTCCTAGGCACTTTGGATGCAGAGATGGTTAATACTGAATCACTTCTCTCAGGGAATGTCTAGCCTAGCAACCGAAAAGGACACATGATACATACTATAATTTTGTATGAGAAGTACCAGGGTGTTGACATCTGGTTTAGATGAGTCGATAATAACTAGGCAGCCTGGTGTAGGAAAGTTTCTTTGTAGAAGCAGAGGGTTGTGACTCCAGTGTGTGGTAGGCACTGGGATGCCCAAGGGTACCCCATAAGCAACCTTAATACTCCTGTCCTCCCTTCTCAAGGATTGAATTATTGGCAGACCTAGAGTCTGTGGCTCTATGGTGAGCAAAATATCAAAACAAAAATGAAATCTTACCTCGCGCCTAGTCTTATTCCACCTTCACTCCTATTGTTTTCTTTTTTTAAAGGAACAGTTTGGAAAGTAGTTAAGTACATAAAATTTTGAGTCAAGTAAACCTAGTCTAGAATCATGACTCTGCCTCTGACAGTTTCTGTGACCTTGGACAAGTCATGTAATCTCTCTAAGCCTCAATTGACTCTCTTTATTCAGGTGAAAATTAACAATAAATAACAGTACTTACCTCATTGGGCTGTTACGAGGATTAAATGAGATCTTACTTACATAACACAGGTGTCAGCTGCAGAAGTCTTCTTATTCTTAATATCTTGGTAATATTGGCTCAAACTTCTATTCCCTTTATCCAATATACCCACAGATTTCTGCTGACAAGGGTTAATTATTGCATGGTAACTTTTATCTCTGGATTTCTCCTACTTTGAATTCCTGGTCTTCAAATCATGTACATTTAAAGTTTTTTAGCTCCCTCCTAGGATTAACGCAAAACTGAAATTCAAGCCCTTTGATTTCAACAACAGTAACAACAAAAATAACAACAAAACTGCCCCCCAAACATTAACAACAATAAAGTAATAATTCCTAAAACCTGAATTCTTTAACATACTTTATTGAATGTTTGGAGAAGTGGAAGAAGTTGTTGCAGAACAATAAACACCTAAAAATTGAAAAGGCTCTTCAAAGTCCTTTGCCTGTTACTGAAATAGCTAAGCTGGCTTATCTCCATTTCCTTTCTCTTGAAATCAAAGGAAACACTTTTTCCCCCATTTTCTTATGTCAAGCAACTTAACTCTTCCATGCTGTTAACCTCCAAGCTTATCTTAACATTGAGCTTATGTTATTTATTTTTTATAATAAGCAAGAGTCTGTCTAAGGCTAAGAAATTATCTACTATCCCAAGTAAACAACCCAACATCACATCTTAAGAAACTAGTAAAAAAAAAAAATGAAGACAACCTAAAGTAAGCAGAAGAAAGAAACTACTAAAAATTAGAGCAAAACTAAGTCAAATAGAAAACAAAAAAAATTAGAAAAAATTAATAAAACAAAGAGCTTGTTCTATGAAAATATCATTAAAATGGACAAATCACTGACTAGACTCACTAAGGAAAAAAGAGAAAGTACTCATATAAACAAAATCCAAAATGAAAGAGGAGAAATAACCACAGATGCTATAGATATACAAAGGATTATGGTACAATACTGTGAAAGATTATATGCCACCACATTCACCAGCCTAGAGGAAATGGATAAGTTTCTAGAATATACAATCTTCCTACACTGAGCCATGAAGAAGTGGAAAACCTAAATAGACCGATAATCAGGGAAGAAATACAAACACTGTAAAAAATCTCCCAAAATAAAAAAGTCCAGGACCAGATTACTACATTAGTGAATTTATCAAACATTCAAAGAAGATTTGGTAACTACCTTTCTCAAAATTCTCCAAAATTAGAAGAAGAAGCAATATCCCCTAACATATTTTATGAGTCTAACATAACCCTCATGCCAAAATCTGACAAGGACAACACAAAAAATAAAACTACAGACCAATATATCTAATGAATACAGATGCAAAATTCCTAAACAAAATACTAGCAAATCGAATACAACAGCACATAAAAAAAAGTATACATCACAATCACATGAGTCTCACTCCAGGATGTTGTATGGTCCAACATCTGGAAATCGATCAATATAGTATACCCCATCAATGAAACAAAGAACCAAAATTATATGATCCTATCCACAGATGCTGATACAGCATTCAATAAGATACAACATTCCTTTATGTTTAAAACACTCAGTAAAATAAAATCAGAATAGAAGGAAAGTATCTCAACATAATAAAGGCTATGTATGAAAAACCATCAGCTATTATTGTATTAAATGTTGAAAAAATGAAGGCTTTTCTTCTAAAATCAGGAACAAGACAAGGCTGCTCACTTTCTGCACCCTTATTCAATGTAGTTCTGGAAGTTTTATCCAGAGCAATCAGACAAGAAAAATAAATAAAATGCATCCTTTTCAGGAAAGAAGAAGTAAAGGTATCATTTCTTTTTTTTTTTTTTTTTTTTTTTTTGCAGATGACATAATCCTGCACATGGAAAACCCCAAAGTCTTCATAAAAAAACCATTAGAAATAATAAACCACTACAGTAATGTCCTGGGATACAAAATCAATATGCAAAACTCTATTGCTTTCTTTTATGCCAAGAATAAAACTTCAGACAATGAACTGAAAAATCATTTTACAATTGCAACAACAACAAAATATACCTAGGAATAAATTTCACAACAATGTGAAGGACCAATATACTGAAAACTACAAAACATTATTAAAAGAAATTGAAAAAGACACAATGAAATGAAAAACATACTCCATGTTCATGGATTAAAAGAATTACCATAGTTAAATTGGCCATATTACTTAATATAAAAATATAATGCAAATATATAAAGCAATATAAAAATATAATGCAAATTTTATCAAAATCCGAAAGTAATTTTTTTTAAGAAATAGAACAAAAAATTACCAAGTTGGTTTAAAATAATAAACAAACACAAATAGCCAAAAAATTTTCTGAAGAAAAAGAATGAAGCCAGGAGTATTACACCACCAGACTCCAAAGTATACTACAAAGCCAAGAAATAAAAACAGCATGGTATTGGCAGAAAAACATACATTCAGACCAATGGAATAGAATTGAGAGCCTATAAATAAAACCACATATATGATATATGGACAAATCATCTTTGACAAAGGAGCCAAAAACACTGAATGAAAAAAAAAGAAAGCCTCTTCAATAAATAATTTTGGGAAAACTGAAAAGCCACATGCAAAAGAATAAAATTTGACTATAGTTTGTTTCTTTGCACAAAACATAGTTCAAAATGGATTGCAGACCAAAAAATAAGATCACAAACAATAAATTACATAGAAGAATATATAGGTACTAAACTCATGGACCTTGAATGCAGAGAACAATTTATAAATTTGACCCCAAATGCAAGGGAAATAAAGGTAAAAATAAATGAATGGGACTATATCAAACTAAAAAGCTTCTGCACAACAAAAAAAAATCTAACAACAAAACAAATAGGCAGGCAACTAAATGGGAGATGATACTTGCAAACTTCAGCTTCAATAAGAGGTTAAAATAAAAAATATATGAAGAACTCACAAAGCTCAGCAACAAACAAGTAAACAATACAATTAAAAAAATAGGGAGAAGACTTGAACAGGCACTTCTCCCAGGAGGACATACAAATAAGAAAAGATGCTCATCTTTATTAGCTAGTTCAGAAATGCAAATCAAAGCTACAATGAGATGCCATCTCACACCTGTTAGATCAGCGGTTCTCAACCTGTGGGTCACGACCCCGGTGGGGGTCGAACGACCAAAACACAGGGGTCATGGGCGTGGACAACCCCTGTGTTTTGGTCGTTTGACCCCTGCCGGGGTCGTGACCCACAGGTTGAGAACTGCTGCCCTACAGGAATGGTCTGACTCCATCGAAAAGAATAACAAAAGAATAATAGGTATATCAGAGGGAGAAGAGACAGAAAATGGAATGGAGAACATATTCAAACAAATAATAGATGAGAACTTCCCAAGCCTGTGGAAAGAACTAAAGCCTCAAATTCAAGAAGCAAACAGAACACCGAATGTTGAAAACTGCTGTGTTAGATGATAATATCAACAAGACAGGTATTGGAGAGGCTGTAGTGAAAAACAGACCTTCATTCACTGCTGGTGGGAATGCAAATTAGCACAACTATTATGCTAACTATGGTGGTTCCTCAAATATTTAAGAATAGAATTACCATATGACCCTCTACTCAATATCTACCTCTAAAACTCAAAAATATTGGTGTGTAAAAAGACATGCAGTGCATGTTCATCACAGCAATATTCATAGTGACCAAGACATGGGAAAAACCAAAGTATCCCTTGATAAAGGATTGGATAAAGATTTGATACATATATACAATGGAATACTACTTAGCCATAAGAAATGATGAAATAGTGCCACATACGAGAACATAGATGGACCTTAATAACATTATACTGAGTGAATGAAGTAAATCAGAAGAAGCTAAGAACTATATAATTTCACGATTAAGTGGGATGTAAAACTGAAACTTATGGACATCGATAAAAGTGAAGTGGCTACCAACAGAAAGGAGACATGAGGGAGTGGAACTCGGGAGGTGTGAGGAATAAGTGTGTAAAGATGGACAAATATAAGTTTATGGAATATGATTTGACTTTGGGTGATGGGTATACAATATAATCAACAGTTAAAATGCTATAGAAATGTTTACCTGAAACCTATGTACTTATTAATCAATGTCACCCTGTGAAAGTTAATTTTCTAAATAAAATTTAAAAAGTATTCTCCTTTTTGGATTTCCCATAACATAAAGTCTTCTGCTTTTCCTCCAGCTCCTCTTGCTAGGGTTTATTGTTGTTGATTTATTTTTATTTATTTTAATTTTTAATTTATTGTGTTAACATGGTTTCAAGTGTTCCACTTAATGTAACATTCTGAAGTTCTCCATTGTGACCCACATGCCCCATGCAAAGTTTCTTTCCATGCGTATTTCACCCCTGGTGACCCTCTCCCCTGACTCAATCACAAGGTTTCCTCTTGGACTTGCTGCCTTGTTTGTTATCTGTATCTCTGTGTTATATATGTGTGTGTGTGTATGTATGTATATGATGTATATGTATGTATATATAATTTCGCTAATTTTCTCACCTTCTTTGATACCTTCCCTCAGTCCCCTTTCCTCTTACAGCTGTCCTTCAGTTCCCTGTGCCTTGCCTCTTGTTTATATTTTGTTCCTCTGTTTATTGTATTCATTAGTTTCCACATATAAATGCGATCATCTGATATTTGTTTTTCTATACCTGGCTTATTTTATTTAGCATAAAAATCTCTAGCTCCATCCATGCCATGGTAAAAGGTAAGATTTTCTTTTTTCAAAGATATGTAGTATTCCATTGTGTATATGTGCCATAGCTTTTTATTCCACTCATCCACAGTTGGACTTTTGGACTGTTTCCAGATTTTTGCTATTGTAATCAATGCTGCAATGATAATCAGGGTGCATTTCTTCTTATAAATTTGTTTTAGGATTCTTAGGATATATTAGGGCATATTCTTAGCAGTGGTATAGCTGGGTCATAAGGCAGTTTCATTTTTAATATTTTGAGGAACTGCCATACTGTTTTCCACAGTGGCTGCACAAGGCTGCATTCCCACCAGCAGGGCAAGAGGGTTCCCTTTTTGCTACACCATTGTCAGCACGTGTTTGTTTGTTTGTTTTTGATAATGAGAGCCGTTCTGACAGATTTGAAGTGGTATCCCATTGTGGTTTAAGTTTGCATTTCTTTGGTGATTAGTGACAGTCAGCATTTTTTTTATATGCCTATTGTCCATCTGCTGTATGTCCTGTATGGAGAAGTGTCTATTCAGTTTCTTTGCCCATTTTAATTAGATTGTTTACCTTCTTAGTGTTGAGTTTCAGAAGTTCTGTTCCATTGATCTGTATGCCTGCTGTTATGCCAATACCAAGCTGTTTTGATTAAAATGTCTTTGTAGTACAACTTAATATCAGGAAGTGTACCTCCCATTTTGTTCTTCATTTTCAAGATTGCTGAGCATATTTGGGTTCTTTTCTGGTTCCATATATGTATTTTTTATATATATTTTTAATTTATTCATTTTAGAGAGGAGAGAGAGAGAGACAGAGAGAGAGGAGAGACAGAGAGAGAGAGAAGGGAGGAGGAGCTGGAAGCATCAACTCCCATATGTGCCTTGAGCAGGCAAGCCCAGGGTTTCAAACCGGGGACCTCAGCATTTCCAGGTCGATGCTTTATCCACTGTGCCACCACAGGTCAGGCTCATATATATTTTTGAAATATTTTTTCTGGCTTTGTAAATTATGCCATTGGTATTTTATTAGGGATTGCATTGAATCTATACATTGTTTTGGGTAATATGGACTTTTTAATTATGTTAATTCTTCCTATTCATGAACATGGTATATACTTCCGCTTGTTTGTATCTTCCTCAATTTCTTTTTTCTTTATTATTTTTTAATGAGAGGAGTGGAGATAGTGAGACTGACTCCCACATGTGCCCCAATCATGATCCACCCTGCAACCACTGTCTGTAATTGATGATTAAATTAAGAGCAAGTTTTAACAGCTTAGGCTGATGCACTCTACCAATTGAGCTATCCTCAGTGTCCGGGGCCACATTTGAACCAATTGAACCACTGGCTGCAAGACAGAAGGAAGAGAAAGAGAAAAGCAGATGATTACTTCTCTTGTGTGCCCTGATTGAGAATCAAATTTGGGTTGTCCACACATAGGTTAAAGATTCATCAATCTTGTTTACCTCTACAAAAACCAGCTTTTGGTTTCATTAATCTTCTGTATTACTTTTTTATTCCCTATGTCATTTGTTTCTATTCTGGTCTTTATTATTTCCTTCCTTCTACTTCCTCTGGGCTTTAATTGTTGTTCTTTCTCTAGTTCTTATAGATGCAAGGTCAGATGGTTTATTTGAGCTTTTTTTTTTTTCTTTTTAAAGTATGCTTGTAATAACTTCCTCTCAGGACTGCTTTCACTGTGTCCCATATATTTTGGGTTATTGTATGCTTAATTTTTTTTTTGTTTCAAGTAAATTTTTTATTTCTTCCTTGAATCTCATTGGTATCCCAGTCATTATTTAATAACATACTATTTAGCCTCTAAGTTTTTGAATATTTTTATTTTTTCTATTGAGGTTGATTTCTAGTTTTATGCTCTTGTATTGAGAGAAGATGCTTGATATGATTTACATCTTCTTAAATTTACTAAACCATTTTTTGTGTCCTAACATGTGGTCTATCCCAGAAAATATACCATGAGCACTTGAAAAGAATATATATTCTTCTGCTTTGGCATAAAATGTTCTGAAGGTATCTATAAAATCCAATTGATCTAGTGTATCATTTAAGGCCACTGTTTCTTGTTAATTTTCTGTCTGAAGGATCTATCCAGTGAGGTTAGTGGGGTACTAAAATTTCTTACTATTACAGTATTACTGCCAATCTTGCCTTTCTGTCCATCAAAATCTGCTTTATATATTTATGTGTTCATATATTGGGGTGTATAAATATTTATAATGGTTATATCCTCTTGTTAGATTACTCCTTTTATCATTATGTAGTAACCTTCATTGCCCCTTACTGTAGCCTTTTTTTGAAAGGTTATTTTGTCAGATATAAGTATGGCTACCCTTACCTTTTTTTTTTTAATTTCCATTTTCATGTAATATTTTTTCCATCTCTTTACTTTTAGTCTATGTGTATCTTTTGTTCTGAGATGGGTCTCTTGTAGACAGCATAAGTATGGGTCCTATTTTTTTTTTATCCATACAGCTACCCTATGTCTTTTGATTTGAACAGTTAATTCATTTGTATTTGAGGTTATTATTATTTGAAACTTTTTAATTTTTTATTTATTTTATTTATTTATTTATCCATTTTAGAGAGGCAAGTGGGGGAAAGAGAGAAGGGAGAAGGGCAGAGGAAGGAACATGAAGGATCAAATGGTATATGTGTCTTGACAGTGCAATTCCAGGGTTTTGTACTGGCGACATCAGCATTCCAGGTGGATGCTTTACACACTGCGCCAGCTTAGGTCAGGCTTAAAATTATTAATCATATGTACTTACTTATTGCCATTTTATCCTTTAAACCTGTATTTCTGTTTCACTTTATTTCTTTTTTCTTTCTTTCTTTCTTTCTTTCTTTCTTTCTTCTTTCTTTCTTTCTTTCTTTCTTTCTTTCTTTCTTTCTTTCTTTCTTTCTTTCAACATCTCTTGTAGTACTCGTTTGGTGATAATAATCTGCTTCTGACATTTATTGTAAGAAAGCTCTTTATTTCTCCTTCAATTTTAACTGTCAGTCTTATTCAGTCTCCTTTGTAGGTGATTAATTGCATTTCACATGCAACTTTCAGTATTCTTTTTTGTGTCTTAACTTTGGCATTTTAATTATGATGTGCTTTTGTGTGGGCCTCCTTTAGTTCATCTTCAATGGGACTCTCTTTGTTTCCTAAACTTGCTTGACTATTTCTTTTATCAGTTTAGGGAAGTTTCCAGCTATGATTTCTTCAAACAAGTCCTCTACCTCATGTTTGTTTTCTTCTCTTTCAGGAACCCCTATGATGTGTATGTTATTTCTCTTCATGTTGTCACAGAGGTCTCTTAGAGTTTCCTTAGTCTTTTTGAGCCTCTTTTCTTTATACTGCTCTGCTTCTGTGCTTTCGTTTATCACTTAGATTATGGCCAGAATGCCTTGGCAGCCCCAGTTCCCCATGCTTAAGGACTAGGTCTAGCCTCTCATTCTCTGAGACCTCGTCCCAGTGTCTCCCCAGCCCTGTGAACTATTCTTTTTCCCTCTCTGTCCCCTTCTGCCTGGAGGACAGGTGGGGATGTCAGAACCTCACCTGCCACCACAGTGCCTTATCTTCCACTCTTGGTTTCTATGTCCCAGGTAAAAAATTTAGGGTTAGGACTAAAATCTACAACCTGCTGTTTCTTGCTCCCACCACACTTCAGAACTGCTATTGTTCTTTACTTTTATTGTTGTTGCTTGTTTAGTAATTTTTCTGAGCAAAATCTGTAAAGTCTGTATTTTTTGTCATGTGTGAGCACTAAGCTTTTTTTGGTTAGCTGATGTTTGGATAGAGCCTTCTTTAAATGTCTGAAAACAATAAGTCTGTTAGTCTTTGTTGTGGACCTATGTGTAAATATTGGGTGGGGCACACATTCAACACCATGCAGTGGGTCATTGTCAAGTCTGCCTTCACCTTTACTTCTTGACTGCATATAGCTGCAAGGTCATCCCCAAATGAAAGATTAGGGCCTTCTTAGATGTGTCTGAGTATGTGCACAACCTTGTGCACTTATATAGTTCTACACATGCATGTACCCTTCTAGATTTTAAAGAATATGTCAGATCTCTTCAAAGTCTCTATAGACATCACATTTCCCAGATTTTCATTTAAGCTTTTTGATTAATCTATTGTTTGCCCCAAACTTCATATACTGACTCAGGAAGCTGCTTTGTTAAATAATTTCTGCTGATAGTTTTTGGTAAATACCCCTGGGAAAAAGCTATTGGCACTAGATAAATTTGAGATTAGCTAGCATTCTCTTTAATCTTTATCGTGAATACCGCTACTTCTCACCATCCCACTGTCATAACCAAAATACCATCATCTCTCTCATAAATTACTGTCATAATTTCCTCACTCTTCTTTCTGATTCTATTCTTGCCTTCTTATGTGCCATCCACAAAGTGAATCTTTTAAAAATGCTCTTCAAATAAAGTTATGCTACTATTTAAAATTCTTTAGTGGCTTTACCATTGTCTCTTTTGGGAAAATCCAAGTCTTTTTCAAGGTTTCCTGGGCCCTGAATGATCTGGCTTCTGCTTGTCTCACTTACATCAACTCAACTCAAACATTTTTCCTGTTGTACTATAAGCTAGCAGCCTTGTTTGTTTCTTTCCATTACTTGAACATGTGAAGCTATTTCCCAACACAGTGACTTCACACTACAGGTCTTATTGTACTAATTTTTCCGAGGCTTTCTTGATTTAGCACTAAAAGTTCCATGTTTCAGAAATCCCTCCATCTTGGGAAGACTGGGAGAGTTGATCATTCTACTTCATACACAAAGTTACCTCTAATAAGTATACTGTTCTCCCCATTTTCACAGATATATCTTGCTCACTGCTTAATCTTAGTTTAGATAATTTTCCTTTAGAGAGGCCTTGCCTGACCACACAATTAGAGTAAGGCTTCCTTGATTTTCTCTCTCAAAATTATCTAATATTTTTTATAGCACAACTTACAATGATTTATAATTATATATTTATTTGCTTACTTTTATTGCATGTCTTTTCCACTAGACTATAAACTTTATGAGGGTAAAACTGTTTTTTTTCTTATTCACTTATGTATTCCCAGCCTCCAGAATAATACCTGGCATGTGGTAGGAACACAGTAAATACCTGTTAATGAATGAATGAATGAATGAATGAATGCTATACCATCATAAGTTGATATGTCACTCTCTATTTAATGTTAAAACATTTGTATTCAGTTGAGTTTTTCCTCTGTGGTCTATCTGTACTCTCTAGGTGGGGTTATTGTATCCTTCTTAGTGACATTATATGGTTTTTTCCTATTTAGTAAGCCTCCAAACCCAACCAAGTCCAGTGACAAACTGCTCATGGTATAACTCTTACCTGAACAGAAATAGGGGCACCCATACAGTACGTTTGTGTGAATTGGAGAAAAATGTCCCTCAATTCAGGCACAATCTTGAAGAAACATAGCTTAGGGAACAGGGCATAGGCTACATTTCATGCCCATTTTATGTTTCTCTCTTGCCATGTAGCTTTCCTTGTACAGGTCACAGATTTCATAACTATAAGCCACTACCATTATTCTGAAGGAAAAAATTTGTAAGCAAGATAAGAGTAGAGGTGATAAAAATAAGCAAGCAAGCCCCAGTAGATGCAGTGTCTGCTTTTGATGGAACCTGAGGTACTTTTGCAAGTGGCTTTAAAAAGCCATTTGAGGAGAAGAAAAAGAAAGATTAGCTCAGTCATCTCACTCATGTCAGTGGTTAAGTGTCAAGGGAATACATACTGAATCTTGCAAGCCTGAATTTGCAGCCTGGTTTTGCCTTTTACTAGCTGTCTGACTTTGGAGAAATGCCTCCATTTTCTCATCTGTGAAATGACTTATAAAGTCATTGTGAACATTAAATACAATCATATGTTTATTACAATGTCTTACATATAGCAATATTTTTTGTTTGTTTGTTTGTATTTATTCAGTGAGAGGAAGGGAGGCAGAGACAAACTCCAGCATGCACCTCAACCATAATCTACCTGGCAAGCCCACTAAGGACAATGTTTTGCCCATTTGGGGCATCACTCCATTGCTCAGCAACTGAGCTCTTAGTACCTGAGGCAGAGGATATGGAGTCACCCTCAGTGCCTGGGGCACATATATAGAAAGTTTTAAATATAGTCCTTACTACTATTGGTACATAGTATTTATTTAAAATATATAAAATATTAGATATTAAAGAAGTCAGAATTAGTTTCAAAAGGAGCTTTGAACAACAGCCTAATACCCTCATAACGAGCTTTGGGTTTGCAGTTCAAGTTTTTATTAAAAGATAAAATTGGAAAGCTTCTCAGAATGTACAGCTGGCTCATTCCTAGCTAGCCTTGTGATGGTGAAAAGCAAATTGACTAACTTGTTCCAGGAGAGGCATCATCTCCTGTAAAACAGCATAGGTGAGAGTGGTGGGGCAGATATTAAACAAGATATAAATAAAGACCCCAAGGGTCATGTCCATGTCAAATACCCAAGTGTTGTACATGTAGCTTGTTATAGGCCTGTCCTCAGGAAGAAGGCACACAGGCATCAGGGATCTATTAGCTCTCTTTGAGTGATCCAGGCTTCCAAGAAAGCTCTTTGGCAGAGAAAAGCATTGCCTAGAATCCTGTGGTAACATGGATGGTATCTAGGTGGTAGACTATGTGGGCAATAAGAATGTAGTGGGTTTAGAGGAGGTAAAAAAATGTAAAAGAAAGAGTCATACCAGTGATAGAGCATCTCTGTTTGGCATTACTTTGTCTCTCTCCCATGAAGACAAATGACCCCAGTAAAAAATGGCCCAAGTAAACAGCCATAAAGGCAGCCATGAAAAAAAAAAAGGAAGGGAGAAAGATTTAGGATCCCGAATACCAGAACTTTTGAGTTTTGACTGGGAAGCTACATCGCCTTTACCCAAGACCATTCACATATTGTAAACTCCCACACCCAAGTTGGTTGTATAATACAATGGATAATAGCAGTGACAACATTAATAATATCAGTACTTGCTGAATATCATGGCCTGGTTTTGCACTTATACAGACTATCTTCTTTTGTCTTTCCAACAATCCAGTAAAGTAAGAACCTTTATCATCTTTATTTTACAGATAGGGAAACTGCAGTTTAGATAGGTGACAAAGTTTAGCCTAGGTAAGCTAATGAAACCAGCATTTGAATCAAGATCTCCCTGACACTAAACTTTCTAACTCCAAATCAGAACACATGGCTTGATATTCTACATCAGACATCTCCCATAGGAAAATCCAGGTCCTTTGGTTACCCATCTCCTGCAGACCCCTACACATCTCAGGCCCTGAGTTCAGCTTTTTTTAAAAAACTTGTTCAGCTCTAACATTTACCATCAGGTAACATATTGATACTTGCTGTGAAAACTTGAGCAAGGATTTAGCACAATACCTGGCACCCAGCAAGAACTTCATAATGTTAGCTGGTATTGTTACTAACCAATTTTACCTGGATGAAATTGAAATAGTTAAGGCCCACACTACCTAACTCACAAACTTATTGTGAATTTGAATGAGCTTATAAATATGTATATAAAGAACTTTTGACAACTGAGAAAGTCAGTATAAATATTGTTAGGGCAATATATATCCTCGGGGTTTAAAAGTACCCCCTCCTAGCCCTTTCTCAGTTAATACATGATGAACTGCACTTAACCTTTAAGTTAACCAAACAGGGGTCTGTTACCAATGGAGGCAGGAGGTGAAACAGCAGGAGGAGTCTGTTACCTGTGAAGGCAGGTATTGAAACAACAGAGGAATACCACAAGCCCAGGCCAGATTCCTGGTAACCAGCATCAAAGGAAACTGCCAGAAGGAGGCAGAAGTGTATAAAACTAACTCTTTCACCTCTGATAAGGACCGACTCTCTTATCAGACTCAGTCTGCCTAAACTCAGGCCCGCTTGCAATAAATTTTCTTTTCTACACTTTGTGCTCTGCATTGTTGATGCAATTCCTGTTAGGTCTAGGATCTTGCATTTGGAGCCAAAACCCCAGATGCCTGTGGTAGTAGATTAGGTGGTTACTGCAAGCACCCTGACTCCCTCTAGGTCTTTCAACTGGGCAGAAAGACCTTCAACCACTGGATACTGGAACATTAGTCTCTCCCTCTCATCTGCCTGCATCCCATCAACAGCAGTTACTAATTCAAGAGGATGAGTCTCTCTCTTGCTTACACCTTCCTTTCGAGCTACTCTGTTTCTTTTTTTTTAATTTTATTTATTCATTTTTAGAGAGGAGAAAGAGAGAGGGAGAGAGAGAAACAGAGAGAGAGAAGGGGTGGAGGAGCTGGAAGCATCAACTCCCATATGTGCCTTGACCAGGCAAGCCCAGGGTTTTGAACCGGCGACCTCAGCATTTCCAAGTCGACGCTTTATCCACTGTGCCACCACACGTCAGGCTCGAGCTACTCTGTTTCTTAACTGAGACCGGTCCCCTGTCACTACCATTAACTGCAAAGATCCAGTATTGGTCAGAGCAAGCCCTCCGGGAGCCAGGCTCCCTCAACTCATTCTACATTTGGGGACATCTGGCACAGAAGAGTTGCCTCACCCTCAACACCTACTCTAAGTAAGAGGACACTCTTTCCTTCAGTAAGGTGCTCCATTGAAGGAGGGGAAGAAGCTTAGACTCTCCTGACCATGGGGAATGTTCCATCTGCTATTACCCAAACTACACCAGGAGCTGTCTCATTAAATACTTACAAACATTTGAGTTGGCTCAAGACCTCTGGTCTAAATGCCTAATTTGTTATTGCAATACAACTTGGCCTCAATATAAATTAGACAAGGGATCCTGGTGGTCAGAGAATCGGACTTTTGATTTAAATATTCTTACTGACCTTGACAACTCTTGCAGATGAGAGGAGAAATCATCCAGGTTCTCCTATATTCAGGCCTTCTTTGCACTCAGATCATGACTCGGCCTCTGTGATTCTTGCTCTCTCTCACAAATCTTCGTCTTTCACACTAGACAACCAAAGCACATGGCCAAGAAAGAGACCCCCTCCATCTCTACTCTTTTATTTATTTATTTATTTATTTATTTATTTATTTTTATTTTTTTATTCTGAAGTTGGAAACGGGGAGGCAGTCAGACAAACTCCCACATGCGCCCAACCGGGATCCACCCAGCATTCCCACCAGGGGGCGATGCTCTGCCCATCAAGGGTGTCGCTCTGTTGCAACCAGAGTCACTCCAGCTCTGTTGCAACCTGAGGCAGAGGCCACAGAGCCATCCCCAGTGCCTGGGCCAACTCCTCTCTAATGGAGCTCCGGCTGAGGGAGGGGAAGAGAGAGACAGAGAGGAAGGAGAGGGGGAGGGGTGGAGAAGCAGATGGGCGCCTCTCCTGTGTGCCCTGGCTGGGAATCAAACCCAGGATCCCTGCGCACCAGGCCGACGCTCCACCACTGAGACAACTGGCCAGGGCCTATCTCTACTCTTGACTTGACAGACCACCTGCCACCCACGGCCCCTCCTCCTGCCCCTTCTGTAAAGCCACTGCCATACTCTCTTTCTCTTTCCTCTTTCTTCTTGTTCTTCTTGTTCTTGTTCTTGCTCTTGTTCTTCTTGTTCTTGTTCTTCTTCTTCTTCTTCTTCTTCTTCTTCTTCTTCCTCTTCTTCTTCCTCTTCTTCTCCTCCTCCTCTTCTTCTTTCTTCTTCTTTCTCCTTCTCCTTCTCCTTCTCCTTCTTCTTTACTGCTGCTGCTGCCTGAGACCACTCCATCACACACTAAGTCAGTTACAATTTTTGGCTCCTACCCTTCTTCTACCTCTGCCCCAGTCTTAGAGTGCCCTCTTAGGGAGGTAGTTGGAGTGGAGAGGATTTTCTAAGTACATGTCCCCTTCTCATTATCTCATCTATCTCAAATAAACAAAAAGCTAGGCTCCTTCATAGAAGGCGCCACCATTATATCAAGGAGTTTGAATATCTCACTCAGTTATATGAGCTAACCTGAAAGAATTTACATGTAATCTTGTCTTCAACCCTACAGCCTGAGTAAAAGGATTGTGTTTGAGGACTTGCCCAAGCTCATGCTAACATCTGTCAACAAGCCCCTAAGAACCTGATTGACAATGAGGCTGTCCCTGTTAGGGAACCCTAGTGGAATTATCAGGACATCGGTGCTGGTTATTGAGCAGGAGATCACATGATCATTTGCCTCATTGAGCCACCACCACCTTTGAGTGGTGGAGTAGAGTACTGGCTGCTGTTATGGTTCCCCATGGCTCTCCTTTTGGGGACCGTAGGCTGGCTGACTTTTACAGCCATGTATGAGGAAACCAAGAGCTCTGTGGAAGAGGCTTCCTGGGACCTGCAAACTGAGCAGTGGAAGGAGCTGGAGCAAATGTGGGAGAAACAGATGCTGACCCTGGAGCTGGAGGAAGCGCTGGAGGAGGAGGCAGACCAAGTTTGCAAGATTTGCCTGGAAATGGAGCAGCCGCTGAAGGAGGATTCACAGGATCATGAGTTGCAGATTGCCCTGGACGTTGTGGAGAGCCAGCATTGGCAGGAGGCTGGGGCTGAGGCTGGAGCTGGGGCTGCAAGGTCTGCGGAACAGAAGGCAGCGGCAGCCCGGGGCTCGATTCTGGCAGCGCGAGCTGGTGTTTTTAGTTCCTCTTTGGAGGATGAGGAGAATCAGGCTGGAGTTGCAATCCGCAGTCTCCAGAAGGTGAAAGCCTAGCTGGAAGCAGCACCTACTACAGCCCTGGTAGGTCTGCAATTTTGGGACATAGAGGTGAATGCCATCATCTTCTCTGGAGCAGAGATGGAAATGCTGACTGCCATTGCCACGTGCTCCTCCTTGGGACAGTGTAAAACCTGCCAGGACAGTAGGAATGAGGAGGGTGGCTGAGGCCCCATGTGCATGGACTGATTTCCTGGACTACAACCAGAGTGGGTACTGGTTCCTTTGTTGGATGGACTTATGGATTTTGGACAATGTGGAATACCCTGATGGGGGGAGGCTTTGCTGGAAGCACTCCCCTGCCCCAGGAAACTTTTCCCATGGCTAGAAAGAAGGCCGAGGACATTTTGCACTTTTGGTAAAGTGCTCAGAGACTGGTGAAGTATACCTCTGTAATTGTTGAAATTGTATAATTTGTCATGTTGTTGTAATTTGTATAATGTGCCTAATTTCCTTGCACAGGGATGCCAGTGGTATAGATTGTGGGTAGTAAAGTGAGCATAGGAGTGAATTTTTGGGCAAATAAAATATATTATACTCACTTTATTAAAGACGGCACTGCCCACATGGAAGCCCATCGCCCAGGTGATATTAATGTGTGTTGGGGGCGGGCTGTGGGCAGGCAGGATCCTTGTAGACTGGGGCTTGGTTTTAGGACTAAACTTTTTCCAAACTTTTTTATGTGGGGTGGTGCATTCTCATGAGGAATTCCATTATGCCTCAGATAAGTGACTTTGTATCAGAGACTTCCTTCTTTGTATATTGGGTTAAAGGTTTTGATTTCTACACTATAAAATGGGGGCAGACCAGGAGCTTGCTCTCTCGGATCCTGAGATTAGCATTAGAGGAGAGAGCAGAAAAGGAGAGCAGAGAAAAGCTATGTGGAGGAGACCAGGAGAAGCAGCCAAGATGGTGGCATGCTGAGGTAGAAGCCAGTTTGTGCAGAGTTTGTGTAGAGAGAAGGAGATGGGGAACAGAGGTGAATAAAACTGGTGAGCTAGAAACCTTTGACTCTAGGAAACTCAGATAAGTCAGTAGCTTTGTGAGCACTGAATGAGTGAGTTTTTAGCCCAGTGTGTGTTTTTACTTGCCTACCAGGTGCAAACTAGATTAAAGGTAATGGCCTACCAGTTCTTGACTCCATTGTTTCATTACCATCTGTCCGAATCCAGTGTGAACCTGCATGGACCAGGCAGCTGTGATGATGGCCGTGCCTACTGGCTTTACAGTGAGGAAGGTGTTTAGTGGAGAAGTTGCCCTAGTGGGAGGTTGGGTGAGGAGAATGAGTTTAATGGAGCCTTAAGTTTAAAGCCACCCTTGACCCAAATCAGACATTCCAGCCTTTGTTTTTTGAGAAAAAGGGGTTGTTGGGCAGATAAAATATATTATGTTCACATTGTTAAAGATGGTGTTGCCCACATGGAAGCCCCTCACCCAGGTGATAATATTAATTGCCCTTCTTGCTTGGGATGGGCATGATTATATTAATGTGTGTTGGAGGAGGTCTTTCACGCCAAAAGGTTTTAAAGGGAAGAGAGATAACATTGTTCTGGGGAATAGTGATAGCGTTCGAGGAGGAGGGCAGAGAGCAGGGAGGAGAGCAGAGTAAGGCCATATGGAGGAGAGGAGAAGCAGTCAAGATGGTGGAGTGCTGAAGGAGAAGCCAGTTTGTGCAGAGTTTGTGCAGAGAGAAGGAGATGGGGAACAGAGGTGAATAAGTCTGGTGAGCTAGAAACGTTTGATTCTAGGAAACTTGGATAAGTCAGTGGCTTTGGCAGCCCTGAATGAAAAGGAAAGTGTTTTCCCACTGTGTATATTTCTTGCCTGCTGGGTGCAAGCTAGAATTAAAGGTAATGGCCCACCAGTTATTGGCTCTGTTATTTCATTACTGTTTGTCCAAATCTATTGCGAACCTGCACGGGCCAGGCAGCTGTGATGGTGGCCATGCCTACTGGCCATACAGGCCCCTCAACTTTCATTTGCTCAGGGCTTTTGCCCTAGGGTGCCTCGCTGTCTCTAATTTTCATCTTAACTCTGCATGTTTTTACAGCATATTCCTGCAAATAAGTAAGTACTTTAACTATTTATGCATTGCTTGGGTAGTGTTAAAAAAAAAAACTTGGCCTCTGTAATATACACTTAAGTTCTGAAACCAGTCTTTAATCAAACACAGTCTTAAAACTTACTAGCTATTTGACTTCAGGTAAGTTATTAAGTCTCTCCAAAACTTTGTTTTTCCATGTGTGATGTCATTTTTTTATGGCTGTGTTTTTGTACCATTTAAGAATTAAAGGCATAAAATTACAAAGACTTTCTTACATAGATAAATAGGAATCTAATTGGAGATAATCTACATACTACATTTTCCAGGCCAAGGTTTCAATGGTGAAAGGTTGTGTAAAATAAAATTCTAGATCATTTCATTTTTACTCAGATAGAAATGGTGAAGATTGGGACTAGTTTAAATGAATTTTTAATTTCTCTTTAGTATATCAGATTTTAGGCTTCTGGAATCTAGCCTAGTGTTTGCTGGCTATACTTGCTCTCTATTTTATTACTCAAAAGCAAATACATAAATCATCAAATGCTGGATAAAGGAAGTGGTTTATTCAAAGTCACAGACCCTACTAGTATCAGGATCAGGACCAGAATTTAAGTTCTCTTGTCCTCCATACCCTGCTCCTTGAAAAATTTCACTTGACTCTTCCTAGAATTTCTCCTTCTTTGCTGTGAGGCCACTAGAAAATAATTTCCACACTTGATTTTGTTTTGTTTTGTTTTCTTCAAGGCCAACATGCTTTAACTTCATTACATTTTGTCTGGCTGATAGAAAGTAATTTCAGTGAGTGCTTAGGTCTAATGGTTTCCTCCCCAATGCAGACTAAGAGCACTTACTCCCAAATTCTGCACTGAAATTTACCTCCATGGTTTTTCATTTTCTACTTGCCTCAAGATGCACGTGTGGCTCACATGCATTTTATGTTGAAAACTAAAGGTAGGAAGAAAAAACAGTAAAAAAATAAACTCATATGGAATTTTTTTAAAAAAGTGAAAATAGAGTTAAGTGGATTCCTGGAAAGGCAATATTGTTTTTCCTGACAAAATTCTTGTATTAAAATTATCCTCCCTAACACAAAGGCAGTACGCTCTCTGAGAACATAGATTAAATTATACTTACCTTTGAATCAGCCACCCCAATGCAGTGCCTGTCACAGAGGAGGTACTGAACCACTGGTTACTTAGCTGTATCTGAAATCAATTATTTTAACTTTGAAATTTGCTAAAGCATATTTTTTTATGAAATGATTAATGAAACTGTTTATATTTCTGAAGTTAAATTGGGATGAAGGGAGAATGGGATGTATACGCATCTTCCAATTACAGACTTTCATCAGCATCTCACATGCAATAATACACATTGATGAATGCACTTTTGTTTTTTGATTGCTCTATTTTCTATTTCATGTCGGGGAAGCACACAGTTGTTGCAGTCAGGGTTCTGGGCAAGAAACAAAAACCAGTCAAGGTGCACTAATCAGAAATTATTTAAAACAGGAAATGCACACTTAAAAATTATTTGAAAGACTGAAGGAGTGGGCTCTTTGCTGGACATCCAAAAACAATCCCAGAACATGACAGACTGACTCCTCTAATAACTACTATCCCTATTGCCACGAATGAACCAACAAATTCAAGAATACACTGTTTTTGCTACTATTCATGAATCAGGGAGACAAAATTAAGAAGCTGTTGCTGTCAATATTTTTTATCCTATTTGCTTTTAGGCCTATACAGACATGGTCACCGAGTGCTAAAATATGAACTCTGGCCAGTGTCTCTGTCATAATTTCTTCCCAACATCCAGGAAGCTAGAGAATAGACACAGGTAGACACAGGACCACCAGTATAAATAATCTTGCACCCCTGAGACCTTACTTATTACTAGAAAACAAATAAAAGGGTGGAACAATGGCCTATATTTTACTTCAGCCTTCGAAAATCAAGCAAGGTTATATACCTTTACAACATCTAAGCAATGGGTGCATAATTCCTTTGTTTAAGATTTCCCAGGACTCAAGGAGAGAGAAGGGGGCATTTTGGTGGGGTCAGTGGAGTAAGGGGTTTCCAAATCACTGGACATAGCTACATACAGATCCTGGTTTCTTTGCTTTGTGTTGCAAGCAGCTCTAAGCAACCATTTAGAGAACTACAGGATGTAGTTAATTTATAACTGGCTGACTCAATTACCCTTGCTGGCTCCTTTCCCTTGTATTCTTCTGGTTTCTTCACTTTCAATGGTTTCTCCCTCCTCATGTTAGGGGTTTTTTTTTCCTTGTAAAGGGGCTAAGACTTTCTGCCAATTGGCATTGGTATTTTCATAAGCCAGTTGGAGAGTGAGGACATCAGCTGCTTGAAAATTGTTTATTTGCCTGGAGATGGCATTTTTAAATGATTAACACAATTATAAAAGATTAATTTGCCCCTTGCTTGATGGTAGCAAGGGAACTCATGGGGACTCTGATTTCCTGAATTTTACACCATGCCTAGTAAATAGCTTGGTAAATCTTAGGAAATGCAGCTTTGTTCATTCACCATTGAGCCTGGGGAGTTTTGTAGGTGCCAGTCCCAAGAAACATGTCAATTTCAATTGAAATACCAGCTCCTAAATTTTGCATGGCCAATTGCTAAGTGGCATTGTGATATTCTTGTAGCTAGACACTGTATTGAGTAGTGGTTGTTATTGTTTTTACTAACCCCTTCCAGTCTCCTGGGGTCACTTCATATCCTATTTTAATTGCCTAAATTATTTCCTTGCTAAATGTGCTTTGTACCCTATTTTTAATAATAATTTTTCTGAATTACTTAAAGACCAAGAAAGGTATAATATCATGTCATATATGCTGCCCTGGCATTCTTAATATGGAGAAAGCCTGAATAAATTCTTCATATTTTTCTAAGCCTTCCCTTAAACACTTTTCAACCATAATTTTATATGAAAATGGGGGAGGGAGAATTCTATCTAGAACAGGGATTTAGGGAGGTGGCTGGTGCAACTGGAGCTTATCAGGAGAAGAAACCTGGTGATTTCTGCCCTGAATCAGGTGTAATGCCAACAGACAATGATTCCATGTTGTTAGGTGTTGTATAGTCACTAGCCTTAATGAGTTGGTCATTCAGTGCCTTATTCACTCCCAGTCTTCAATGTCTACACTCCCTTCTTTCAGTTACCAAGGACACTATTGACATACTACAACAAGCAGCTTTGTGAGCTTTCTATCAGTGAACTTTCATCCCACACTGTGGAGGAGGCCATGAAGTTGGAGCTTATGGTTGTGCTGTTCTGGGGTAAGGAAATTTCACTTGTTAGAGGGAAATGAAGAAGAAGAAGGAAAAGGGAGGGAAATTTCCTGGTAGAAACCTATTTGACCTTACTGAAGATGTTCAAAGTCTATTCTTTTGTCATCTGTGTCCCACTCACCAGTGTGTCCTTTCCCTTTCCAGGATTTAGGAGATTGTTTCCTTCCTATTCTTCACATGGAGCACCACTGTCTTGGAGACAATAACTACTCGAACACCACATGGAATGCAGCGAGAGACCTAGGGGAGACTGCCTTACAATCACCTATTCAGGTTTTATGAGACAGCTCTGACCCTCTATTTCTGTGTTATTGATACACACAAATAGAAGCAGGGACAAGAATGAGGAAGTCAGGAAGCAGAGAAGAGAATGAGAAAGTTAAGAACAGAAATTTCTTTAGAGCAGACAAAAAGGCAAAGGAAGTAGCTCAAATGTCCCCAGGTACTGATTAATCAGAATTGCTCATGAGGAGCCACTGCGCCACCTCACCCACAGGTGTTGTAAAGTACCAAAAGCTACAGAATCAATATTAAGATTTTAAAAGGCTTGAAGAACATTTTATTAATTTGGGTTAAAGTGTGCAGAGAAATTTTGTGAATAATCTCTGTACTGTGTGATTGGCATAAAACCAGGATGGTCCTTGGCATTGTATTGTAAATGTAAAGGGAAGAAAAATATGGATTCCCTGACATTCCACCACACCTGTGGGGAAAGGGGTGAATGGCTAGCCAGGTGCAGGAAGAGACATCTCTCTACCATTGTGTTGACTTGTAAATTTTGTTTTCTCCAAAATGATGTATGGCTTGCAAATTGAACATGGTCCTATCATGTTAAAGGACATATGACTATAACCAATAGTGGTAAAGGGCATCTAATTGCAATTTTTGCTTCTGTACTTCCCACTTGCAAAACTATAAAAACTAGGTAGAACAAAGGGCCAGTGCGCTCTCCCTCAGATTTCTGTCGGAGTTGCCGCCACTTGGCCAAGCTAGACAATAAAGCTTTAGTATGGAATTGATGGATTTTGTTCATGTCTTTAATGTTTTGAGTCCCTCCAGATCAGGCTTAACACTCATACTATCTCTATGTGCTGCCTTCAGCATGGCACTGCCTTTAGTACTTTCTGTCAGTGACACCACTGTAGCTTTTACTTCAGGGTAATAAACTCTATTCCTGTTTTATGTTTCTATTCAGGGCCTCTACATACTATGGAATCCAAAGTTTGTATATTCCTCCTTAACTTATTTCTCATAAGCAACTGAATCCATAATATATTTTGTCTAAACCTGACATTGATGTAGTTCTAATGTTATAATAGACTAGAAAGCCCGGTGGTCATACAAAATGACTGCTGTTCTAGATATTATAAATTGTAAAAAAAATTATTTGTGCAAAGGTGTCTGCTAATTCAAACTGAATTACCCAGGTCAGGCGGCAAGCACACCCCTTTGCTTAGTGCCCCATGGGGTTTGTCTTGCATCTGAGGCAAGCCTTGTTTCTCTATGCTCATTAGTCTCATTTTGCCGAGAAAGATGCATTTGCTCTGTGACTGAAGCAAGCCTTGTCTCTCTCTGCTCAGTGGTTTCTTTTTGTCGAGAAAGCCGTTTTTGTGCAGCTTTAGCTCCTTTTCTCTCCTCTTCAGTGCTGTATTTTCTAGGAGGCATTCTTTTTTTTAAAATAATTTTATTTTTTTTAATGGGGCGAGATCAATAAATCAGGATACATATATTCAAAGATAACAAGTCCAGGTTATCTTGTCGTTCAATTATGTTACATACCCATCACCCAAAGTCAGATTGTCCTCTGTCACCTTCTATCTAGTTTTCTTTGTGCCCCTCCCCCTACCCCTTTCCCTCTCCCTATCCCCCTTCCCCCCGTAACCACCACACTCTTATCAATGTCTCTTAGTTTCACTTTTATGTCCCACCTACATATGGAATAATGCAGTTCCTGTTTTTTTCTGATTTACTTATTTCACTTTGTATCATGTTATCAAGATCCCACCATTTTACTGTAAATGATCCGATGTCATCATTTCTTATGGCTGAGTAGTATTCCATAGTGTATATGTGCCACATCTTCTTTATCCAGTCATCTATTGATGGGCTTTTTGGTTAAGTACATAGAAAAAGACATAGGTACTCAAATCATGGACCTGGGTTTTAAAGAGCATTTTATGAATTTGACTCCAAAGGCAAGAGAAGTGAAGGCAAAAATTAATGAATGGGACTACATCAGACTAAGAAGTTTTTGCTCAGCAAGAGAAACTGATAACAAAATAAACAGAAAGCCAACTAAATGGGAAATGATATTTTCAAACAACAGCTCAGATAAGGGCCTAATATCTAAAATATACAAAGAACTCATAAAACTCAACAACAAACAAACAAAAAATCCAATAAAAAAATGGGAATAGAAGGCATTCTTAACTACGTAAAGACATAGTTTTTATGTAAAACAGATGATTGCCAATGCAAACAAATGTTCACCTTCCCCCTGACACACTCAATTTGCGTTCAACCTTAAATTGTTTCAAAAGCAGATGATTGCCAATGCAAAAAAATGTTCACCTTCCCCCTGACCCGCTCAATTTGCGTTCAGCCGTGGCAACTTCACCCCATTGGCTAGTACAGTTACGCAAGCAACCAATAAGCTATCAGCGACAAACAGACACTTAAGCCGCATATAATAAAGATATGAACAGGATTGGCAAAGGCAAACAAAGACTACATAGATAAAAGGTGAAATTATTATCTTACTTTATTTTTAGTGCAGTTATTCTCCAAGTGTCTCTCTGGAACAGCAGTATTAAAACCACTTGAGAATTGTCAGAAATGTAAATTCTCAGACTGCACCCCACCTCGGCAATCTTAAAAAAGAAGAATAAAGGGGGAGGTATCACACTTTCTGGTATCAAGCTATACTACAAGGCCATTGTACTCAAAACAGCCTGGTACTGGCATAAGAACAGGCATATAGATCAATGGAACAGAATGGAGAACCCAGAAATAAACCCACAGCTCTATGGACAAATGATATTTGACAAAGGAGGTAAGGGCATACAATGGAGTAAAGACAGCCTCTTTAACAAATAGTGTGGGGAAAATTGGACAGCAACCTGCAAAAAAATAAAACTAGACCACCAACTTACACCATACACCAGAATAAACTCAAGATGGATAAAGGACTTAAATGTAAGCCGTAAAACCATAAGCATCTTAGAAGAAATCATAGGCAATAAGCTCTCCAACATCTCTCGCAGTGATATATTTGCTGATTTATCTCCACGGGCAAGGAAAATAAAAGACAGGATAAACAAATGGGACTATATCAAACTAAAAAGCTTTTGCACAGCCAAAGACAATAAGAACAGAATAAAAAGACAAACTACACAATGGGAGAACATATTTGACAGTACGTCTGATAAGGGGTTAATAACCAAAATTTATAAAGAACTTGTAAATCTCAACACCAGAAAGACAAACAATCCAATCAGAAATGGCAAAATAAATGAATAAACAGTTCTCCAAAGAGGATATACTGGCAACAACCCTTTATAAAGTTACAAAGGGGAAAGAAAAAAGGGCCCATGGAGTGGGTGCAAGAATAGGACTATGCTTTTCAGACTCTTAAAAAGGAATTACAAGTTGCCTTAGCTCTAGGTCTTCCTAATCTAAGAAAACCTTTTGTGCAATATATCTCAGAGAGGAGCAAGACAGCAGTGGGTGTATTAACCCAGGACTTAGAGTCATGGCCTAGGCCATTAGCCAACCTCTCCAAACAACTAGACAAAGTTGCAAAGGGCTGGCCAGCATGCTTGAGAGCCTTAGCAGCCACAGCTATGCTGGTACAAGCGGCCGACAAATTAACTTTGAGACAAGACCTAAAGTGACAGGTATCACATACTGTAGTGACTCTGAGGAAGCCAAATGCCAAATGCCACTGGCTCACTAATGGCCACCTCACTAAGTACCAGATCTTTTTATGTAAAAACCCAAGACCAGTAATACAGGTGTATACCACTTTAAATCCAGTAACACTGCTCCCAGTGAAGGAGGAAAAGCCTTAGCACAATTGCTTAGAAGTGCTTGATTCAGTATACTCCAGCTGGCTGGACTTAAGAGCTCAATCCCTAAGAGAGCCCAACTGGAAGCTGTATGTAGATGGAAGCAGCCCCGTCAACTCAAGGGGAGAAAGGCAGGTGGAATATGCTGCAGTGACTCTAACAGAGACTATAGAGGTGCAGCCTCTACTTCAAGGCACTTCTGCTCAATGGGATGAATTGACTATTCTGATTAGGGCACTAAAGCTCAGTGAAGAAAAAAGAGCAAACTTTTTTACTGACTCCCACTTTGCCTTTCTTACTCTGCAATTTTATGGGGCGATATACAAGGAAAGAGGGCTCCTGAAAGCTGGGGCAGGGACCTCAAGTATTCAAGAGAAGAGAAAACAAATAGCAGTGATCAACTGCTGAGAACACCAGTGGGTAGGAATGGTAGAATCCCAAGGAAATGCCAGCGCAGATGCAGAGGCAAAGAGGGCTTCTACTCTGCCCTCCCACAAGGCTACTATAGCCCCTCTCATCCCGTGGGCCCCAGATATTTCACCCAAAAAATTCTGAGAGAGAAAAGGGTAGATGGAAAAAGAAAGGACAAAAGAACTGAAAGAAGGCTGGATGAAGCTGTTAAATGGTAGGGTTATCATCCTCCAGCTATTGGGACCTGCAGTAGTCCAGGCTTTACACACTGCCACCCATCTCAAATAAGAAAAGACAGAAAAACTTCTAGGGAAGTATTTCTACATCCCTCTCTTATCAACATTAACCAAGAAATCAGCCTGCATTGCCCAATCTGCCACCAGAACAATGCAAAACAAGGGTCTTCAGTAACCTCAGGTATCCAGTTCTATAGGCAGCCCCCTTTGAGGATGTACAAGTAGATTTTGCCAAGATGCCCAAAAGCCAATACTACCAGTAACTGCTGGTGCTGGTATGCACCTATTCAGGATGAGTAGAAACCTACATTACTTGGGCCAAAAGGGCTAGGGGAATAACTTGAAAAAGTCATTCCAATATTTAGACTGCCACTTCATATAGGCTCTGACAATGGCTCTGCCTTTGTGGCTAAAGCAGTGCAAGAGACTGCTCAAGCCCTGAATATCACATAGAAACTTCACACAGCATACAGTCCTCAAAGTTCTAGAAAGGTGGAAGGCATGAAAAGAACTTTAAAGTTAGGGCTTAGCAAGTTATGTCAGGAAACAGGTCTTAAATGGTTGCAAGTGTTACTTTTAATTCTGTTCAAAATTCAGTGTACCACATCAAAGAACACTGGGTACTTACCTTATTACATATTATATGATAGACATTCCCCAATATTACATAATTTTCCAGGGACCCCTGAGAACTAGGAGACACAGAACTTCACAGGCAATTAAAGGCTTTAGGCAAAGTAGCCTGTACCATATCCAAGTGGGTACTAGATAGGGATCCAATCAGTTTGTTTGCCCATGTTCATTCTTTTACCTCAGGAGACCAGGTGTGGGTCAAGGATTAGAATCCAGCTTCCCTCTGACCCAGGTGTAAAGGACTCTACACCTTGATTCTGACCACTCCTACTGCTGCCAAGGTAGAAGGCATACCTGCCTGAATTCACCACAGCTGGCTAAAGCCTGAGGCCCTTGTAGAGATGCCCTCATGGACATCAGAAATAGACCTCACCAATCCTTGTAAGTTGACCTTGAGGAAGACAACATGTCCTGCTCCAGCCACAAACCAGAATCTGGTTGGTTCACAAATGGCCTAAGCCTGAAGAACCTCACTGTGGAGCTCCTTATAAATGGACTCTGGGATGGGAGAAAAACTAGGGAAGAGGACTGTGAACTATGTATCCATATCACCAAGAAATGTCAAAAGGTCTCCACCACCTTGATTTTCTATAGCTTCTATGAATGTGAGGGAACACAAAAAGGGATCTGTACCTGTAATCAGACTCAATATTTAGTGTGTGACCCAGGGGATAACCAGCCCTATGTCTGTTATAATCCTACAGATTCTCCTACCACAATAGTATTTGAAGTAAACATAGCAGCAGGAGGATTGGGAAAATGGATAGGACCAGCAATAGCTCAGACCAAAGTAAAAGGAAACCCTAGTTAAGTTACACTGAGGTTGATGCTAAGCCAAGCACCATGGTCAGAGGGAAGAACCTGTGGGCCTTTCTGCTGGGAGAGACACTACAGAGTAAAAGTACATATGCTCATAAAGTTTTACCTGTGAAACCAGCTGTGCATAATGGTCATATGTCTTATGGGAAACCTGGAAAAAAGACAGTGCCAAGAAAAGGGAAGTATACCAGAAAAAAGGAACAGCCTTGTCAAATTGCACTACCCGTGGGTGCAATCCCTTGGAGATAGTTATAATCAATTCTCAGGAACATTGCTGGAAAAATGATGAGATATTGACCCTTGGCATTAATGGAGCTGGCCTAGACCCCTATTCTCAGCTCATCATCTAAAGTCAAGTTCAGAACTACCCAGCCCATGTCTTTTAAGTTATATAAGTCTTTTTATGTAGAAGCAACTAAGCCCCTGTCCCCTACCACCACAATCTACTAAAAACTTATTCCTCAGGCTAGCAGAAGGGATAGCTCATTCTTTGAATATCATCTCTTGCTATGTGTGTGGAAGTACCCTAGTAGGAGATCAGTGGCCATGGGAAGCCAAAGAACTGATTACCACCAAGGCTTTGCCTAATGCCACAGCCCCCCAGATCTCTGATGACAGTCAGTAGATTTTGAACCATACTACCATAGGGCAGTACTGCTTAGCCAGAGGAGGAAGAAGTCTGACAGGATCAATTAGAGAACTGACTTGCCTTGGGCAACAGTATTATAATGTCACCTTGAAGCAAAGTGTGTGGTAGGAAAACCAGATGGAGAGAAATCTGTTGGCAAGATTCCCTGAGCTAACTGGAGGCTGGCAGGACCCAGATCAGGCCCAAGACTGGATAGCACTACATAGACTTTACTGGGTCTGTGGAAACAGGACCTATACCTGCCTCCTCAGGAATTGGGAAGGGAACTGTATAATTGGTATGACAAAGCCATCTTTCTTCCTCCTGCCTCTAAAAACAGGAAAACTCCTTGGCTACCCAGCTCCACAGCCCTTACAATGGGTAAAGAGAGAACTCCAGATAGGAGGCTGGGAAGATATAAGTGGCCCCCAGAACAGATAATCCAATAATATAAGCTTGCACCTGGGCAGAGGATAGATCCTGGGTTACCATACCTCTATTTACATGCTAAACCAGATTATCTAACTGCAGGCAGTTCTAGAAATCACTACCATTGAGACTGGGAGAGCCCTAACCCTCCTTGAACATCAGCAAACTCAGATCTGAAAAACACCATCTATCAAAACAGGTTGGCACTAGACTATCTGCTAGCAGCAGAAGGAGGAGTGTGTGGGAAATTCAATCTCACTAATTGTTTCCTGCAGATAGATAACTAGCACATGTGCCCGTGCAAGTCTGGCATGGATGGAACCCCGGTAGCCCTTTTGTGGGATTGTTCTCAGCCTTTAGCATATTTAAAAGTCTAATGGGAGCTGTTTTACTGCTCCTAGAAATCATCCTGATAGGTCCATGTTTGTTGGCACTGTTAATGAAGAACAAAAGAAATGATAGAGGCCACAGTACAGCAAGGGACCATGGCCCATGTATACTTTACACACCACTATCAAGCATATGCCCAGGGCTTAGATGAAGAATGGAATACTTCAGCATAAAGAAAAAATTTCCAAAATCTCAAAGGGGAGAATGAGGAGGGAGCAAGTCTCCCTTCTGCTTTGAAAAAGGGAGAAATAAAAAAAAAATACAAGAGAAAGGAGCCAGTAGGGATAACAGAGTCAGCCACTTATAAATTAACTACATCCCATAGCTCTCTAAATGGTTACTCGAAGCCACTTGCAACACAAAGCAAGAAAATCAGGATCTCTACCTAGACAGAGACATACCTACTGGACATAGCCAGTGATCTGGAAACCCCTTCCTCCTTGGTGAGTCCACCAAAATTCCCCCTCCCCTCTCCTTGAGTCCTGGGAAACCTAGGCAAAAGAATTACTCACCCACTGCTTAGATATTATAAAGGTATATAACCTGTAAGAAAATCTAATTCAGGGAGCTCATGCTTTGGTGTTACTAACCCTATGTGCTCTGCAGGCTACTAATAAATTCCCTTTCTTCCAGTAATTAAGATGTCTGAGTGTCTCTTCTGTTGGGGTTGTTTTCCTGCAACAACATAGCCTGGATAATTTCTGCTTGTCAAAATGTAGGGATCAAATTATAATGAGCCCATTACTGCCACACTGTGGCCACAAACTTCTTATAACTGTGGCAACAAAGGACATTTTCAGAAATACTGCAGGCAGATTCTAATGGTTACTGTATAGCTTGGGTTTTGTGTGTGCACTGAGGAGCTAATTAAAACTCAATATGAAAATTCTTTATAAAGTTCCAGCAAAACTGATTACACTGAGGAACAACTTTTTTTTCATTTTCTGTTGCATGAGGTTTTAGAAATGTTTCTACATATTTCTGTATCACTGATATTTCAAATCTGAAATTGTTTTTTGGTGCATGCTCTAGTTTTTATGCAATTTTAATTTTCTTTTGTTACAGTTAGTGGCATGCATTGGTTTTTAAATTGGAGTTAAAGGGCAATGACTCTTGGATTGAACATAACCACAGGCAATTAATGTTTTACAAACATCACTTTTACATAATTGTAGTTGCTTTAAAATGTGAAAAATTATTATCTGATAAAAACACCCTCTTATTTTGTTTTAAGGTTGAATCATGGCTTCTTCGAGTAGGCATAAATGTAAGAATCGTCCTCACACCTTCTGTTATATATGTGGATGATACACACTTCAACGTCAAAGGTGCAATATTTCATCATTTGTGATATGTGCATATATTGCCTATTTTCAAGTTCTCCTTGGCGATCAAGACAAGAATTGGGCTCCTCATATTGTGTGTCATAATTGTGAGGAAATGCTTTGTGACTGGACAAAAGGAAAATGCAAAGGAATGCCTTTTGGTATTCCCATGGTTTGGTGTGAACCTAAGGACCACAGCTGTGACTATTATTTCTGTCTGATTCATACAAAGGCATTGTCAAGAAAAAGTGGCATATGATTGCATATGCTAATATTCCTTCAGCAATACGACCTATCCCACACTCTGAGACACTCCCTGTTCCAGTTTTTAATGGCTTTATTTATTCTAAGGATGAAGAAAGTGAACATGGTGATCAAATGTATTTTGATAAGATGCATGAGGAAATGGTTGTAGAATCTGAAGGGTCTTCTTCTAATGCCAAGCAGTCATTAACCCCTCAGCAGTTTAGCCAACCCAAATTGAATGACTTAGTAAGAATAACATAAAAATTATCCTCAACTTTCTCAAGTATAAGGAGCATAACTGGATCATTTGTGTGGATCTTAAATGGTAAATTTACTGCTAGGACAACAGAGAGGATTCACGAAGTATCCTTGCTTTCTGTGTTTGTGGGACAGCCAAGCTTGGGAGAAACTCTGGACACAGAAGAAATAGCTGAAACATGAAGCTCTAGAAGTAGGGACTCAAAATATTGTGAATGAACCTGTAGTTAATCGAGACAGGATCATTTTTCTTCCACTTCACATCAAACTTGGCTTAGTGAAGCAGTTTGTTCAGGCTCTGAATAGAGAAAGTAAATGCTTCCAACATATCATTTCTACTTTTCCCGCCTTGTCTTTTGAGAAGATAAAAACAGGTGTATTTATGGACCTCAAATTTGAACAAAGAATTTGCCAAGATGAATAAGGAGAAGAAAGCAGCATGGCAGTCTTTTGTGGCAGTTACAAAGAACTTCCTTAGCCACAAAAAAGCAGAAATCTATGAACTTCTGGTTCAAAGGATGCTGTTGGCTTTCCACAACATTGGATGTAACATAAGCATTAAGATTCACTTCCTGAACAGTCACCTTGATAAGTTTCCTGAAAATCTTGGAGCTGTTAGTGATGAACAGACTACTGCTGGAGCATCAAACGAGATTGTCCTCAATAAGTACAAAAATGCAAGAGCTACAAATGCAAATTTTTGCCTGAGTAGAATTTAAATGAGTTTTGCACAAATTTTATGAATAAAATAATTGTTTTAATATGTTCTATTTTGAAATTGTAGACAAATTCTGATGCAATCATATCTTTTAGTGTATTTACTACATTATATAAATTATTATATTTCACAAAGATGATGCCCAAGAAGGCATTCTATTTCATTATGTTAAACTAAATGTTGAAAATTTTACAAGATTTAAACCTAAAATCTTAAATTGCAAAAAAACTGTAGCTTACACAGGAAAACTGTCATATTTGAGATCAGCACACTCAAATTTGGTAATAACAAGTGTTTTTGTGGATGCAACAAAAATTTTTTCCTCAGTGTTATAACAAGCTAATATAATTAATTGTTATTCTTGTGTTTATGCAAATTATCAGGTCAAGTGAAAACTGGACTCAATACTGTAACTAAAATAATCTTAATTTCACTCTCAAAAAAACTAAGGGCAATTTTATGGAAAAATTATATTTCAGTAAAATCCATTAACACACAGTTATGTATATCAGAAACTAGACTGAATTTTTCTGATTTTCTTGAATGTTTTGGAGAAAATGTTTGTTGGTCAAATAGGTTTTTAAATATGAAATATGTTTACTTGCTTATAGTTTGCATTGGGTGTGGGGGACAGGCTGTAAGCAGGCAGGGTGGTTATAGCCTAAGGCTTAGTTTTAACACTAAGCTTTTTCCCACACCCTTGACTGATTGCATGATGTGGATGGTGGACTCTCATGAGGAATCTCATCATGCCTTCAGATAAGTGACTTTGTATCAGAGATTTCCTTGTTTGTATATTGGATTAAAGGTTTTAATTTCTACACTATAAAGTGGGGCACACCGGGAGCTTGATTTCTTGGTTCCTGCTATCACCATTGCAGGGGCCTCCCTGACCCCTTGCCCTCTATGGGAAAAGCCGGGTTTCTGCTTTTCCCTTGTCTTCTCTTGTGGCTTGCCTGTCTTGGTGAGACACCAATAAACAGAATGGCCCACCATCCTCCTACTCCACTATTTCTTTACTGTCTGCCAGAATCTAATGGGAACTGCATGTGAATAGCCATGATGGCGACCCCTGACCATACAATTGGCGTAGTCTGTGGCAACATTTGGAGATCGTTATGGAGCTGCCACCCTTGAGGTGCACGGTGGAGGACTGGCTGCTATTATGGTTCCCCATGGCTGTCCTTTTGGGGATCATGGGCTGGCTGACTTTTACAGCCATGCGTGAGGAAACTGAGAGTTCTGTGGAAGAGGCTGCCTGGGACCTGCAAACCGAGCAGTGGAAGGAGCTGGAGCAAGCACCAGAGAACGGGTATAAGCCAAAGCAGCCAATGGGCAGAATTAAGAGCTGTTTGGCTAGTTGCCCATAATGAAACTTCACCTCTGGTAATCTGTACTGACAGCTGGGCCATCTATCGTGGACTTACCCTTTGGATTGCTACTTGGCACATTAACCAGTGGATGGTAATGCACCGTCCACTATGGGGTCAGGCTATGTGGCAGGACTTATGGGAAATAGGACACCAGAAGCAGGTGACAGTATATCATGTCACAGGGCATGCCCCTCTAGTCCATCCTGGGAATGATGAGGCAGATACGTTGGCAAGGGTGCGATGGTTGGAGACTGCACCTGCAGGTGATGTGGCACAGTGGCTCCACCGGTGCCTGCTCCATGCAGGACAGAAAACTATGTGGGCTATGGTTAAGGCTTGGAACTTGCCTGTGTCCTATGCAGAGGTACTTGCAGCCTGTGAGCAATGTGCAGTATGTTCCAAGGAACACCCTTGGAGACCACTGGTGTCGCCTGGACAGATTCAGAGGGGTCATGTTCCACTGACACGATGGCAGATAGACATTATTGGACCCTTACCAAAGTCAGAAGGGTACCAGTATGCAGTCACTTGTGTAGATACTGCCACCGGGCTGCTTGCTGCTTACCCTGCTCGTAACCCTGACCAGAGGGCAGTCATACAGGTTCTGGACCACCTGAGTGCTGCATATGGGCGACCGCTGGTCCTTGAAAGTGACAATGGTACCCACTTCACTGGTTCAATGGTGAGGCAATGGGCTCAAAAGCTGGGGGTGGACTGGAAGTACCATGTTCCCTACCATCCCCAGGCTGCTGGTATCATTGAGCGGTATAATGAACTCTTAAAGCAGGGACTGCAACAGGAGGGGGGCACCAGCTCTCTTACTGGATGGACACGCTGCTTATGGACAGTACTCCGGATTTTGAATGAGCAACCTCGACGGGGGAGGCCAGCTCCAGTAGAGGCCCTCCTGCATCAGACAGCTGCCCTCATTCAGTTGCAGATACTCACCAAGGACATTTTACTCAAGCCAGGTTTCAGACAGCAGGGCAACATGCTCTTACCTGCTCCAACAGCCCTTCTTAAAGGACAATGGCTTCAATGGACTTGGCCCTGGACTGTACAGGCCCCCCATCTGAGATGGGTGGCCTTGTTGGCACCATGGGGAAAGGGGCTAGAGGTGGACCTCCAGTTAACTCCTTGGGCAACCAGCACCTGGTAACCTAGGGTAGAAGTGTATTATCCCTTGAGCGCTCAAGGGGACAGCATTTTGAAGGGCACCTTTGTAATTTCTTTATGGCCAATAATGAGTTCTCCTATTTTACTACACATAGAACCAGCAGATACTGGTGTATTGGCCAATAAGGTTTGGTATGCCCGCTCAGGGCGGCCTCTGGTGCCAGCTATGGTGCTGTCTGCAGACAAAACTCTGGCCTGTATTCTGCCAGAGGGAAAGGATTTGCCTCTCTTGGTGCCACTGACAGCTCTCTCATTTCGCCCATAATTTTTGATCTGTTAATCCTATTGCTGTAGTTGGTACTATTTCTGTTTATGCAATATATCCCACTCCTTGCAGTGACCATCATGGAAGATGCCTGTGGTTTAGATTGTAAAGCGAGCAAAAGGGGTGGAATGTTGGTCAAATAAGTTTGTAAATATGATATATATGTTTGCTCGCTTGTGACTTGTATTGGGTGTGGGGGACAGGCTATGAGCAGGCCACGTCGTTGTAGCCTAAGGTTTGGTTTTGGGACTAAGTTTTTCCCCACACCCTTGATTGATTGTATGATCTAGGTGGTGCACTCTCATGAGGAATCCAATTATGCCTTGGATAAGTGACTTTGTATCAGAGACTTCCTTGTTTGTATATTGGATTAAGGGATTTTGGTTTTCTACACTATAAAGTAGGACAGACCAGGAGCTGGCTCACTCAGTTCCTGCTATCACGATTTCAGGGGCTTCCCTGATCCCTTGCCCTTCATGGGAAAAGCTGGTTTCCTGCTTTTCCCTTGTCTTCTTTTGTGGTTTGCCTGTCTTGGTGAGACACCAATAAATAGGATGGCCCCCCATCCTCTGACTCCGCCATTTCTTTATCGTCTGCCTGAATCCAATGGGAACCTGCATGTGAATGGCCACGATGGCGGCTCCTGGCCCTACAGAGGCCAACCTGGTTTGTGAGATTTGCTTGGAAATGGAGTAGCCACTGGAGAAGAAATCACAGGTTTGTGAGTTGCAGATTGGCCTGCATGTTGTGGAGAGCCAGCAGCTGCAGGAAGACCAGGGCTGAGAACAGAGCTGGGGGCTGCAAGACATGCTGAGCAGTAGGTGGCGGCAGCCCGGGGTTTGAGCCCAGCAGCGGGAGCTGGTGATTTCAGTTCCTCTTTGGAAGCTGAGGAGAATCGGGCTGGAGTTCAGATTCGCAGTCTTCAGAAGACGAGAGCCCAGCAGCAAGGAGTACTTACTATGCCCCTGGTAGGTCTGTGATCTTGATCTTGGGACATAAGGGTGAATGCCATCATGCTTTCTGGAGCATAGATGGAAATGCTGACTTCCATTGCCATGTGCTCCTCTTTGGGACAGTGTAAGACCTGCCAGGATGGCAGGGATGAGGGGAGTGGCTGAGGCCTCATATGTGTGGACTGATTTTGTACTATAACTGGAGTGGGCACTGGCCCCTTTGTTGGATGGATTTACGGATTTTGAACAATGTAAAATATCCTGATGGGGATGGGGGGGTGGCTTTGCTGGCGGCCCTCCCCCTGCACCAGAAAGTTTTTCCCATGGCTAGAAAGAAGGCCGAGGACATTTTGCACTTTAGGCTAAGTGCTCAGAGACTGGTGAAATGTACCTTTGTAATTGTTGAAATTGTATGATTTGTCATTTTGTTTTAATTTGTGTAATGTGCTTAATTTCCTTGTGCAGAAATACCAGTGTTTTAGATTGTAAGCCAGCAAAAGGGGTGGAATGTTGGTCAAATAAGTTTGTAAATATGATATATATGTTTGCTCACTTATAGTTTACATTGGGTGTGGGGGACAGGCTGTAAGCAGGCAGGGTGGTTATAGCCTAAGGCTTAGTTTTAAGACTAAGCTTATCCCCACACCCTTGACTGATTGCATGATGTGGAGTGGTGCACTCTTATGAGGAATCCAATTATGCCTCAGATAACTGACTTTGTATCAGAAATTTCCTTGTTTGTATATTGGATTAAAGGTTTTCTTTCTACACTCGGTTTTCTCTCTCGGTTCCTGACATTAGCATTAGAGAAAGGAGAGCAGATACAGGCCATGTGGAGGAGGCCAGGAGAAGCAGCCAAGATGGCGGAGTGCTGAAGGAGAAGCCAGTTTGTGTAGAGTTTGTGCAGAGAGAAGGAGATGGGGAACAAAGATGAATAAGGCTGGTGAGCTAGGAACCTTTGATCCTAGGAAAACTCTGATAAGTCAGTAGCTTTCTGAGCACTGAATGAGTGGGTTTTGGAGCACAGTGTGTGTTATTAGTTGCCTGCCAGGTGCAAACTAGGATTAAAGCTAATGACCCACCAGTATTGGCTCTGTTGTTTCATTACCAACTGTTCGAATCCAATGTAAACCTGCATGGGTCAGGCAGCTGTGATGGTGGCCATGGATACTGGCTTTACATCATATCATATATTTCTTTCTCTGTCTGGCATATTTCACTTAAAAGAATAGTTTCCAGGTCCATCCATGTTGTAGCAAAAGGTAAGATTTTCTTATTTTTTATTGCCCCATAGTATTCCATTGTATATATGTACCACCACTTTTTAATCCACTCATACACTGACACATGGTTTGTTCCCAGATCTTTGCTATTGTGAACAATGCTGCCATAAACATGGGGGTGCATTTCTTCTTTTGAATCAGTGTTCTGGTGTTCTTTGGGTATATTCCTAAAAGTGGAATGGCTGGGTCAAAAGGCAGTTTGATTTTTAATTTCTTGAGGAATCTCCATACTGTTTTCCACAGTGGCTGCACCAGTCTGCATTCCCACCAGCAGTGCAAGAGGGTTGGGTCCCTTTTCTCCACATCCTTGCCAGCACTTATTCTGTGTTGTATTGTTGTTGATGAGCGCCATTCTGATTGGTGTGAGGTGATATCTCATTGTGGTTTTAATTTGCATTTCTCTAGTTATTAGTGATGTTGAGCATTTTTTCATCTGTCTATTGGCCACCTGTATGTCCTCTTTGGAGAAGTGTCTATTCATTTCTTTTGCCCATTTTTTGCTTGGATTTTTTATCTCCGTGGTGTTGAGTTTTACAAGTTCTTTATAAATTTTGGTTATTAACCACTTATCAGACCTATTGTCAAATATGTTCTCCCATTGTGTGGTTTGTCTTTTTATTCTGTTCATATTGTCTTTGGCTGTGCAAAAGCTTTTTCATTTGATATGGTCCCATTTGTTTATCCTGTCTTTTATTTCACTTGCTTGTGGAGATAAATCAGCAAATATATTGCTCTGAGAAATGTCGGAGAGCTTACTGCCTATGTTTTCTTCTAAGATGCTTATGGTTTCACGACTTACATTTGTCTTTTATCCATTTTGAGTTTATTTTTGTAAATGGTGTAAGTTGGTGGACTAGTTTCATTTTTTTTGCAGGTAGGTATCCAATTTTCCCAACACCATTTATTAAAGAGGCTGTCTTTACTCTATTGTATGCTCTTACCTCCTTTGCCAAATATCAATTGTCCATAAAGGTGTGGGTTTATTTCTGCATTCTCTGTTCTGTTCCATTGATCTATATGCCTGTTTTTATGCCAGTACCAAGCTCTTTTGATTATAATGGCCTTGTAGTATAAATTGATATCAGGGAGTGTGATACCTCCCACTTTATTCTTTACTTTCAAGATTGCTCAGGCTATTTGTTTTCTCTTTTGGTTCCATATAAATTTTGCAATATTTGTTCTGTATCTTTGAAGTATGTCATTGGTATTTTAATTGGTATTGAATTGAATTTATAAATTGCTTTGGGTAATATGAACATCTTAATGATGCTTATTGTTCCTAGCCCTGAACACAGTATATGCTTCCACTTGTTTTTATCTTCCTTGTTTTCTTTTATCAATGTTTTATAATATTTTGAGTACAAGTCTTTAATCTCCTTGGTTAAATTTACTCCTAGGTACTTTATTATTATTATTATTTTTGCAATAGTGAATGAGATTGCTTCCTTAATTTTTCTTTCTGAGAGTCATTGTTGGTGTATAAAAATGCCTCTGATTTCTGAATATTAATTTTATATCCTGTCTTCTTTTCCAATTTGCATGCCTTTTATTTCTTCTCCTTGTCTGATTGCTGTGGCTAGGACTTCCAGGACTATGTTGAATAAGAGTGGTTCTGAAAGAGGGCACCCCTGACTTGCTCCTGATCTTAAGGGGATTGCTTTTAATTTTTTCCCATTGAGTATAATGTTGGCTGTGGGTTTGTCACATATGGCCTTTATCATTTTGAGGAATGTTTCCCATATTCCCACTTTGCTGAGAGTTTTGATCATAAATGGGTACTGGGTTTTATCAAATGCATTTTCTGAACCTATTGATATTATTGTGTGGTTTTTCTCCTTTCTTTTGTTTATGTGTTGAATCACATCGATAGATTTGTGAATATTGTACCAGCCTTGCCTACCCAGAATAAATCCCACTTGATCATAATGTATGATTTTTTTCATGTATTGCTGAATCCGGTTTGCTAATATTTTGTTGAGAATTTTAGCTTCTAAAGTCATCAGGGATATTGGCCTATAATTTTCTTTGTTTGTGTTGTCTTTGCCTGGTTTTGGAATCAGAATTATGTTCACCTCATAAAAGGGAAATGTTTATTTGGAATCTGTGTACTCTAATTTTTCAATGTCAGACTATTAAGTTTAATCTTGTAAATAAAATTAAAAAGAAAAAGTTATTACATTCTTCTGTGAAAATCTTTTCTACTTGAGAAAGTGAAGTTTGAGTCTTTACACCTCTGATGTTACTGAAATGAAGCCATTACAAGGTCAGAGCATCTGGGAAAATCTGCCAGATCTAGACCAGTGGAAAAGTTCTTGGAGACCAAGGCCATTTGTAGTGGCCTGGAGCAGATATGAGTGATTGAGAGTGACTCAGTCTGATGGAGAGATGGAAAGAGATGCTGACCCAGAGAAGCTGGTAGAGCAGGGCTTTAGACCACATGGTAATAATGCCAGGCAAGAGATTCAACAGGGTGAGTGAAGTTAAGATGTAAGAGATTGAAAGACAGAAGGTGGGGCTTGGGAGTTAAATACTACCTGGCACAGATATCTCTGGTACTGAAGTTTTGGTGTATATGAGGGCCAAAGGAAGTGAAACCAAGGTATAGAAAAGGAGAAAGACGATGACAGGGAGATACATAAACAGATAGCATATAGCAAAGGTAGCACTTTCACAGCTCAAACAGTTCAGTACAAATATCACAGAGCACTCAATAGTTCTGGAAATGCCCTAGTTCTCACCCTGAGGGCATAAACATACAATAGAAGGTTTCCAGATCTCTCCAATCACTTGAGGAGACTCTACTGTCCTGCCATCCATCGCCGAATGCCTGAACAACACTGGCAATGATCTTTCAAATTACAGATGCTTAGATAAAAGATAAAATTTAAGGCTCTCTCCAATGGACCAATTTAGGAAGAAGTTAGTTGTGCCACTAACTCCCAAACTACATTCTATATTTCTCTGCCAGTCCTTAAATTTGTACATTTTGAGCCTGAGCAGTCAGACTGTTTAGCTCCTTGAACTGATTCAATTCATTAATACCTATTCTTTTAAGCCAAGACTATTTTTGTGGTGGCTTGGCAGCTCTGAAATGTTTTATTTTTCATCCTGAAAATGCCTGGCACTCTTTTTTGTTTTTGTTTTTGTTTTTTTGTTTGTTGTTTGTTTTGTTTTTGGCCCTAATATAATGTTTGCTGGTAGGAAAGAGACTTGAAAACAGCCATTCTAAAAGTCTGGTTCTCCAAGTGGGATTGGAAGAACCCTGGACATCCTTAAGACATTTTTCTCCTCCTTCCAACTACATATCTGTGTCTGACAGGGTTTTCTATATATACTGCATCCCAATCAACATGGCAGCAGACTGAATGAAGAAGCAGATAAGGGAATCTAGTTGTCTTTCATTAAGCCAGACATTAAAGAAATTTGAAAACATGTAAATGAGTGCCACTCTTTGCTAAATCTTCTTTTGTTTTGGAAAATATGTTTGGTAAAAAATATTTATGATAGCCTCCTCATTCTTTTTCTTTTTTTTTTTTCTTTTCTTTTTTTTTTTGTATTTTCCTGAAGCTGGAAACGGGGAGAGACAGTCAGACAGACTCCCGCATGCGCCCGACCAAAATCCACCTGGCACGCCCACCAGGGGCCACGCTCTGCCCACCAAGGGGCAATGCTCTGCCCCTCCAGGGCATCGCTCTGCCATGACCAGAGCCACTCTAGTGCCTGGGGCAGAGGCCAAGGAGCCATCCCCAGCACCCGGGCCATCTTTGCTCCAATGGAGCCTTGGCTGTGGGAGGGGAAGAGAGAGACAGAGAGGAAGGAGGGGGGGTGGAGAAGCAAATGGGCGCTTCTCCAATGTGCCCTGGCCGGGAATCAAACCCGGGTCCCCTGCATGCCAGGCCGACGCTCTACCACTGAGCCAACTGGCCAGGGCCACCTCCTCATTCTTTGTAAATGAATTAATAAATAGCTATTTTAAATTTTCTCAGTTTTATTTTCCAATATGAGACATAGCAATAGATATGACACATAAAATCCAAAGCTTTGGAGGTTCTCCATTTTTTCTTTTGTGATTAGAAAGTGATACTGAGACAAAAACCTGTGAGAACTGTAACTTTAAAGGGTTCTTAAAAAATAGTCAGAAAAAGATCAAAGCACCTGTGTGCTGAAGTTCTATCACTGAGATAAGAGTCCCTCTGTCCTTCTTTGGCTCCTTCCCCTTGTTTGCTGAACATATTTCTCTCATGTCTGCTGGATGTGCCTGGATCACAGGGACATTTGGAATAGACATCAGAGAGACTACTGAAAAAGAATAAGCACCCCACTTCAAGTGACAAAAGCATTTTTTTTTAGCATAGACGCTACAATGTCTGGTTTAAGAGTATGATTTCGGTGAAAATCTTCTTTGCAATTTATTACCTAAATAACTTTAAACAAGTTATTTAATCCCGCTGGATTTAGTTATTTATTTATCTTTAACATTAGAATGCTTATTTCAGAAGGATTTTTATGAGAATTAAAGGAGATAATATATATGCAAAATGCCAGGCATATAGTAGGTGCTCAGCAAATGGTAGTTCTTCTTCTTAGGACAGTACAGCAGTTTATGGAGATATGTAAATAACATTGTAACCAACCACTCACTCATAATCATTTAGTTTCCTTCCTCCAAATTCTTCTTACCAACTACCATCCTCTACATACATGTACACTTGAGTATGTGCACATGCATGTACATGCATTCAAAAATTCACTAGACAAATACTGAGCACTTATTATGGGACAGGCTCTGTTGGGAGTGAGACTAAAATATGAACATGAAAAATTCAGTGCCTCCTTTGAAGGAGTTTCCAGTCTAACTGGAGAGCAAGAGAAGTAATCAGGAAATTGCAACATGGTACTAGGACAGAGGTCAGCCAGGTAGGACTGTGGGAAGTCAGGAAAAGACTATTCATTCTCAGATCTCAGCTCAAACATCACTCCCTTGTATAAGTCTTCCTCCTCTGATCCCCTGGCTTCTACCAGGTCTTAAAAAACTACTATAATTCCCCATGTATAAGATGCACTTTTTTTCAAAAAATTTGGGGTAAAAAATCTGGGGTGCATATTATATTGTGTTTGTAGAGTTTTTTACTTGCATTTCCCACTTTTTCATGCTTGATTTTGTGCTCATTGTTGAAGACAGTGATTCGTCATTAGACACAGATGAGGAAAAGTTAATGGATGAAAGTTTTGACAGTGAAGAAGAGTTGTATAAATTTTATGATAGATAAAACTTGAGTTCAATAACTTTATGTAATACATCTTATTTTCAAATTTTGGGCCCCAAAATTAAGGTGCGTCTTATACATGGGAGTGTCTTATACATGAGGAAATATGGTATATGTTATTTTCCATTATAGTACCTATCTCAGTGCATTATTACATTAATTGGATTGCTTGACTGAAATCTGTCTTTTCCACAAGACAGTAAGATCCATAGTGGTAGAAACTGTGTGTGTTTTGGCTCACTGCTGCCTATTACAGTGCCTTAGACATGATAGGTGCTCAATAAATGTGATTTGAGTGAAACAGTGAGGACACAAGTGCTCTTATCAATGTATACTCTCTTTCAGCCAGCCTACCTCCACTCTGCCCCAAAGAAACAGGCTCATATCCACTGCTGCATTGCCTCTACTTTCTTCCCTGTCTAAAATGTCTGCTTATCTCATTATACCCAATAGCTTCACACTTACAGAAAATGTCTCAGAAAACATCTGCCCATTGACTTGACCGGATAGCTCAGTTGACTAGAGTATTTTGCTGAAACACAGAGGTTGTTGGTTCAATCCAAAGTCAGGGCACATACAGGAACACATCAATCTTCCTGTTGTTTTTGTCTGTTTGTCTCTCTCCTTTCCTCTCTAAAATCAATAAAGTAAACACTTTAAAAATAAAAGAAATCTGCCCATTAAATAAATGAACTAAATTATTTCTAAACCTTCAGATCCAGGCTCTCCCTGATCAGGCATTCACTCTCTCCATTAAACTTATATGCTACTGTATCATATTAGAGATAATATTTTCATAAACAGGTATTATCTCCTCTAAGAAGGAAAGGAGGATATTAAATACATATAGTGTAGTAGTTAAGTATCTGACTTTGAACTTGGCCTCACATCTTGGGTCTGCTACTTACTTGCTTTGAAACTTAGAAAGTCACTACCCCAATTTGACTGACCCTCAGGTTACTCATCTGCAGTATTACAGGGATGAATGACATGACTTTTTAGATCATTTTATACTCTGAGAATTCTATGAGATGTTAAAGAAATGAAAGTAACTTGATTGCTGTGGAGTCTTGACATGCTGTCCTATTAGAAAAGAAACATTTAAGAAAGACAAATACTAATAAAATAGACTATCACAATCAAGAAAAAAAAAGACAATTCTAAAATATGAAGAGTGGTAATTTCTGAATGGAATTACAGGTGACTTTATATTTTCTGAGGTATTGGTTCTCCATTCAGTGGTTTCTATTTGCTCCTTACTACACCTATTAGAACCAGATCCAAAACCCAATAATATTACTTATTTTTGAATTATGTGTACATTTCAGATCTGCTTGTGGTCTGAGAAGATGTATAAACAACAAGTCCCTGAGTTCTGACTACAAGACAGGCCCTGCTTTAGGCTTTGGAACAGTAGAAATTTGGAAACAGTGGGAATGTATGCATAGCAGGAATTAAAGAGTAGATAGGGGGTTCCCCCTGGGACAGAAATTACTTAATTGCTCCATTCAGGTAAAAGGTTTTACATTTGTCCAGACACAAGTGTCATAGCTTGATACATGGTTGCTAAATGGACATCTCTCCACACAAGACTGTCATTTGCTTCTTTTCTTTATGTGGGTAGTTCTTCTAATTTCCAAATTTGGTCTGCTTTTCCCCTGATCTAATTCCTCTGTGGTGGCATTTTTCTTTTTTTTTCTTTTTCCTCTTTAATTTTTAAATGTTTGTTTAATTGATTTTAAAGAGAGAAGAAGGAGGAGAGAGAGAGAGATAAGAACATTGACCCATTCCTCTATGTGCCCTGACCAAGAATCAAACTGGCAACCTTTTAGCTTCCAGATGATACTCTAACCAACGAACTATCTTTCCAGGGCTCCACTTTTATATCTTAGCCCCATTGAAGCAATAAACAGTGAAAAAAAACTATTTTTTATTAGCTTTACAAATCAAGCCTAGCCCCAATAACATTATTCCCCATATCTGAGGAACTGGAAGCTTGAAGTGAACTTGAAGTACTACTCACTTTCCATGAGGTGTTATGAATAAACATAAGCCGCTATTGCCCAGAGAAACCAACTACCATGGTCATTAAGTGTTAAATAATAATATATTTAATGATGCAATAAGCTTGATTTATACTCATTATTTTTATTATTACTTTCTTTCTAATCTATGGAGTTGGATCATGTAGATTGGGCTACCCCAGTGGTCAGCAAACTCATTAGTCAACAAAGCCAAATATCAACAGTACAGCGCTTGAAATTTATTTTGAAAGCCAAATTTTTTAAATTTAAACTATATAGGTAGGTACATTGTTACTAACTTAATTGGGTACTCCTAAGCTGGCCTTTTCACCCACACATGGCATTTTGTGGAAGAGCCACATTCACAGGGCCAAAAAGCCATGTGTGGCTCGTGAGCTGTGGTTTGCCAACCACTGGGCCACCCTGTTGTTAGGTAAAATTAGTAAGAGAAATTAGTGACAGGCTATACACATTTTCTTCCACCTAGCACACTATAATGACAATTTACCTGTCAGCTTTCCTGACACTAATCTTTGCCTGTGTTTTTTTTCTGGTCTTTCTAAATCCCCTTGTAATTGTTTAAATCTTTGAAGTTGGGTTATTTAGAGGAATTGAGAAATGATGGTCATTTCAAAGCTTTCTTTCATTTTCACCAGAGCTTGAATTATATATTATTTTTCCCAGGTATTGCAAATATGAAGGTGGCTGCATGGAGGCTGCTTTATAGAATGTGGAAATAGCTCGGTCTTGCCTATCAATCAGCAATGGCTGCATTTGAATTTCTCTGATTAGCAACAGACATTTCAGGGGAATATGTGACTTGTGACAAAGTTTGTAAGATACACACTTTCTCTTGAGACCCATTTCCACATCTTAAAATAGAACAAATAGAAAAGGATCTACTGTATTTAATGGTTTTCATACACTTAACTTGTTTAATTGTGTGACTAGAAGGAAAAGATAGAAATCCTTATACAAAAAATAGCTTTTGAACAGACAAGTTGAATTTGGTACCTTTCAACACAAGACCCTGGAACACTAATTTCACAGTGCACCTGTTTCAAATTTCTTTCCCTTTGTCCTGTTTCTGCATACGGTTACATACAGCTATCCAGTGGTGTTGAAGATAGATTTCTGCAAACAATCCATTGAGTTTTCATTGAATCCACACATTAGAGGACATGAGGTTTTCAAAGACAGAAACTGAACCCTGTCTTATCTCTTTCCTCTCCCCACAGCACACTCCAGGCCCTAGCTCAAAAGACAAGAAAAGCCTCAAGAGTAGTAGATCAGATTTTCTGGATCCTAAATGAAGACACAGCAGCTCAAGGAGCACAAACAAGTACATGCATGAGGACAAGGAGGTAGATGGTGTCAAGTAAGGATCAACATGCAAGTTCTAAGCCTTGGGAGCAACCATATGATTAGGCCAGTGAACTCCTAGTTTTGTCATGCTCTGTTATCTAGAGAGCTGATATAAACCCATCAAATACTTTCACATAAACTTGGGGCCTGACCAGGCAGTAGCACAGTGGATAGAGCATCAGACTCAGACTAACACACGAAGGACTTATGTTTGAAACCCTGAAGTTGCTGGCTTGAGCACAAGTTTACCATCTTGAGCATGGGGTTGATGGCTTGAGCATGGAATCATAGACATGAGCCTATGGTTGCTGCCTTGAGCCCAAATGTTGCTGGCTTGAGCAAGAGGTCACTTGTTCTGCTGGAGCCCCCCCCCCCAGTATAGGCACTTATGAGAAAATAGTCAATGAACAACTAAAGTGCCACAACAAAGAACTGATACTTCTCATTTTTTCCCTTCTTGTCTGCCTATCCCTATTAATCACTCTCTCTGTCACAAAAAATAAGAAGAAGAAAAATAAATTTTTGGATTAGAAAGCAAAAGAACCTGCCAGATGAGGTTTGATGTTAGCTAGACCCAGATTCACATCTTGGATCTACCACTTAATAAGTGGACAAGTAAAAACCTTGCTGCACCTTAAGTATAAAATGAGAGCCACACCACTACCTACTGCAGAGACATGTTGTGAAGAATAAATGCAATAATCTGAACATTTTGAGCATCTGGAACATTAGCCCTGCATATAAGGGCTAAGTAAACAAACTGTTATGCACGTCATTTGATCTTACTATCTTTTATTTTTAATTTTTAAGTTTTATTTAGAAAATTAGCTTTTTCTAGGGTGACAACAATCAATAAGAGTACAAAAGATTCAGGTAAATATTTCTATAGCATATTAAACTGTTGATTATGTTGTATACACATCAGACAGTCAAATCATTTTCTGTAACCTTATATTTGTCTCTCTATATACATCCCCACACCCCCTCTCACATCTCCTTCTCCCTGGTAACCACTTCACTTTTATCTATGTCATATCCAACCTATGTGTGAAATCATAGAGTTCTTAGTTTTTACTGATTTACTTATTTCACTCAGTATAATGTTCTCAAGTTTTATCCATGTTGTTGTAAATGTCTCTATGTCTTCATTTCTTATGGCTGAGTATCCATAGTATATATGCACCACATCTTCTTTATCCAGTCCTCTGTAGAGGGACACTGTGGTTGTTTCCTTGTCTTGGCCACTGTAAATAATGCTGTGATGAACATGGGATGTGTGTGTTTTTACGTATCAATGTTTTGAGTTTGAGGGGTAAACACCCAGTAGAGGGATTGCTGGGTCATATGGTAAATGTATTCTTAATTTTTTGGGGAACCATGATATTTTATTTCATAATGTTTATACTACTTTGCATTCTTACCACAGTGAATGAGGGTTCCTTTTTCTACACAACTTATTCAACACTTGTTATTACCTGTCTGGTTGATAATAGCCAACCTAACAGGTGTGAGGTAGTATCTCATTGTAGTTTTGATTTGCATTTCTCTAATAGTTAGTGAAGATGAGCAACTATTCATATATCTATTGGCCCTTTGTATGTTATCTTGGGAAAAGTGTCTGTTCAAGTCCCCTCCACATTTTTTAATTGGATTGTTTTCTTGTTTGTTGCTGAACTTTGTGAGCTCTTTATATAATTTGGATATTAACCCCTTATTAGAGTTGTTGTTTGAAATATCATCTCCCATTTAGATGGCTGCCTATTTATTTTGTTGTCAGTTTCTTTTGCTGTGCAGAAGCTTCTTATTTTGATATAGTCCCATTCGTTTATCTTTGCCTTTACTTTCCTTGCCTTTGAAGTCAAATTTATAAATTGCTCTCTACAGCCAAGGTCCATAAGCTTAGAACTTATTATATCTTCTATGTAATTTATTGTTTCAAATCTTATATTTATGTCTTTGATCCATTTTGAATTAATTTTTGTACTGATGGACAATTTGTAGTCAAAGTTCACTCTTTTGCATGTGGCTTTCCAAATCTCCCAAAACCATTTACTGAAGAGGCTTTTTGTTTTAAACCATTGTGTGTTTTTGGCTTCTTTGTGGAAGATGATCTATCTGTATATATGTGGTTTTATATCAGAGTTCTCGATTCTGTTCCATTGGACTGTATGTCTGTGTTTCTGCCAACACATGCTGTTTTGATTATAGTGGCTCTGTAGTATAATTTGAAGTCAGATAATGTGATACCTCAGGCTTCATTCTTTCTCCTCAGGGTTTCTTTGGTTTTTCAAAGTTTTTTAAGGTTTTATACAACACTGGTAAATTTTTGTTCTATATCTTTAAAAAAGTGACATTAGGATTTTTATGACTATTGCATTAAATTTGTATATTGCTTTGGGTAATATGGTCACTTTAACTATGTTGATTCTTCCAATCCATGAACATGGAGTATTTTTCCATTTCATTGTGTCTTTTTCAATTTCTTCAAATAATGTTTTGAAGTTTTCAGAATATAGGTACTTCACATCCTTTGTTAAGTTCATTTTTAGTTATTTTATTATTTTGTTGCAATTGTGAAAGGAATTGTTCTTTTTTATATATATTTTCAGAAGTTTTACCATTGGCATATACAAGAGGAATAGACTTTTGTATATTGATTTTGTATCCTGAGAATTTACTGTAATGGTTTATTGTTTCTAATAGTTTTTTGGTGAAGTCTTTGGAGTTTTCTATATATCATACATGATCTCATCTTCAAAAAGTGATACTTTTACTTTTTTTCCCCCAATATGGATGTCTTTCTCTTGCCTGATTACTCTGGCTCAAGTTTCCAAAACTATGTTGGAAAAGAGTCCAGAGAGTGAGCAACTTTGTCTTGTTCCTGATTTTAGAAGAAAAAAATGCAGTTTTTCATCATTTAGTATGATATTAGCTAATGGTTTGTCATAGATGGCCTTTATTATGTTGAGGTACTTTCCTTCTATTCTGATTTTAATGAGTGTTTTCAACATAAAGGGATGTTGTATCTTATCAAATTTCTTTTATGCATCTATTGATAAGATCATATCATTTTTATTTTTTGTTTTGATGAGGCAGTGTATTAAATTGAATGATTTTCTTATTTTAAACCATCCTTGTTCTCCTGGAGTAAATCCCACTTGTATATTGTTTTGTTTTTTGTTTGTTTGTTTATTTTTAATGTGTAGTTGTATTTGATTTGCTAATATTTTGTTCAGGATTTTTGCATCTGTATTTATTAGAGATATTGATCTGTAGTTTCCTTTTTTTGTGTTGTTCTTACCAGGTTTTGGTATGAGGGTTATGTTTTCTTCATAAAATGGGTTGGGGGGTATTGCTACATATTCTACTTTTGGAAAGACTTTGAGAAGGGTAGGTACCAACTCTTTGAATGATTAGTAGAATTCACTAATGTAAACATCTTGTTCTGGACTTTTGTTTTTCAAAAAGTTTTTGATAATTGTTTCTATTTCCTCCCTCATTATAGGTCTATGTAAGCTTTTACTTCTTTGTGACTCAGTCTGGGAAGATTATATCGTTCTAGGAATTTGTCCATCTCTTCTAGGTTGTTGAATTTGGTGACATATAATCTTTCATAATATTCTACTATGACCCTTTGTATATTTATGATTTTGTTTATATGAATTCTTCTTATTAATATTTTAAAAGAACCAGATTTTACTGTGATAATTTTTCTATACTTTTTTTGTTTTTTTATTTTATTTAATTATTTGTGTGTGTGTGTGTGTGTGTGTGTGTGACAGAGACAGAGAGACAAACACATAGGGACAAACAAACAGAAAGGGAGAGAGACAAGAAGCATCAATTCTTTATTGCAGCACCTTAGTTGTTCATTGATTGCTTTCTCACATGTGCTTTAACTAGGGGGCTACCTTGCTCAAGCCAGCAACCTTGGGCTCAAGGTGGCAAAACTTGCTCAAACCAGATGAGTCCACTCTCAAGCTGGCAAACTCAGGGTTTCAAACCTGAATCCTCTGCACCCCAGTCTGACACTCTATCCACTACTCTACTAACTGCTCAGGCTATTTCACTTACTTCTGATCTAATTTCTCCTATTCCCCTTCTTCTGCTGACTTAATGTAACCTTTGTTCTTCTTTTTATAGTTCCCTAAGATGTATTGTTAGGTTGTTTAGTTGAGATCTCCCTTGCATCTTGATATAAACTTCCTTTTTATTATTGCTTTCACTGCATCCCAGAAATTTTGATATGTTGTGTTGTCATTTGTCTTATATATATATTTTAAATGCTTTGTTTTTTTGTTTGTTTATTTATTTATTTATTTATTTATTCATTTTAGAGAAAAGAGGGAGAGACAGAGAGAGAGAGAGAGAGAGAGAGAGAGAGAGAGAGAAGTGGGGGAGGAGCTGGAAGCATCAACTCCCATATGTGCCTTGACCAGGCAAGCCCAGGGTTTCGAACCGGCAACCTCAGCATTTCCAGGTTGACGCTTTATCCACTGCGCCACCACAGGTCAGGCTTATATATATATTTTTATCTCTGCTTTAACTTCTTCTTTGACCCAGTCATTTTTTAGAAGTATGTTTTTGTGGTTTTTTACCTCCTTTTTAGAGTTGAATTCTAATTTTAAAGCCTTATAATTATAAAATGTTTGGTATAATTTCAATCTTTCTGAATTTTTTGTTGTTGTTGTTGCTTTTTTTGTGACAGAGAGAGAGACAGATAGGGGCAGAGAGACAGGAAGGGAGAGAGATGAGAACCAACAATTCTTTGTTGCAGCACATTAGTTGTTCATTGATTGCTTTCTCATATGTGCCTTGACTGGGGGCTGCAGAAGACTGAATGACCCCTTGCTCAAGCCAGTGACCTTAGGTTCAAGTTGGTGAGACTTGCTCAAACCAGATGAGCCTGCACTTAAGCCAGTGAGCTTGAGGTTTTGAACCTGGGTTCTCTGCGTCTCAGTCTGATGCTCTATCCACTGTGCCACTATCTGGTCAGGCTGAATTTGTTGAGGTTAACTTTGTCTCCCAATATATGGTCTATCCTTGATAATGATCCATGCACACTGGAGAAGAATGTATAGCCTGACATTTTGGGGTGAAATGTCTTATAAATGTCTATTATGCCCATTTTGTCCAGAGTGTCATTTAAGACCAATCTTTCTCTATTAATTTTCTGTATAGACAATCTATCTAAAACCATCAATGATGTGTTGATATTTTCAAGTATGATTGTTTTTTTAATTTTGTTTTTACATCAGTTAGTGGATATCTTATATATGTATATTTTGTTGCCCCTTGTTAGTTCCATATATATTAAGAAGTGTTATGTCTTCTTGATACATTATCCCCTTTTTCTGTATGAAATGTCCTCTTTATCTCTAGTTTACTTTATTGTCTTGAAGTCAGGATTGTCAGTGTGGGTATGGCTACACCTGCTTTTCTTTGAATATTATTTTCTTACTGGATTGTTTTCCAATCTTTCACTTTGAATCTACTTTTGTCCCTTGGAGTCTACTTTTGTGTCTGTTAAAGGCAGCATGTTATTGGGTTTTGCTTTTGGTTCCAGTCAGCTACTCTGTACCTCTTTATTGTTGAGTTCAGTCCTTTTATATTAAGGGTAAGTATTAACACTTGAGAATTTTTAATAGCCATTTTATGCTTTGTTTTCTGGTATCACTATGTCTCTTGTTTGGTTCTTTACTTTTTTGTTTCTGCCATTTGGTTGTTTTTTTTGGTGGTTTTATACTTTTTTTTACCCTTTCTTTCTATTTTTAAACTGTGTGTTTCAGTAGTGGCATTTTTGTGGGTGACTGTCATTAGGTTATGAAGAGAAAAATGTTTGTATGTACAAGAATTCTTTATCTTATGAGTGCTTCTTTACTCTATCCTCCTTTTCTACTGGAGATCTTTATCCTCTCCCCTTTTATGTTATTGTTGTCACAGATTATTCTTGTTTTTATTGTGACATTATTAAAATTTTTACTTATAGATTTGATTTTTTTCTATGTATCTGGTGAAATAACCTCCCTTATTATTCCCTGCAGTGGGTATTTTCTGGTGAAAAATTCCCTCAGCTTACATATGTCTGTAAATATTTTTTATTTCTCCTTCATATTTGAAGAATAGCTTTGATAGATATAGTATTCTTGGCTGGCAATTCCTCTCTTTCAGTACTTTGAATATTTGGGTCAACTCTATTCTGTCTTAAGAGTTTCTGCTAAGATCTGTAATGATAAACTAAGGGCCTTTCTTTAGACGTTATGTTATGTTTTTCTTTTCCCTAGCTGCCTTAAGGATTCTTTCTTTGTCATTGATTTTTGATAATTTTTTAATGATATGCCTTGGAGTAGTTCTGTTTTGGTTGTCATAACTTGGTGTTCTGTTTGCTTCTTGGATTTGAGGCTCTGTCAACTGATGGTGACTGGGAAGATCTGTGTTGGATGTCAAGGCTCCTGTGATCTACACTAAACACAGAAAAAACAACGCTTCTCTGTACTCTCCATCTCATAATTTCCTGAGCAGCAATGAAGTTGGCTTCCTGCCTCTGCCTGAATGCTTCTTCTGGCCAGACTGTCCAAATTCCCATCTGTTTTAAGTTCACTCTCTAAGGGAATTCAATATAACCTTTCTTCCTTTCAAGTTTCATGTTCCTGCATATCAAACTTGCTTTTCCAAAAAACTTTCTGGTGTTTCTGCAGCCACTCTGTTTCCAAATAGTTGCCTTGAACATGAGAGTGTAGGTGGTTTTCCTAGGAAGAAGTAATAAGTAATGATAATGATAATGATAATAATAATAATAATAATAAAAACTACTACAAATAATAGCTAACATTTAGTGAGTACTTACTATCTTCCAGGGTCTGTGTGGAATGTTTTATACAAATTATTTCTTGAAATCTGTTTTTGTAGCCAAAACAGCAAAAGTTCACAGTTAACAAGTACATGAGTTGGAATTCAGACACAATCTCCAAAACCAGTATGTATATTCTCCACACCTTTCATATTGCTCTGTCAGTGAAACTCAAGTATGTGTGCTGCCAGAGGTAAAATGGCTGCTGATACTTCTTTGGCTAAAATCAGTATCTAACACTCCTCTATTAATGGGTCTGCTGCCATTTGACTCTATGTTCTGAACAGATGCTGAAGCCTTATCTGTGGTTATTTCCATTTAAATTCTTTTCCTGTAGCCAATATTGATAGTCACAAAGGTTTTCTCAACTACTATATCTGGAATGAGTGACAGATACAAACATAATTATTATGCCATCTATTTGCCCATCATAATAGCTATCCATTTTAAACATTTAAAATTTTTATTTTAGTTGTTAACAGCAATGAAAAACTAAATTAAGGCATATATGCCAGTGCGTATGTGTGTTCATTATTGTGGTCATTACTGCCTTATTATGTGCATCAGCTCTATTGTCCATCTCTGAGCTGTAATCACAGTTGAGCTTCCATTTATCTCCAGCGCACTCCAGCAGCTGCCTGCTCCTGCTGTTCATCTAGTATGTGCTTAGTGAACGCAAATTAATATTAACATTAATCACTCTAAGCCAAACAAGTCCTTCTGAAGCAGAAAAGTGAATCTGCATAAAATCAATTGAAATAATATATGTGAAAGTACTTTGAAAGTTATAAAGCACTATATAAATCAAGGTATTTTTATAATAAAATCATAATGTATTACAAAACTAAATATGTTATTTTAAAAAATAGTCTGCTGTTTACATTAGCTGTTGCATTAACAAACTATCAATAAATACTTGTCTAATTGTATTGTTGAATTTAGATAAACAAGAGTTGAGCCTGCCAAGACCAGAATGAGAAACATAGCAAACTGGTTTTTTTGTTCCAGTGTCACCTCAGCCAGGAAGAATTGAGGTGATGTTAGAGAAATACCAGCATGAGAAACAACCAAAAAGCCCATCAATAGATGACTGGATAAAGAAGATGTGGCACATATACACTATGGAATACTACTCAGCCATAAGAAATGATGACATCGGAACGTTTACAGCAAAATGGTGGGATCTTGATAACATGATACGAAGCGAAATAAGTAAATCAGAAAAAAACAGGAACTGTATTATTCCATACGTAGGTGGGACATAATAGTGAAACTAAGAGACATTGATAAGAGTGTGGTGGTTACGGGGGGGAGGGGGGAATGGGAGAGGGATAGGGGGTGGGAGGGGCACAAAGGAAACAAGATAGAAGGTGACAGAGGACAATCTGACTTTGGGTGGTGGGTATGCAACATAATTGAACGACAAGATAACCTGGACTTGTTATCTTTGAATATATGTATCCTGATTTATTGATGTCACTCCATTAAAAAAATAAAATTATAAAATTAAAAAAAAAAAAATACCAGCATGAGAGATATCCTTTGGTCTCTCACCCTAAAGATTTAACAATTTGAACACCTATAACTCAACAAAAGATTCCCTGTGCAATGCAAAAGCAAGCTTGAGAGATATGTTTATTGAAACATTTAAAGATAAGCAAGTGGGAGCAAAAAAGGCAGGTGAAAAGGGAGAAGGGTTTAAAATAGCCACAGACATAGCCCTGCAGCTGGGAGATCATGGCAGTGTTCAACCTGGAGAAGGGAGAAAATTGGTTGTGGCTTGTTCTCCCTGGGAGAAGTAAAGAGATTTTTGTGGGCATTCCTGCAGGAGTGAGTAGTATGGGCTACAACTGAGACCTAGGAAAAACACAGCACAGAGGTGTGGCCATGGTCATCAGTTGTCGGGCATTTAACATTCCAAGCAGAGAGAAAAACACAAAGGCTTGCTACCTCACAACCTCCCAGAGCTTGCCTCACTTCACCCTTGGTGTTGATTTGTGTAGTACATTCTCTGAAAACCCAAGAACTGGCTTTATAGAATCACTTTCTTCCCTCTGTAAAGGATACACCCTGTGACTAATCCTGGGGTCAGGGTGTAGGGAAGGTCCAGTGGATGTCCAAGATCATCATTAAAAAGGGGGGAAAACAACAAAGAAACTGGCGAGCTACCCCAGCCCACCCCACTCATATGCATCATGGTTACACTAACAGCATCTGGTTGTGAGAAACAGCCCTGGGATATCTCAAAGCTAAAACAAACTTGTGATTCAAAACCATATACTGGAAAATATTAGAAAGAATTCTTTGTATTAATCTTATACATAGAATCCTAGACAGAAAATAATCTATCAAATACCATGAATAACCATGGTAATAAGGCAGCTCAGAAAGAAAATAAAAAACCTCCAGAAAACAAACTTAAATACAAAGAAATATGGCCTGACCAGGCAGTGGTGCAGTAGATAGAGAGTCAGACTGAGATGTGGAGGACTCAGGTTTGAAACCCTGAGGTCGCCAGCTTAAGCATGGGCTCATCTGGTTTGAGCAAAGCTCACCAACTTGAGCCGAAGGTCACTGACTTAAGCAAGAAGTCACTCAGTCTGCTGAAGGCCCATGGTCAAGGCTCATATGAGAATGCCATCAATGAACAACTAAAGTGTTGCAATGAAAGATTGATGCTTCTCATCTCTCGTCCTGTCTTTCTGTTCTTATCTATTCCTCTCTCTTACTCTCTCTCTGTCTCTATAAATAAAAGACAAAGAAATATGTGATATAAATTACAGAGAATTCAAGACTGCAGTTTTAAAAAATCATCAAAGAGATGCTAGAAAATACAGACAGAAAATTTAATGTGCTCAAAAAAGTAATCAATGAACAAAATGAATACTTTACCAAAGAGATTAAAACTTAAGAAAAAAGAAATTCTGGAGTTGAAAAACTCAGTTATAAAGATCAAGAATTAACTAGCAAGTGGACAAAATAGAGAAGACCAGATGGAGGAAAAGATGAGTAATATTAAAGATAGAAATTTAGAAATGATGTAGAAAAAAGGAGAGACTTAAACATAAGAAAAAATGAAATAACTTTATGAGAGCTTCCTGACTCTATCAGAAAGATAAGAATAATAGGCATACCAGAAAAAGAGAGGGAGAAGGGACCGCATGCAGCCCCAAGGCCATTTATCCGGCCCCCACTACACTTCTGGAAGGGGCATCTCTTTCATTGGTGGTCAGTGAGAGGAACATAGTTCCCATTGAAATACTGGTCAGTTTGTTAATTTAAGTTTACTTGTTCTTTATTTTAAATATTGTATTTGTTCCCATTTTGTTTTTTTACTTCAAAATAAGATATGTGCAGTGTGCATAAGAATTTGTTCATAGATTTTTTATAGTCTGGCTCTCCAACAGTCTGAGAGACGCTTGAGCTAGATCCTTGAATTCAAGAAGCAAAATAAGAATCTTGTTACCTCAATCCAAAAAGGCTTTTTCCAAGGTGCACTGTATTAAAACTGTCACAAATTATGCCAAAAAAAATCTCATGCATTCAGAAAAAGAAAATAATTCATAAAGGAAAGTACATTAGGTTATTATTGGACTTCTCAGTAGAAACTCTATAAGACAGAAGAGAGCGGAACCAAATATTCAAACTACTGAGGGAGAAATAAAGACTTTTCCAGACATACAAAATATGAAGCAATTAAAAAATATATGGGCAATTTATCACCAGAATGTAGGGATATTCTAGAAAAATCTGCAGAGTTAGAATAATAATTAGAGACAGTGAGGCACCCTAGGGCAGAAGCCCTGAGTGGATGAGAGTCCAGGGGCTTCTCTGACTCTGTACTGGAAACAGTGCATGCTGAAAACAGCAAACCAGCAGGATAATATTTAGAAACAGAATATTGTTTAGGCTCTCAGAACAGAGATTGAAAGTCAGCATGTTCCTTGTCCTTTACTTCAGCCCCTGAGAACTCCTGTTTTCTGCTTCCTTGAGGTATTTGTACTTCCTAATAAATATCTGAGTAAGGCTGGGGATGTGGCTTCAGTCCTTGGCTCTGATGACCAAGACTGTTGCTTCCACTTGGCCCTTCAGATCATTTTCTCTGGTCCTTGAGTAGTTCCTTGTCACCACACAAGTGAAGCTTCATGTGAGAAATGGGAACCAAATGACAGGTTTGCTACTCTGAGTAGTTCACTGTCACAACAACAACTGGTGTTCTGTTTGAGGAACCAGAAGAAAGGACCTCCTAAAGTTTGGTAAAAGAAAAGGACGTCTGATCATCCTGTTTGGTAAGGGACACAAGCAGCAGGGAAAAAGCCCTTGAATGCATGTGGCAAGATCACATTTAAGGATCAGGCCTGGTGATTTTTCTTACCTGTCATTTCTCCTTCATCATAAGAAATTCACTTTCCTCTGAGCAGTGGAGTCTTAAGTTATACCTCAAGGCACTCCTCTGAACTGCAGGTCATTGGATAACAGATAAGAATTTAACTGCCCTCTTGCTAATGATCTGAAAACAATACCCTTGCTATCTGCATAGAAAAGACTTTAGACTTAGAAGTCTGAAAAAGCACTTTTACCAAGGGGATGGCTGAAACAATCAAGATGAGCTATGAAATGAGCCCTGGAGATTGGAAAAAGCTTGTAAAAACTTTCCTCATCACTTAGCCTGAATTCAGATCATCCCCAGATCATCCCCTCCCCCTAGACATTTTACTGACCCTAACCAGAAGAAAGTAGCTACAGGGGAAGAGGACTTTGTCCCTTTTCCTTAAATAAACAAAAGGTTAGAATATTAAGTTTGGATCCAGGGTACCTTTAAACTCAAATTCTTTTTAAACTCAAATTTATTTCACCAAACCCTCCCTTCCTTTTAGGGAACTCCTCTCACCTTGGGAAGGTTCTGGAAAGTGTCTTTGGGACAAAGCCTTCAGGAAGGGTCTGAGCATTGGGAAAAGGAGACAGTCTGTGACCAAGGGCACAAGCCTATTACAACTGTGGGAAAGAAGGACATTTTCAAAAAGATTACAAGTAGAGCCTAATAGCAACAGTGTAGGTTGTTGTGTGTGCCCTGATGGAATAATTAAAACTCAATCTAAAAATTGCTTATAAAGTTTCAGTGAAGTAGTTACAAAAATCCAATATAATCAATTACTATGCAAAAATCAAGGCCAAATTAAAACTAGACTGAATACTGGACTTAGAAACAACACAAGCAAAAAGTAGATGCAGACAACACCAAGCCTAGACTCAACCAGCTCTACAGAGAAAACACCCAGACACCCAGGCACAGTGAAAAGACAAAGAAGTGCAATCCAAATGAAACCACAAGAGAGACCTTCAGGAGATGAACTGAGTGATATGGAAATAATCAAACTTCTGGATGCGGAGTTTAAAATAATGATTGTAAGGATGCTTAGGGATCTTAGAACAACAATGAATGGTCATCACGAACACCTAAATAAAGAAATAGCAAGTATAAAAAAGGATATTGAAATATTAAAAAAAGAATTAGTCAGAGAAGACAAAGACAATATCAGAAATGAAGACCACAATGGAAGGAATTAAAAACAGGATGGATAGAGCTGAGGATCAAATCAGCAAGTTGGAGGACAACTGGAACAAAGGCATAAAAGCAGAGAAGAAAAAAGAAAAGGGAATCAAAAAGTCTGAGGAAACTCTTAGAGAGCTCTGTGACAACATAAAGAGAAATAACATCCGCATCATAGGAGTTCCTGAAAAAAAAAGAGAAAGAACAATAGATAGAGGCTTTATTCAATCATATCATAGCTGAAAACTTCCATAAATTAATGCAGGAGAAACACTCATAAATTCAAGAAGGACAGAGAACTCCACTAAAAAGAAACCCAAAGAAACCTACACCAAGACATATTATAATTAAAATACCAAAGCTAAGTGATGAAGAGAAAATATTAAAAGCTGCAAGAAAAAAAAAGGCTATCAGCTACAAAGGAGCCCACATAAGGATGACATCATACTTCTCAACAGAAACACTTGAAGCCAGAAAGAAATGGCAAGAAATATTCAAAGTAATGCAGAACAAGAACCTACAACCAAGACTACTATAAATGATAGCAAGGCTATCATTTAAAATTGAAGGAGAAATAAAAAGTTTCCCAGACAAAAAAAACAACTCAAGGAATTCATTACAACCAAACCAGTGCTACAGGAAATGTTAAGGGGCATGGTGTAAACAGATCAAAGTGGGAAAAGAATATAGCAAAAGAGGAATACAGCTTTACAAAATAAAATGGCAATAAACAACTACATGTCAATAATAACCTTAAATGAAAATGAATTAAATGATTCAATCAAAAGACATAGGGTAGCTGCATGGATAAAAAAACAGGACCCGTACATATGCTGTCTACAAGAGACATACCTTAAAACAAAAGATGCACATAGGTTGAAGGTAAAAGGATGGAAAAAAAACATTTTATGCAAATGGAAATGAAAAAAAAGCTGGGGCAGCAATACTTATATCAGACAAAATGGACTTTAGAACAAAGAATGTAGTAAGAGATAAAGAAGACCACTACATAACAATAAAGGGAGCAATCCAACAGGAAGATATAACTATTATAAATATCTACGCACCTAATATAGGAGCACCTAAATATATAAAGCAGACTTTGATGGATATAAAGAGCAAGATCAACAGCAACACTATAATAGTAGGGGATTTTAATACCCCACTAACATCACTAGATAGATTCTCAAGAAAAAAAATTAACAAAGAAACAGCAGATTTAAAGGACACACTAGATCAACTTGATTTAATAGATATCTACAGAACCTTTCACCCTAAAGCAGCAGAATATACATTCTTTTCAAGTTCTCATGGAACATTCACTAGGATAGACCACATGTTAGGGCAGAAAAGTAGTCTCAACAAATTTAAAAAGATTGAAATCATATCAAACACTTTCTCTGATCACAATGGCATGACACGAGAAATCAACCACAACAGAAAAGCTCAGAAATTCTCAAACACATGGAAACTAAACAGCAGGTTATTAAATAATGAATGGATCAAGAATGAGATCAAAGAAGAAATAAAAAAAATTCCTAGAAATGAATGATAACGAGCATACAACAAATCAAAATTTATGGGACACAGCAAAAGCAGTACTGAGAGGGAAGTTCATAGCAATACAGGCACAATTTAAGAAGCTAGAAAAAGCTCAAATAAAAAAAAAAACTTAACCCTGCATCTAAAAGAACTAGAAAAAGAACAGCAAGTAAAGCCTAAATGTAGTAGAAGGAAGAAAATAATAAAGATCAGAGCAGAAATAAATGACATAGAGACTAAAGAAACAGTACAGAGGATCAATGAAACTAGGAGCTGGTTTTTTGAAAAGGTAAACAAGATTGATGAACCTTCAACTAGACTCACAAAGAAAAAGAGAAAGAGGACCGAAATAAATAAAATTAGAAATGAGAGGGGAGAAATAACAACTGACACAACAGAAATACAAAGGATTGTAAGAAAATACTATGAAGAACTGTATGCCAAAAAACTAGACAACTTAGATGAAATGGACAAATTCCTTGAAACATACAATCTTCCAAAAATCAGTCTGGAAGAATCAGAAAACCTAAACAGACCAATTACACCAAAGGAGATCAAAAGGGTTATCAAAAAACTCTCAACAAAGAAAAATCCTGGGCCAAATGGCTTCTCAACGGAATTCTACCAACTATTCAAAGAACTAACTCCTATCCTTCTCAAGCTATTTCAAAAAATTCAAGAGGAAGGAAGACTTCCAAGCTCCTTTTATGACGTGAGCATAATTCTGATTCCAAAACCAGGCAAAGACAACACAAAGAAATAAAATTATAGCCAATATCCCTAATGAATATAGATGCTAAAATCCTCAACAAAATATTAGCAAACCGGATCCAACAATATATGGAAAAAGTCATATACCATGATCAAGTGGGATTTATTCTGGGAGGCAAGGCTGGTACAATATTCGCAAATCTATCAATGTTATTCATCACGTAAATGAAAGGAAGGACAAAAACCACATGATAATTTCAATAGATGCAGAAAAAGCATTTGATAAAATCCAGCACCCATTCATGATCAAAACTCTCAGCAAAGTGGGAATACAGGGAACATACCTCAACATGATAAAAGCCATCTTTGATAAACCCACAGCCAACATCATACTCAATGGGCAAAAATTAAAAGGAATCCCCTTAAGATCAGGAACAAGCAGGGGTGCCCCTTTCACCACTCTTATTCAACATAGTCCTGGAAGTCCTAGCCACAGCAATCAGACAAAAAGAAGAAATAAAAGGCATTCAAGTTGGAAAAGAAGAAGTAAAGCTATCATTATTTGTAGATTGTATGATATTGTATATAAAAAATCCTAAAGTCTCAGTCAAAAAACTAATGAACCTGATAAATGAATTCAGCAAGGTGGCAGGATATAAAATTAATACTTAGAAATCAGAGGCATATTTATACACCAACAATAAACAGTGAGAAAGAGAAATTAAGAAAAAAGTCCCCTTCACTATTACAACCAAAAAAATAAAGAACCTAGGAGTACATTTAACCAAGAAGACTAAAAACTTGTACTTGGAAAATTATAAAACATTGATAAAAGAAATCAAGGAAGGATACAAACAAGTGGAAGCATATATCATGCTCATGGTTAGGAAGAATAAACATCATTAAAATGTCTATATTACCCAAAGTAATTTGTAAATTCAATGCAATACCAGTTAAAATACCAATGACATACTTTAAAAATATAGATCACATATTCCAAAAATTTATATGGAACCAAAAGAGGACACGAATAGCCTCAGCAATCTTAAAAAAGAAGAATAAAGTGGGAGGTATCACACTTCCTGATATCAAGCTATACTACAAGGCTATTGTACTCAAAACAGCCTGGTACTGGCATAAGAACAGGCATATAGATCAATGGAACAGAATGGAGAACCCAGAAATAAACCCACAGCTCTATGGACAACTGATATTTGACAAAGGAGATAAGTAAATACAATGGAGTAAAGACAGCCTCTTCAAAAAATGGTTTTGGGAAAATTGGACAGCTACCTTCAAAAAAATAAAACTAGGCCACCAACTTACACCATTCACAAAAATAAACTCAAAATGCATAAAAGACTTAAATGTAAGCCATAGAACCATAAGCATCTTAGAAGAAATCATAGGCAGTAAGCTCTCTGACATCTCTCTCAGCGATATATTTGCTGATTTATCTCCATGGGCAAGGGAAATAAAAGACAGGATAAACAAATGGAACTATATCAAACTAAGAAGGTTTGCACAGCCAAAGACAATAAGAACACAATAAAAAGACAAACTACACAATAGGAGAACATATTTGACAGTATGTCTGATAAGGGGTTAATAACCAAAATTTATAAAGAACTTGTAAATCTCAACACCAGAAAGACAAACAATCCAATCAAAAAATGGGCAAAAGAAATGAATAGACCCTTCTCCAAAGAGGATATACAAATGGCCAATAGGTATATGAAAAAATGCTCAACATCATTAATCATTAGAGAAATGCAAATTAAAATCACAATGAGATATCACCTCACACCGGTTAGAATGGTGCTCATCAAGAAAACAACACAGAATACATGCTGGCAAGGATGTGGAGAAAAGGGAACCCTCCTGCATTGCTGGTGAGAATGCAGACTGGTGCAGCCACTGTGGAAAACAGTATGGAGATTTCTCAAAAAATTGAAAACCCAACTGTCTTTGACCCAGCCATCCCACTTTTAGGAATATACCCTAAGGACACCATAGAACGGTTCCAGAAGGAGAAATGCACCCCCATGTTTATAGCAGCATTATTCACAATAGCGAAGATCTGGAAACAGCCCAAGTGTCTGTCAGAGAACGAGTGGATTAAAAAGCTTTGGTACATATATACTATGGAATACTACTCAGCCATAAGAAATGATGACATTGGATCATTTACAATAACATGGATGGACCTTGATAACATTATACTGAGTGAAATAAGTAAATCAGAAAAAAACTAAGAACTATATGAACCCATGCATAAATGGGACATAAAAATGAGACTCAGAGAGATGGACAAGAATGTGATGGTAACAGGGAGTGGGGTGGAGGGGTGGGGAGGGGGCAAAAAGGAGAGGGAGGGAGTGGGGGAGTGAAGGGGCACAGAGAAAACCTGATAAAAGGTAACGGAGGACCATTTGACTTTGAGAAAGGGGTATGCAGCATAATCAAAGGTCAAAATAATCTGGAGATATTTTCTCAGAACATATGTACCCTGATTTATCAATGTCACTGCATTAAAATTAATAAAAATAAGATTAAAAAAATCTAGACTGAATACTGTAACCAAGATAATCTTAATATGGCTTTTAAAAAAATAACTAAGGGTAAAGTATGGTGGTTCCTCAAAGAACTGAAAATAGAACTACCTTATGACCTCGCAATCCCTCTACTGGGTATATACCCACAAAACTCAGAGACATTGATACATAAAGACATATGTAGCCCCATGTTCATTGCAGCATTGTTCACAGTGGCCAAGACATGGAAACAACCAAAAAGCTCTTCAATAGATGACTGGATAAAGAATATGTGGTACATATATACTATGGAATACTACTCAGCCATAAGAAATGATGACATTGGATCATTTACAACAAAAGGGTTGGACCTTGATAACATTATATGAAGTGAAAGAAGTAAATCAGAAAAAACTGAGAACTGCATGATTCCATACATAAGTGGGACATAAAAATGAGACTAAGAGACATGGACAAGAGTGTGGTGGTTACCGGGTCGGGAGGAGAGGGAGTGAGAGGGGGTAGGGGTGGGGCCAAAGAAAATCAGATAGAAGGTGATGGAGGACAGGACAATCTGACTTTGGGTGATGGGTACGCAACATAATTGAATGACAAGATAACCTGGACATGTTTTCTTTGAACATATGTACCCTGATTTATTGATGTCACCCCAGTAAAATTAATAAAAATTTATAAAAAAAATAACTAAGGGTAATTTTAAGAAGAAAAATAGACAAAACAGGTCATTTAAATATCTTAAAGCCTTCTCCTAGATACCTGGAAACTATTGTAATCCTGAGAACAATAAGATAATTCACAATTCTTTAGATCCTATGTAGGCTGTAAAAATAGAAAGGGTCATACCATAACCTCAATATAAAGGGAAAAAAATGAAGGCACTTTTAAAATCCAACTGCCTCAGTAGCTCGTCCCCTATTTTTTCTTCAGTCATACTGGAATGTTGCCAAGGATAAATAAAGCGTCTTGCTTTCTCTACAATTATTAATAATACTGTAAAATATAAAACTATTCCAAATTTTTTCAACCAGGTGATCTAGTAATACATTTGATATCATTACTAGTGTAATATAATTAATGTCTCTTAAAGTTCTTAACAAAAAATGTTTGTTTTGCCTGGGTTCAAAAGTTTCCGCTTATCACTGTTTTATATTTAAAAAATATAAGTATATTTGCTAATAGAAGAAAATTGTTTCTGAGTCATAAAATATATTCATAAAAGTATCAATCTAAAAATTTTAGTTACTTAGTCCTCACTAAAAGTTAAGGTTTTTAAAAATTAAGAATTTTGATCAATTAGAGAGAAATTGTATAGTTTTAATGGTAAAACATATAAGGCATAGAGGTATTTTTGAAAGAAAAAGGAAGACAGTAAATAAGTTCTGAAAGCTAATTATTTCTAAATAGATACTAAAGTTTATGAAAGTTGCAGTTTGTGCAGGTTGCAAAAGATTTGTGCAGAAAAATAAAGAGAGAGAAGAAACTAAGAAAGTAGACAAAGGTAAAAAAATGAGAAAGGAAGAATTTTAGAAAAAAGATTGTCTTGAAAAAAATTAGAAGGAGCATTAGAACTTTCTTAGGGGCCCCAAGAGCTTAAGAAATTCACCCAAACATACAGCTATTACGGAAAGAACCAATAGCCTTCTTGAGCCCCAACTATACAAACAAAAAAAGGGAGTCAGGAGGAGAGACTCGCTCCACAAGAATAATTGTATAAGGATCCTTTTACTCATTTTTTTTAAAAAAACATTTCTTCTGGACTTACTGCAGCTGAAAAGCATTTTATACAAGCCAAGCAACAGCATAAGCTTCTCGTGTTGTACCGGGATGTATTAGTTGGCCATGTTGGCAAAGTCCAATTGAATACTAACGTGGGGGTGAGGGTATGTTTCAAATGTGTCATCAGCAGGCCTGTTTTAGATAGCAGCAAAGAATGTGAAGCCTTATCATGAGTTGGCATCAGCCCCTAAGAAGCAACCCAGTTCCAGAGATACAGAATCTGATAGTAAATCTATTTCTGGAAATTAACCAAGAGAATGAAGAACACCTAATTCACTCTGAAGCATTCAGAGAGCACCTGACATCACCTGGGATAACATCTAATAAGGCATGCTGGAAAAGTTTTGAAAAATATAGACACACCTGTAGCTCCTCAAAACCTCTTTCTCTCTATGGTTGCCTACACCTTCCACTGCAAAAACCTAACCATCTTACTCTTTGTTAATCTTTTCTAAAACAAATAGGGGGATATGGAGAAATACAGTATGAACATATGCAGAGTTAGGATAACAATTAGACACAGTATGGCACCCTAGGGGAAACCCCTGAGCAAATCGAGTTCAGAGCTCTCTCTGACCCTATATTGGTAAAGTGCGTGCTTGAAACAGCAAAATGGCAGGATAAGATTTAGAAACAGAAAATTGCTTGGGCTCTCATAACAGAGATTAGAAGTCAGCATTTTCCTTGTCCTTTATTTCACCCCCTGAGAACGCCTGCTTTCTGGTTCCTTGAGTTATTCGCACTTGCCAATAAATATCTGAGTAAGGCTGTGGACAGGTATTCTGTCCATCAGTCTGCTGTCTGGGACCTTTGCCTCCCTGAAGCCACTCTGAGCATTTTATCTGTTCTCTGAGCAGTTCATTGTTGCAAAAACAACAGAAGTCTTCCATTGCAAGAAATAATGAAATTGGTTATTCTACCTGTAGAAAAGAAAAAAAATGTCACCATACTCTGAGTATGGTCATCAAGAAACTTACAGCACAAACAAGGATAACTTGTGGCTACAAAAACATAAAAGGGGAGAGGACAAAGGTTTGAATTTTTAAGTAGGAAAGATATCAGATGCATTCAAAAGAAAAAGGACTAATGTATATACAAAACACACTTTCTCATAATACTAATGGTAACTATGCACAGAAAAAAAAAGCCTGAAAACATAGTTTAAAAAGAATGAACAACAAAAACAACACACAGAAACACAAAAGAAAATAACCAGTGGATGCATAGAGTTACCAGAAAACAAAAGAGAAAACGGATATAGAAAATTGTCATACATCAATTATTATCCAAAATGCAAATGGACTGAATTCATCTATAAAAAAGGCACACAGTTGCATATTGAATTATAAAATAAAACTGAACTGTACTCTGCCTTCAGGAGATAGAGCTAAGATGCAAAGACAAAGTTAGACTCCAAGTGAAAGTGTGGGATTTTTCCAGCAAATAACATCTACAGAAAAGCAGGTGCAGTCTACTTATACTTGACAAAACATGTTTCAAGATAACAAAGGTAATAAGAAACAGAGAAGAACATTTTATGGTGATAAAGGATATACTATATCAAGAAGACATAACACTTCTTATTATATATTCACTGAATCAGGGAGCACTGAAATATATAAAGCAACTACTAAAAAAACTAAAGAAATAAACAGACAAAAACACAATTATAGTTGGAAACATCAATATTCAGACAGCGTTATATATCATCCAAACAAAATATCAATAAAGAAGTATCAGCCTTAAGTAATACATTATACCAAATAGACATAATTGACATTTATAGAACCTTTCATTCCAGGACAACAACCTATATATTGTTCTCTAGTGCACATGGCAAAATCTCACAGATAGGCCATAGGTTGAGTCACAAAATTAGCCTCAACAAATTCAAGATGATTGAAATTATACCAAGTATATTCTATGACCACAATGTTCTATAACTGGAAGTCAGTTGCAAAAAGGGGAAAAAAAGACACCCATAAGTATTTGAATATTTAATAACATACCTTATAAAAATGATTGTTGGAAAAAAATAAAAGATGATATCAAAATTGTATAGAGACAAATAAGAATGACAACATAAAAAACTGAGATGTAGCAAAAGGTGTAATAAGAAGGAAGTTTATATCATGTCAGGAAAGAAGAGAAATCCCAAATAAGCAACTGAGTATTAAATTTTAAAGAACTGGAAACAAAAAGGAACTCAAAGCCAAAAAAGGAAAGAAAATTATAAAAATTAAAGCAAAATTTAATGATATAGAAAAAAAAAACTATACAAAAATGAATACAACAAACAGGTGGTTCTGCAAAAGTTTAATAAAATTGACAACCCCTTGGTTAAACTCACTAAGGAAAAAAGAGAAAAGACATATAAATAAAACCGGAAATGAAAGAAGAGAAGTTTCCACAGACATCACAGATATAGAAAGGATCATACTAGCATACTATGAAAGCGTATATATCCTACAAAATTTAATCACCTAGAAAAAAATGGGTAAGTTTCTAGAAACATAAAACCTTTTTTGGACTAAAAGTGAAGAATTTGAAAATTTAAATACAATGATAAACAGTGAGGAAATTGAAAAAATAAACAAACTAAAAAATCTCCCCTAAATAAAAGTTTAGTACCAGATGGCTTCATTAATGAATACTTCAAACATTCCAAGAAGATTTGATAATAATCTTTCTCAAACTCTTCCAAAAAATTGAAGGAGAAGCAATACATCTTAATATATTTTATGAGGCCAACATATCCTTGATACAAAAGCCAGGCAAAGGTAACACAAAACAATAAAACTGCAAACTAATATCTCTGATGAATACAGATGAAAAAATCCTAAACAAAATATTAGCAAATTGCATACACAATCCATTAAATGTATGATACATCATGATCAAGTAGGGTTCATTTCAGGAAAACAAGAATGGTCAATATATATAAATCAAAATAATACACCACATTAACAAGATGAAGGATACAAATCATATGACATTATCAATAGATGCAGAAAAAGCACTTTATAAGACACAACATTCATTTATGATTAAAACACTTAATAAATTGGGTATAGGAAAAAAGTACATGAATATAATATAAACCATATATGACAAACCATCCACCAATGTCATACTCAATGATGAAAAACTGAAAGCTCTTCCTCTAAATCAGAAATAGGAGAAGGGTGCCCACTCTCATCACTTTTATTCAACAGAGTTCTGGAGTCTTAGGTAGAACAATCAGATAAGAGAAAGAAAGATATATAAATTGGGAAGGAAGAACAAAAAGTGACACTTTTTAAAGAAGACATTGTTCTGTATATAAAAAACCCTAAAGACTATTATAAACATAATCAAATACAAGAGTATCAGGATAAAAAGTCAATGTACCAAAATCCACCATATTCTATTATACTAATAAGCTTCAGAAATAAAAAATATATAATTATTTTTCCAATTGCAACCAAAAAAAATAAAATACCTGAGGATAAACTTAACAAAGGGTGTGAAGGCCCTTTATACTTAAAACTAAAAAAAAAACATTATTAAAATGGAGTGAAAAAGATACAATGAAATGAAAAGATATTCATTGTTCATGGATTGGAAGAATCAAAATAGTTAAAATAGCAGTATTAACCAAAGCAATATATAGATTTAATGCAAACCTCATCAAAATCTCAATGTCTTTTTAAAAAAAAAATAGGATAAAAGTGATCACATTTGTATAAAACCACAAAAGATGCTGAAGAGCCGAATAAATTTTAAGAAAAAATACTAACAAAGCCAGAGGTATCACACTATTTACTTCAAAGTAGGAAATATTTTATTGCTTCATATTCATTTTGAAATATCCCTTAATTTTTGTAAGCAGTATACTATAGAGCTATGATAAGCAAAATAGCATGTTATTGGGAGAAAAACAGACACACAGACCAATAGAATTGAATTCAGAGTGAATAAATAAAACTACATGTATATGGGCAAATTTTTTTGACCAAGGAACCATAAACAAATTATGAAGAAAAGGTACCTCTTCAATAAATGGTGCTGGAAAAGTTGGAAAACTATATACAAAAGAATGAAGGTAGAACAATCTGTCTCCATGTACAGAAATAAATTCAAAATATACTAAATACCTCAATATAAGATCTGAAGCAATAAATTACAGAGAAGATAACATAGGTACTAAATCTATGAACCTTGTTTGTAGAGAACAACTTATGAATTTTACCCCAAAGGTAAGGGATGTAAATACAAAAATAAATGAACAAGACTATATTAAACTAATAAGCTTCTGCACAGCAAAATAAATTGATAACAAAAAAAGGCAGCCAATTAAGTGGGAGAAAATGATTGCAAACAACATCTCTGACAAGTGTTTAGTATTCAAAATATTTAAAGAACTTATGTGCAACTCAACACCAAACCAACAAACAATCCAATTAAAAACTGGAGAAACCACCTTAATAAACTCTCTTCAAGAAGACATAAAGGGCCAATAAAAAGATACTTAACTTCCTTGCTACTAAGAAACTGCAACTCAAAACTACAATGAGATACTACTCACACCTATTAGAATGACTATTATCAACAAGACTAGTAATAACAAGTGTTGGAGAAGTTGTGGAGAAAAGGGATCCTCCTTCAGCCATGGTGGAAATGTAAACTGGTAGAGCCACTATAAAAAAAAATGTCTGTCGGCTCCTGAAAATATATAGAATAGAGACACCATGTGACCCAGCAATCCTTCTTCTGAATATCTACCTGAAAAACTCAAAAATATTTATTTGCAAAGATATATGCACCCCTATGTTTGTTGCAACATTATTCATAGTGGCCAAGACTTGGAAACAAGAGAAGTGTCCTTTGATAGAAGATTGGATAAATAAGGTGTGGCACATATATATTCTGGAATACTGCTCAGTCATAACAAAAGATAAAATGCTGCTATTTGAAACAACATGGATGAACCTTAAGAATATTTTGATAAGTGAAACAAATCAGTCAAGAAAAGCTAAGAACCATATAATTTCATTCAGATGTGGGATATAAAATGAACTAAAAGATACAGTCAACAGGACCTGGCCGTTGGCTCAGCAGTAGAGCGTCGGCCTGGCGCACGGGGGACCTGGGTTCGATTCCCAGCCAGGGCACATAGGGGAGGGGCCCATTTGCTTCTTTTTCCCCCCCTCCTTCCTCTCTGTCCCTCTCTTCCCCTCCCGCAGCCGAGGCTCCATTGGAGCAGAGATGGCCCGGGCGCTGGGGATGGCTCCTTGGCCTCTGCCCCAGGCACTACAGTGGCGCTGGTCATGGCAGAGTGACGCCCCGGAGGGGGAGAGCATAGCCCCCTGGTGGGCGTGCCGAGTGGATCCAGGTCGGGCGCATGCGGGAGTCTGTCTGACTGTCTCTCCCCGTTTCCAGCTTCAGAAAAATACAACAACAACAAAAAAGATACAGTCAACATTATGGTAGTTAACAGAGTAATGGGAGATAGTAAAGGGGTCCAAATATATGGTGACAGAAAATGATTTTACTTTGGTGGTAGGAAGAAATATAATATACAGATCATGTATCATATATAGAAATATACACATGAAACCAAAATATTCTTATTAACCAATGTCACCCAAATAAATTTAATAAAAATAAGAGTTGACTTTGTATGAAAACAAAAAAATTGAATGAAGTATTTAACAATACTATAGCTCAAAGAACATGTAATTAATAAAGTTTAAAAGAAGATGAATGACTTCAAACACAAAATATATAACTTTATTTTTTTATTCAATGGTAGAAGACTCTTCAAATCTCTCTCTAAGACCAGGTGATTAAAACATACCATGTAAAAATCTTTTACAAGTTATTATACAACAAGATCCTCACTAGGTTTAAATTTGAAGCAAACTGCAATTCTAATTATAAAACATTTTTTTAAATAAATTTTTATTAATGGTAATGGGATGACATTAATAAATCAGGGTACATATATTCAAAGAAAACATGTCTAGGTTATTTTGTCATCAAATTATGTTGCAAACCCCTCGCCCAAAGTCAGATTGTCCTCCGTCACCCTCTATCTAGTTCTCTGTGCCCCTCCCTCTCCCCCTAACTCTCTCCCTCCCTCCCTCCCATGTCCTCCCTCCCCCCCACCCTTGGTAACCACCACACTCTTGTCCATGTCTCTTAGTCTCATTTTTATGTTCCACCAATGTATGGAATCATGTAGTTCTTGTTTTTTTCTGATTTACTTATTTCACTCCTTATAATGTTATCAAGATCCCACCATTTTGCTGTAAATGATCTGATGTCATCATTTCTTATGGCTGAGTAGTATTCCATAGTGTATATGTGCCACATCTTCTTTATCCAGTCTTCTATTGAAGGGCTTTTTGGTTGTTTCCATGTCTTGGCCACTGTGAACAGTGCTGCAATGAACATGGGGCTACATGTGTCTTCACGTATCAATGTTTCTGAGGTTTGGGGGTATATACCCAGTAGAGGGATTGCTGGGTCATAAGGTAGTTCTATTTTCAGTTTTTTGAGGAACCACCATACTTTCCTCCATAATGGTTGTACTACTTTACAGTCCCACCAACAGTGAATGAGGGTTCCTTTTTCTCCACAGCCTCTCCAACACTTGCTATTACCCGTCTTGTTGATAATAGCTAATCTAACAGGAGTGAGGTGGTATCTCATTGTAGTTTTGATTTGCATTTCTCTAATAACTAATGAAGCTGAGCATCTTTTCATATATCTGTTGGCCATTTGTATCTCTTCCCGGGAGAAGTGTCTGTTCATGTCCTCTTCCCATTTTTCTATTGGATTGTTTGTTTGTTTGTTGTTGAGTTTTATGAGTTCTTTGTAAATTTTGGATATTAGGCCCTTATCTGAGCTGTCGTTTGAAAATATCAGTTCCCATATAGTTGGCTGTCTGTTTATTTTGATATCAGTTTCTCTTGCTGAGCAAAAACTTTTAATTCTGATGTAGTCCCATTCATTTATCTTTGCCTTCACTTCTCTTGCCATTGGAGTCAAGTTCATAAAATGTTCTTTAAAACCCAGGTCCATGATTTTAGTACCTATGTCTTCTTCTATGTACTTTATTGTTTCAGGTCTTATATTTAGGTCTTTGATCCATTTTGAATTAATTTTAGTACACGGGGACAGGCTGTAGTCAAGTTTCATTCTTTTGCATGTGGCTTTCCAGTTTTCCCAACACCATTTGTTGAAGAGGTTTTCTTTTCTCCATTGTGTGTTGTTGGCCCCTTTATCAATGATTATTTGACCATATATATGTGGTTTTATTTCTGGGCTTTCTATTCTGTTCCATTGGTCTGAGTGTCTATTTTTTTGCCAATACCATGCTGTTTTGATTATCGTGGCCCTATAATATAGTTTAAAGTCAGGTACTGTAATGCCCCCAGCTTCATTCTTTTTCCTTAGGATTGTTTTGGCTATTCGGGGTTTTTTATAGTTCCATATAAATCTGATGATTTTTTGTTCCATTTCTTTAAAAAATCTCATAGGGATTTTGATGGGAATTGCATTAAATTTGTATATTGCTTTGGGTAATATGGCCATTTTGATTATATTTTTTCTTCATATCCAAGAACAAGGAATATTTTTCCATCTCATTGTATCTTTTTCGATTTCCCTTAACAATGCTTTGTAATTTTCATTATATAGGTCCTTTACGTTCTTTGTTATGTTTATTCCTAGGTATTTTATTTTTTTTGTTGCAATCGTGAAGGGGATTATTTTTTTGAGTTCATTTTCTAATATTTCATTGTTGGCATATAGAAAGGCTATGGACTTTTGTATGTTAATTTTGTATCCTGCGACCTTACTGTATTGGTTTATTGTTTCTAATAATCTTTTTGTGGAGTCCTTCGGGTTTTCGATGTATAGGATCATATCATCAGCAAAAAGTGATAGCTTTACTTCTTCTTTTCCGATATGGATGCCTTTTATTTCTTTGTCTTGTCTGATTGCTCTGGCCAGAACTTCTAGCACCACGTTGAATAAGAGTGGAGAGAGTGGACAACCCTGTCTTGTTCCTGATTTAAGGTAGAAAGTCATCAGTTTTATGCCATTTAATAGGATGTTGGCTGATGGTTTATCATATATGGCCTTTATCATGTTGAGATATTTTCCTTCTATACCCATTTTGTTGAGAGTCATAAACATAAAATTGTGTTGTATTTTATCAAAAGCCTTTTCTGCATCTATTGATAAGATCATGTGGTTTTTGTTCTTTGTTTTGTTGATATGGTGTATTACGTTAACCGTTTTGCGTATGTTGAACCATCCTTGAGATTCTGGGACGAATCCCACTTGATCATGATGTATTATTTTTTTAATATGTTGTTGTATTCGGTTTGCCAGTATTTTGTTTAGTATTTTAGCATCTGTATTCATTAAAGATATTGGTCTGTAGTTTTCTTTCTTTGTGCCATCCTTGCCAGGTTTTGGTATGAGGGTTATGTTGGCCTCATAAAATGTGTTTGGAAGTATTGCTTCTTCTTCAATTTTTTGGAAGACTTTGAGTAGAATAGGAACCAAGTCTTCTTTGAATGTTTGATAGAATTCACTAATATAACCGTCTGGGCCTGGACTTTTATTTTTGGGGAGATTTTTAATAGTTTTTTCTATTTCCTCCCTGCTGATTGGTCTGTTTAGGCTTTCTGCTTCTTCATGAATCAGTCTAGGAAGGTTGTATTGTTCTAGGAATTTATCCATTTCTTCTAGATTGTTGTATTTGGTGGCATATAATTTTTCATAGTATTCTACAATAATTCTTTGTATTTCTATGATGTTTGTGGTGATCTCTCCTCTTTCATTTTCGATTTTATTTATTTGAGTCCTATGCCTTTTTTCCTTGGTGAGTCTTGCCAAGGGTTTGTCAATTTTGTTGATCTTTTCAAAGAACCAGCTCCTTGTTTTATTGATTTTTTCTATAGTTTTTCTGTTCTCTATTTCATTTATTTCTGCTCTGATTTTTATTATCTCCTTTCTTCGGCTGGTTTTGGGTTGTCTTTGTTCTTCTTTTTCTAGTTCCTTAAGGTGTAAAGTTAAGTGATTTACTTCGGCTCTTTCTCGTTTATTCATATAGGCCTGAAGTGATATGAACTTTCCTCTTATTACTGCTTTTGCTGCATCCCAGAGATTCTGATATGTCATATTTTCATTTTCATTTGTCTGTATATATCTTTTGATTTCTGCGCTTATTTCTTCTTTGACCCATTCATTTTTTAGAAGTATGTTGTTTAGTTTCCACATTTTTGTGGGTTTTTCCCCCTCTTTTTTGCAGTTGAATTCTAGTTTCAAGGCTTTATGATCAGAAAATATGCTTGGTACAATTTCAATTTTTCTAAATTTGCTGATATTGTCTTTGTGGCCCAACATATGGTCAATTCTTGAGAATGTTCCATGTACACTAGAGAAAAATGTATACTCTGTCGCTTTGGGATGAAGTGTCCTGTAGATGTCTATCATATCCAGGTGTTCTAGTATTTCCTTTAAGGCCACTATATCTTTATTGACTCTCTGTTTGGATGACCTATCTAGAGCCGTCAGCGGTGTATTGAGGTCTCCAAGTATGATTGTATTTTTGTTAGTTTTTGTTTTAAGGTCAATAAGTAGCTGTCTTATATATTTTGGTGCTCCTTGGTTTGGTGCATATATATTAAGGATTGTTATGTCTTCTTGATTCAACTTCCCCTTAATCATTATGAAATGACCATTTTTGTCTCTGAGTACTTTTTCTGTCTTGTAGTCAGCATTATTAGATATGATTATTGCTACGCCTGCTTTTTTTTGGGTGTTGTTTGCTTGGAGTATTGTTTTCCAGCCTTTCACTTTGAATTTGTTTTTATCCTTGTTGCTTAGATGCGTTTCTTGTAGGCAGCATATAGTTGGATTTTCTTTTTTAATCCATTCTGCTACTCTGTGTCTTTTTATTGCTAAGTTTAATCCATTTACATTTAGTGTAATTATTGACACTTGTGGGTTCCCTACTGCCATTTTATAAATTGCTTTCTGTTAGTTTTGTATCTAGTTTGATTCTTCTCTTTTGTTTTTCTATCATTTGTTTTTGTTTGTTTGTGTTCCATACTTCTTTCCTCTGTTGCTATCTTTTTAAGTCAAGTGTTTTTGTGGTGGTTTTTTTAAGGGTGGTTACCATTAAGTAATGAAAAGGGTACCTACCATATTCATTGTAGTACCCTATCTTATAAGTATTTCTGCACTTCATCATCCTTTGCTACTGTTAATCTCCATCCTCTCCCCCCTTTTTTTCCTTTGTTGTCACAGTTTAAGTTTGGTTTTATTGTGTTCTTGGTGGAGCTGTTACTTGTGGTGTTGTTTTCTTTTGTTCTTTGAATCTGGATGGAAAACCCCCTTTAGTATTTCCTGGAGTGGTGGCTTTCTGTTGATAAATTGTCTCATCTTTTCTGTATTTGTGAATGTTTTTATATCTCCTTCATACTTGAAGGATAGCTTTGATGGGTATAGTATTCTTGGCTGAAAGTTCCTCTCTTTCAGTGCTTTAAATATTGGGGTCCACTCTCTTCTAGCTTGTAGAGTTTCTGCTGAGAAATCTGATGATAATCTAATAGGCCTTCCTTTATATGTTGTACTCTTCTTTTCCCTGGCTGCCTTGAGAATTTTTTCTTTGTCATTGGTTTGTGTCATCTTTATTATGATGTGCCTTGGAGTGGGTTTGTTGGGGTTAAGAAAACTTGGTGTTATGTTTGCTTCTTGAATTTGAGGCTTTAGTCCTTCCACAGGCTTGGGAAATTCTCGTCTATTATTTGTTTGAGTATATTCTCCATTCCATTTTCTTTCTCTTCTCCCTCTGATACACCTATTATTCTTATGTTATTCTTTCTGTTGGAGTCAGACAATTCCTGTAGGGCTTTCTCATTTTTTATTATTTTTGAGTCTCTTTCTTCTTCTCTCTGTTGTGCCTCTAGTTGTTTGTCTTCTATTTCACTAATCCTATCTTCAATCTGGGCTGTTCTGTTAGCTAAGCTTGTTACCTCGTTTTTCAGCTCGTGAATTAAGTTTTTCATTTCTGTTTGATTTGTTTTTATAGTTTCAATTTCCTTGGTAATATATTCTTTGTGTTTATTGAGTTGTTTTCTGATCTCCCTATATTGCCTTTCTGTGTTTTCTTGTATCTCTCTGAGTATTTTTAAGATTTCTATTTTAAATTCTCTGTCATTTAGCTCCAAGGCTTCCAATATGTTAAGTCTTTTCTCCATAGATTTTTCCACATCTATTTGTGTTACCTCTCTTTCTTTTGTATCCATAGTATTCGATTTCCTCTTTCTTATCGGCATCTGAGGGTGGTCTTATTGATAGCACTAATTAGAATTAATAAAGAGTAAAAAGAAAAAAAAAGGGTAAAACATCCCACAAAAAAAAAGTAATAATTTATTATTTCCCCCTTTTTTTCTCTCTTCTCTTTCCCTCCTCTCCCCTCCTCAGGGAAATATCGTACGTATAATGGAGGGCCTGATTTGGGGTGAAGAGTTCAAGGGGCAAAAATAAGGGAGTAGGGACCTAAATGCAAAAAAAAAAGAAAGAAAATCTTAGACAAGCATAAGATGATTTGCTTGTAAGTGATGGTCAACTAAGAGATATAATGAGAGGGATAAGAGGGAATCAGAAAAAAGGACCAAAAAAGAATAATAAAGAAGATAAAATAAAAATAATAAGTAAAAATCTGTTGTATTAAGTGGAGCGAAGACTAAATACAATGGAGACCTTGGGTTGGGAGGACCCAATATGCCACAAAAATAAACAAACAAGAGAAAAAATATAAAAACAAAAGCAAAAAAGAGAAATAAAGCCAAAAAAAAGCCTTGAGTCCCAAATTAACTAATTTGTTCGTGATTGAGGATTATATGGGAGGAAAGTAAAATGAGAAAAGAAAAAACTAATAGAAAGGAAAAAATAAGAAAAAGAGAAAAACGAAGGAAGAAATAAAATTGGAGGAGAAAAAAACAAAATAAAGCAAGACAAAAAAAAACAAAAAAAAAAACAAAAGAGGAGAGAGTGAGAGTTAAGTGTTTTGGAGTATAACCTTAAAGGAGGGTGAGGATGAAGAAGAAAAATAAAATGCAACACTCATGGGTAGTGTAGTTCAAGAAAGGGGAAGCATAAGATGGGCAGAGAATAGAAGGACCGAGGTGGAGGAAATAAAGGCAAAAAGATAGAAGAAACAAACAACAACAACAAAAAATTAGTGGATCAAGTTGTAAAGTCTGTGGGTTTTTCTGATTTTGAGAGGTTAACTTCTTCCTTTTTCTTTCTCTCCCTCTTCCTGGTCGGTGACTCTGTACCCCAGGCTCTGCCCCTGTGTCACTCTTAGGTAGGGATTTGCAGTTGATGGGATTCTATGGCAATGTCATATAATTGGCTTTAGTCTTGCTGGAAGTAAAGGCTTGTTGGCGTTTGCAGGGTCCAACGATGAGAGAGTTTGCTTTCCTGGATTCTCTCTCCTAGTCCCCCCTTTCTGAATTAGCAGCCTGGTGATCCAGCTATAAGGCTGCAACTGCTTCTGCCTGGGGAGTAAGAGGCTCAAAGAGCTGGGAAATCCCCACTCTATCCCCACTCAGTGCAAGGCTTTGGGAAAGGCTCTGACAGTCAGGGCCTCCAGTGTAATCAGGCGGGGGTGGGAGTCAATTGTTGTCAAGGTGACTGTTCAGCGCCTATCATTTAGTTGGACCTCTCAACCCAGGCTTTCCACACTTTGTAGCCTGTTTTTTCAGGGAAGAAGAGGCACTAGTCTCTGCTTACGACTAGTGTAGTATAGACCTTATTATCTGCCAAGTCCTTCTTGTTAGCGTTTATCCCTGAATATGGAGGCTCTATCAATCAGAAGTTGCCCCCGCCCCTTTAGCGAGAGGCACTAAAAAATATCACGCCTCTTGTCTTGGATCGCTGAACTGAGAGAGATCTTATCAATTAGAACCGAGGGTGCGCAGATTTTATGGGTTAAGCTAAATTCAGTGATTGGGTCGCAGCTGTGCTTCCGAAGGTATTTTAGGCTGCCTGCGCGTGCCCCTCCCCCAATGCTTGATTGTTAGCTTGAATGGCTGGGTGAGGTGCCCCGCCCACGGAGAGAATCTCCCAAGCCTCTCCTGCTCACCGGGCAGCTGGCGGCTGGACCGCACCAGGCGCAGGATAATGGAGCCCCCTGGGTGTGCGGGCCAGCAGGGCGCCCTGGGCGCGTGGAATGCCCAAGGCACGCGAGCGAATGGGGCGCTCCGGGCACCGGTGGCCGGCGACCCCCACTCGCAGTGTGCGGGCCGCTGGGAACGTCAGCGGTGCTCAACCGGACTGGGCGCACGCGCCTCTGCTCACGGCGGCTCGCGGCGGCGGCTAGTGGCGGCCGCTCGCGGTGGCGGTTCGCGGCGGCCGCTCGCGGCGGCGTCTCGCGGTGTCGGCTCACGTCGGCCGCTCGCGGAGGCTCGCGGTTCCCAAGTATATGGGCTGACTCACCGCAGGCGCACTCCCTCGTGGCTTGAATGAGCGGTAGCTTCCTCCACACCCTCGTCTCTCAGATTCAAGTGATAACAGTCCTTTTGCTTTCAGTTTGTGTGGAACTCCGGAATGCTCCGAGGATAAATTTTTCTGTTTCTAGTTGATAAATTTGTTGTGATTTAGGGGAGAGCTGTCGGACGCGCTTCTCACGGCACCATTTCCGTGACGTCACCCCAATTATACAACATTTAATACTATTTAAGATGAAAAGGATGTCAGTTCATGTCAAAATACTTTGGTGGTAAAAGTCAGGTTTATGAAGAAGCTTTTTGATGGCTCATCAATTTTTTTTCATCCTCCATTACTTATTAATTTTTAAGCAATTTTGAAACATGTTTAAGAAAAACTGAAATTTATCTCAACATACTTTTTGTAACAATGAAAATGTATTTATTCAAATACAACCAACTACTTTTAGAGCTAAAACACTTTTCATGAGAAATAAAAGTATAAGCATTTTAGTTACTAAAGCACAATTTTTATTTGTCTTGTGTGTTTTTTTAACTTTCAGGAAGAAAACAGAAGATACTTAGATAATTGAATAAAATTTGTCAGTGTATAAATGGAGGCTTATGCCTGGCGTTTGAAAAAGTTGAATAGCTTGTTCTCTGGTTAAATCTTAAGAATTGATTCCACATGTGAATTCTGAAGTTTTTGCAAATCTTATCACTTGGAAGCTGTAAATGAAAACTTCTAACATTTAGAACATTTATGTTAGACTTAAAGAAGCAAGCTTGGAAGTCCAGTGATAAATGGTAATGATAGAAATAGATGAAACTTGCAAAATCCTTCCTGGGGTTGCAGTAACTGGTCATTCTATTTGTATCTTGGATTTGAGGCTCTAGCTCTTTCCATAGACTTAGTAAATTCTCAACAATTATTTGTTTGAACAGTCTCTCTCTCTCTCTCTCTCTCTCACCTAGTCCAGTCCTCAGTGAGAACAGTGGGGAATTAAAAAATAAACACAGAAAAAAAAGGATGGAATCCAAAGGCCTCCTGCCAAGCTGATAGCTTGCAAGAACAAGGCCTGTACCCAAAGAAACTTTATTTTTATAATGCAAAGAAAAGTCATTTGCAAAACAAAGAGATCATTTGCAAATATACATACAAAGTCACATTTCTGAGGCAAACCAAGAATTCTCCCAAATGCAGAACCCACGCCCTCATGCATAACATTTTAACTTCATAAAACAAAGGATAAAAAGAAAACTGCCTTCAGTCTCTTCTAGGGACATAGGAGATGGGACTAGTAGAAACCAGGAGACTCACAATGAACATGGAAGTGTGGAGAAAGGTGTAGCCTTTAGCAAAGGTTTGTGAGGAAGAGTTTACATTTTGTTTTAAGTCTTAAACTGTGAGGATCTTTGTCAACTCACAGTCTCCGACAGCACTACACAGCACTCCATTTTTTCCCCCTTTCTTCTTCTTCTGATATACTGTTGGGTAAATGAGTTTGTAAAATCTGAATTTTCTGGGTTTGCTCACTTTTATTATTAAAAATGGCCACTGCTCAAGTATATTGCACTGCCAAGTGAAACTCATAATTACTTTCCTGTTTGGGAAGGGGCTTTGTTATGCTAATGTGTGCTAGAAGGTCTTTGTGGGCCCAGATAGTTTTAAAGAGGAAAGAGAAAAGAGAAACAGCCAAGATGGCAGGGTGCTGAAGGAGAAGTTAGTTGTGCAGAGATGAGAAGGGAGAAGGGGTGCAGATGGAGAACCAGAGGTGACTGAACTGATGGGGACCTTTGATTCTAGGAAAACCCAGATGTGTCAGTAGCTTTGTGAGCGCTGAATAAGTGGGTTTTGGGGTCCTTTGTGTTTTTACTTGCCTGCCAGGTGTGAAGCTAGAATGAAGAAATGGCCCACCAGTTTTTGGCTCCACAATTTCTCTACCATCTGTCTGAATCTAATGGAAACCTGCACCTGCCTGGCAATGGTAACGGTGGCTGTTGCAACTACTGGCATACATATACCCATTATTCTTATATTGTTCTTTATTGTATATCTCTCAGCTTTGCTTTTTGATCCCTGCATCTCTCTCCTTTCTCTCTTTAGCATCTCTAGTTTCCTATTTTTGGTGTCTCTGATTCCTTTTCCTATCTGTTTTGGTCTGTTACTTAAACTTGCTACCACATTCTTCTATTCATATATTGAGTTCCTCATCTCTGTTTTTAAAGTTTCACTCTCCTTGGAGAAGTATTTGTTTTGTTTTCTGAGCTCATTAAGTTGCCTATTGGTGTATTCTTGCATCTCGCTGAGTATGTTCAGAATTTCAATTTTGAAATCTATGTCATTTAACTACTAAGTTTTTATGTGATTGAGATTTTTTTCTGGAGCTTTTTTATTTTATGCTGTACTATATCTTTGTTTTGTGTAGCCATAGTTTTCAATTTTTTTCTGCTTTCATGGCATTTGAAAGCAGTATTGTTAAAAATCCTAGAAGAAAATAACTGAACAAATAAAAATTAAAATAAAAAGTACAATTAAAAATATAAAAATATAATGAATTATGACAAGAAGAAAATCCACAAAATAAAGATCTAAATCAAACAAAAAAATCGAGACAAAATGCCCACAAACATAAGAATAAAAATATAAAAATGAAAGAATATTATATTTAAAAGAGAAAAATAGAAATAAAAAATAAGAAAAAAAATAAAGTAAAAATGAACTTTGGTTTTCAAAGGTTTCTTTAAGTAGGGGTCGCTGTATTACAACTTTTAGCTTTTTAAAATTCCTTGGTTGTCCTCAGCTGAGATATTGCTGTGTCAATGATGTAGGCAGGGTTACTGTTTTGTTGGTAAGTAGGGTGTGTTGTAAGGACTTTACAGCTTTTTCTTACAGTTTAGGTTTTAAGCCTTCAGCTTTCTGGCTTTCCAGCTCTAATGAAGATTATCTCAGGCTTCCAGGTGCTTTTTCCCATGTCTCAACAGAACTAGAGACCGGATATGGAACAACTCTGTTCTTCAGGAGAGATAGTGGCTCTGGAGAACTAGCTGTGGGGTTTGTCTCTGCCACTCTCAGTACCTGTGAGGTAAGGGAGGTGGGATTTGGGAGCCTGGAAGGCCATAGATTAGCTTTTTCTCTCTTTGCTGAGTGTGAACTGAAGGCAAACCATGGGAACAGTAGCTGTAACCCCATACACTGACTACTTCGATTTATCTCAGTCTCTGCCCCTCTGTCTCATTGCTCCTCATAGCAGAAAGATACTCAGTCACTATGATTTTCTCCCTTCATACTTCTCAGACAAAATCCAGGGCACCCAAGCTTCCCTCTTTCCCTTAGTCCAGCAGAGAAAAAACAAACAGTAACTCCAGGTTTATTTTGTCTCTTCTCCAAAACCACCACATTTTCACTCCATTCTAACTTTAGTCCATTTGGTGCATGAATCTTTCAGGCATGCTGACAAGCCCAGCTGGGGTTCCTTCACTGTGTCATAGTTGTTCATTTTGTTAAAATTTTAAGAGGAGAGATTAGGTGTAACTCTCACACAACCAATACTCTTGCTCTCATCAATCTTGATGAAAAACCATATTTAAGAGCACTTTTAAGATGCATTTAGGGAAAGATGGCAATGGAGTAGGTGGACATTCCAACTGCCACCTCTGAGGACCAAATTGGATTACAATTTAAGAACAATCATCTTGAAAAATCAACTTTGGACGAAACTAAGAGGAATCTATAGACAAGGGTCACCGAGGAAGCCACACCAAGACAGGTAGAAAGGGAGAAGAAATGTAAAGGACTGCCTTGCTTCCAGGAGAGAACAGCGGCTTGGAGGGACTATCATGGCAGGGTGCACTGCCCTGAGAGTTGTGGGTCCTCAGTGCCAGAACTGAAGCAACAGCCTAGAGCCCTAGAGCCTAGAAGAGATGCCCAGACAGTGTTTGCTGGTGAAATGTTCCAGGTTTCTGTCAGCAAGAAAGAGACACACCTCTCGGATGCAAATTCCCTTTTAAAGGACCCACACAGAAAACCTCCATCACAGTCACTTATCCAAGGCTCTGTCAGGGGGAGAACTAAGAGGAATGGAGTTGCAGGAGGAGAGTATAAAGTTGGAGGCCCAAGGAGGCACACTGTGAGGGGTGGAAACAGAAACCAACAGGAAGATATAACCATTGCAAATATCTGTGCACCTAATATAGCAGCACCTATGTATATAAAGCAGTTTTTTTGTATGTGGCAGAGACAGAGAGAGTCAGAGAGAAGGACAGATAGGGACAGACAGACAGATGAAAAACATCAATTCTTCATGTGACTCCTTAGTTATTCATTGATTGATTTCTCATATGTGCCTTGACCATGGGGCTACCGCAGACCGAGTGACCCCTTGATTGAGTCAGTGACCTTGGGCTCAAGCTGGTGAGCCTTGCTCAAACCAGATGAACCCATGCTCAACCTGGTGACCTCAGAGTATTAAACCTGGATCCTACACATCCCATTCTGATTCTCTATCCACTGTGCCACTGCCTGATTAGGGTATAAAGCAGATTTTGATGGACATAAGGGGCAAGATCAGCAGCAACACTATAATAGTAGGAAATTTAATGCCCCACTAACATCAATAATCCTCCAGATAGAAAATTAACAAAGAAACAGCAGCCTTAAATGACACACTATAACAACTGAATTTAAAAGATATCTTCAGAATCTTTCACCACAAAGCAACAAAATACATATTCTGTTCAACTGCTCAAGGATAAATCACATGATAGGACACAAAACAAGTCTTAATAAATTTAAGAAGATTGAAATTAGATCAAGCATCTTCTCTGATCACAACGGCATGAAACTATAAATCAACTACAATGGAAAAACTTATAAACATTCAAACAATTGAAGGCTAAATAGCATGCTCTTAAATAATGAATGGATTAAAAATGAGATTAAAAAAACAAAAATATTTCTTTGAAACAAATGAAGATGAACATATAACAACTCAAAATTTATGGGACACAGCAAAAACAGTTCTGAGGGAAGTTCATAGCATTACAAGCATAACTTAAGAAGCAAGAGAAAACTCAAATAAACAACTTAACTCTCCACTTAAAAGAACTAGAAAAAGAACAACAAATAAAGCTCAGAGGAAGTAGAAGGAAGAAATTAGAATGGAATTCCATCAGAATTCCATCAGAATGGAAATAAATGACACAGAGGGTAAAAAAACAATAGAGAATATCAATAAGACCAAGAGCTAGTTCTTTCAAAGGAAAAACAAGATTGATAAACTTTTAACCAGAATCATTAAAAAAAGAAAAGAGAGAGGACTCAAATAAATTAGAGTGGTAATGAAAGTGGAGAAGTAACAACTGACATCACAGAAATACAAAGAATAGTAAAAAAAATGTTATAAAGATCTGTATGCCATAAAAATAGGAAAACATAGATGAAATGAATAAATTCCTAGAAACATATAATCTTCTAAAACTCAGTTTAGAAAAATTAGAACACCTAAACAGACCGATTACAACAAATAAGATTGAAACAGTTTTCAAAAATCTTTCAGCAAACAAAAGTCCTGGACTACATACTTTCACAGGAGAATTTTATTAAACACTCAAAAAAGAACTAACATCTATCCTTCTTAAGCTGTTTCAAAAAATTCAAGATGAGGGAAAACTTCCAAGATCCTTTTATGAGGCAAGCATAATCCTCATTCCAAAACCAGGTAAAGACACTACAAAGAAAGAAATCTATATGCCAATAGTCATAATAAATTTAGAAGCTAAAATTCTCAACAAAATATTAACAAACTGGATCAACTAATATATGAAAAAAATCATAGCTCATGATCAAGTGGGATTTATTCTGGGGAGGCAAAGATGGTACAATATTCACAAATCAATAAATGTGAATCATCACATAAACAAAAGGAAATATAACAATCAAACGATAATATAAATAGATGGAGAAAAAACATTTGATAAAATCCAGTACCCATTTATGATCAAAACTCTCAGCAAAGTGGTGATACAAGGATCATACCTCAACATGATAAAGGCCATCTATGAGAAACCAACAGCAAACTTCATACTCAATGTTCAAAAATTAAAACAATCCCCTTAAGATCAGAAACAAGGCAGGACTACCCCATTTCACGACTCTTATTCAATATAGTTCTGGAATTTCTAGCCACAGCAACTAGACAAGATAAAGAAATAAAAGGCATCCAAATTAACAAAGAAGTAAAACTATCATTATTTGCTGATGACATAATACTGTACATACAAAACCCTAAAGTCTCAGTCAAAAAAACAAAACAAACTACTAGACTTGATAAATAAATTTGGCAAGGTGGCAGGATATAAAATCAATATTCAGAAATCAGTGGAATTTTTATACACCAAAAATAAAATGTCTGAAAAATAAATTAAAAAAACAACTCTCTTCACTATTGCATCAACAACAGAAAGGTATCTAGAAGTAAATTTAACCAAGGAAGTGAAGGACTTTTACTTGGAAATTTATAAAACATTGATAAAAGCAATCAAGGAAAATACAAACAACTGGAAGTATATACCATATTCATGAATATGATGAATAAATATTATTAAAATATCTATATTACCCAAAGCAATATATAGATTCAATGAAATTCCTATTAAAATACCAATGGTATACTTCAAAGATATAGAACAAATATTCCAAAAATTTATACGAAACCAAAACAAGAAAAACAGCAATCTTAAAATTAAGAAATAAAGTAGGTGGTATCACACTTCCTGATATCAAATTATGCTACAAGGCCATTGTACTCAAAACACCTTGGTACTGGCATAAGAACAGGCATACAGATCAATAGAACAGAACAGAGAACACAGAAATAAACACAGCCTTTATTAATTGAGGCTTTACGGTCAATAAATATTTGACAAAGAAGATAAGAGCATACAATGGAGTATAAACAGTCTTTCTAAGAAATGGTATTGGAAAAATTGAACAGGTAATGCAAAAAAATTAAACAAGGCCATCAACTTCCACCATTCACAAAAATAAACTGAAAATGGATAAAAGACTTAAGTGTAAGTCATGAAACCATACATATTTTGGAAGAAAACTTAGGCAAAGAAGTCTCTAATATCTCTTGCAGCAATATTTTTGCTGATTTATCTTCATGGGCAAGAGAAATAAGGGACAGGCTGAACAAATGGGACCATATCAAACTAAAAAGCTTTTGCACAGTAAAAGACACCATGAAAAAAACAAAAAGACATCCCACACAATGGGTAAACATATTTGTCAATACATCTGATAAGGGGTTAATAAACAAAATTTATAAAGAACTTCTAAAACTCAACATCAGGAAGGTAAAAAATTCAGTTAAAAAATGGGCAAAAGAACTAAATAGACACTTCTACAAAGAGGACCTACAAATGGCCAATATGCATATAAAAAATGTTCAACATCACTAATCATCAGAGAAATGCAAATTAAAATCACAACGAGTTACCACCTCACACCTATCAGAATGGCGCTCATTAACAACACAACACACAATAAGTCTTGGCAAGGGTGTAGAGAAAAGGGAACCCTCCTGTACTGCTGGAGGGAATGCAGACTGGTGCAACCACTATGGAGAACTGTACGTGGTTTCCTCAAAACATTAAAAGTGGAACTGCCTTTTGACCCAACTACCTCCCTTTTAGGAATATATTCTAAGAATACAAAATTACTGATTCAAAGAAACAGATGTACACCAATGATTATTGCAGCATTGTTTAGAATAGCCAAGATCTGAAACAACGCAAGTGTTTGTCAGTAGATGCGTGAATTAAAAAGCAATGGTACAGAAAGGGAAGATGGCGGAGGAGTAGGCGGACAGACAGACGCCCAGCTCTAACCAGCAAACTGGAATACAAATCAATTCTGGAAAAATCAGCATGAAAAACCAACTATGAACTACAAGAAGGGTTCTCAAAAACCAAGGAGCAAAGAAGAAGCCACAATAATCCTGTTAGGGAGTGCCTGAATCTCCTCTGCTTATAGGAATGGAGGGGGAGGTGAGGCTGAGAGCCCAGAGGGGACCTCACATACGGAAAAGAGCAGAAACTACTGCTCACAAACACTTACCTGGTGACCAGGGAGTGAGGTGTGTTGAAAGGACCAACTTATCTCCCAAGTGGAAAGGACAGTGAGAGGGAAAGACTGTGAGGGGCTAAAAAATGCAGGAAACAAACTAAAAAAGCTGAGTCATCTGTGCTGGAGGTGGCTATAGCAGGGGGAGGGACTGAACCTTTCACAAAACAGAGTTGAAGTGCTTCCGGATCAGAGACCTCCGGAAATCTCTCCAGCTCCAATCAGCAAACAAGACACAGCTGAAAACAAGAAGTGGGGAGGAAGGGCAGTAACTCAGGTCTCCATGGAGATCTGAGATACACTTCCCCCTACTGAAGCTGAGAAAACTCCCTGTCCCCAGTGAGATTAGCTGGCTAAAGAGGCGTTCAGAGTCTCAGGTTACACCCATCGCATTCCTGGATACAGTTTCAAGAAAGCCCCCTGCTGAGATCAGTAAACAAGATTATCACCTGTTAACAAACAAATCAAGACTTCAAAGCTGCCCAAATCTGAAAGTGGATTACAGATAACAGCTGATACTAACTCAAGAAGACCTAGAAATAACACAACTGAAAACTGGAGGCAGACAACACCAAGCCTAGACTCAACCAACTCTACAAATAAAACACCAAAAAACAGATGATGAGAAGACAAAGAAGTGCAATCCAAATGAAACCACAAGTGACACCTTCAGAATATTAACTGAGTGATATAGAAATAAAATTCCAGATGCAGAGTTCAAAATAATGATTGTAAGGAAGCTTAGGGATCTTAGAACAACAATGGATGGTCACTATAAACACCTAAATAAAGAAATAGCAAGTATAAAAAAAGAATCAGTCGGAGATGACAAATACAATATCAGAAATAAAGACCACAATGGAAGGAATTAAAAACAGGATAGATAGAGCAGAGGATCGAATCAGCAAGTTAGAGGACAACTGGAACGAAGGCATGAAAGCAGAGAAAAAAAGAGAGAAGAGACTCAAAAAGTCAGAGGAAACTCTTAGAGAGCTCTGTGACAACATGAAGTGAAATAACATCCGCATCAAAGGGGTTCCTGAAGAATAAGAAAAAGAACAAGGAATAGAGATGTTGTTTAATCATATCATAGCTGAAAACTTCCCAAAATTATTGCAAGAGAAACTCTCACAAGTCCAAGAAGCACAGAAGACTCCATTAAAGAGAAACCGAAAGAAACCTACACCAAGACACATCATAATTAAAATACCGAAGCTAAGCGATAAAAAGAAAATATTAAAAGCTGCAAGAGAAAAAAAAGTTATCACCTACAAAGGAGGCCCCATAAGGATGACATTCGACTTCTCAACAGAAACACTTGAGGCCAGAAGGGAATGGCAAGAAATATTCAATGTAATGCAGAACAAGAACCTACAACAAAGACTACTTTATCCAGCAAGGCTATCGTTTAAAATAGAAGGAGAAATAAAAAGCTTCACAGGCAAAAAACAACTCAAGGAATTCATTACAACCAAACCAATGCTGCAGGAAATGTTAAGGGGCCTGTTGTAAACAGATCAAAGTGGGAAAAGAATATAGCATAAAAAGAATACACCTTTAAAGAAGACAATGGCAATAAACAAATATATATCAATAATAACCTTAAATGAAAATGGATTAAATGATCCAATCAAAAGACAGGGTAGCTGCGTGGATAAGAAAACAGGACCCATACATATGTTGTCTACAAGAGACACACCTTAGAACAAAAGACACACATAGATTGAAGGGAAAAGGATGGAAAAAAAAACATTTCATGCAAACGGAAATGAAAGAAAAGCTGGGGTAGCAATACTTATATCAGAAAAATTGGACTTTAAAAGAAAGGATATAGTAAGAGATAAAGAAGGCCACTACATAATGATAAAGGGAGTAATTCAACAGGAAGATATAACTATTATAAATATCTATGCACCTAATATAGGAGCACCCAAATATATAAAACAGACTTAGATGGATTTAAAGGGCTAGATCAACAGCAATATTATAATAGTAGTGGATTTCAATACCCCACTAACATCACTAGATTGATCCTCAAGAAAGAAAATTAACAAAGAAACAGCAGACTTATTGGAACACTAGATCAACTCGATTTAATAGATATCTTCAGAACCTTTCATCCTAAAGCAACAGAATATACATTATTTTCAAGTGCTCATGGTACATTCTCTAGGATAGACCACATGTTAGGGCACAAAAGTGCTCTCAACAAATTTAAGAAGACTGAAATCATATCAAGCACTCTCTCCGATCACAACTGCATGAAACTAGAAATGAATCACAGCAGAAAAGCTCAAAAATTCTCAAACACATGGACACTAAGTAGCAGGCTGTTAAATAATGAATGGATTAAGAATGAGATCAAAGAAGAAATAAAAAATTCCTAGAAACAAATGACAATGAGCATACAACAACTCAATATTTATGGGATACAGTGAAAGCAGTGCTGAGAGAGAAGTTCATAGCACTACAGGCACACTTTCAGAAGCTAGAAAAAGCTCAAACAAACAATTTAACCCTGCATCTAAAAGAATTAGAGAAAGAACAGCAAGTAAAGCCCAAATGTAGTAAAAGGAAAAAAATAATAAAGATCAGAGCAGAAATAAATGACATAGAGGCTAAAGAAACAATACAGATGATCGATGAAACTAGGAGCTGGTTCTTTGAAAAGGTAAACAAGATTTGATGAACCTTTAACTAGACTCACCAAGAAAAAGAGAGAGAGGACTCAAATAAATAAAATTAGAAATGAGAGAGGAGAAATAACAACTGACACAACAGAAATACAAAATATTGTAAAAAAATACTATGAAGAACTGTATGCCAAAAAACTAGACAACCTAGATGAAATGGACAAATTCCTTGAAACATACAATCTTCAAAAAATCAACCTGGAAAAATCAGAAAACCTAAACAGACTAATTACAACAAACAAGATAGAAACAGTTATCAAAAAACTCCCAACAAAGAAAAGTCCTGGGCCCAATGGCTTCACAACGGAATTCTAACAAATATTCAAAGAAGAACTAACTCCTATCCTTCTCAAGCTATTTCAAAAAATTCAAGAGGAAGGAAGACTTCCAAGCTTCTTTTATGACGCGAGCATAATTCTGATTCCAAAACCAGGCAAAGGCAACACAAAGAAAGAAAATTATAGGCCAATATCTCTGATGAATATAGATGCTAAAATCCTCAACAAATATTAGGAAAACAGATCCAACAATATATGGAAAAAATCATACACCGTGATCAAGTGGGATTTATTCTGGGGAGGCAAGGCTGGTACAATATTTGTAAATCAGTCAATGTGATTCATCACATAAACAAAAAGGAGAAAACCCATATGATAATTTCAATAGAAGCAGAAAAAGCATTTGATAAAATCCAGCACCCATTCATGATCAAAACTCTCAGCAAAGTGGGAATACAGGGAACATACCTCAACATGATAAAAGCCATCTATGAGAAACCCACAGCCAACATCATACTCAAAGGGCAAAATTAAAAGCAATACCCTTAAGATCAGAAACAAGAACAAGGCAGGGGTGCCCCCTTTCACCACTCTTATTTAACTTGGCCCTGGACGTCCTAGCAGCAGCAATTAGACAAGAAGAAGAAATAAAAGGCATTCAAGTTGGAAAAGAAGAAGTAAAACTATCACTATTTGCAGATGATATGATATTGTATATAGAAAACCCTAAAGTCTCAGTCAAAAAGCTACTCGTCCTGATAAATAAATTCAGCAAAGTGGCAGGATATAAAACCAATACTCAGAAATCAGAGGCTTTTTTATACACCAACAATGAACAGTCAGAAAGAGAAATTAAGGAAACAATCCCCTTCACAATTACAACCAAAAAAATAAATTACTTAGGAATAAACTTAACCAAGAAGACTAAAGACTTGTACTCAGAAAATTACAAAGCATTGATAAGAGAAATCAAGGAAGATACAAACAAGTGGAAGCATATACCGTGCTCATGGTTAGGAAGAATAAACATCATTAAAATGTCCATATTACCCAAAGCAATCTATAAATTCAATGCAATACCAATTAAAATACCAATGACATACTTCAAAGATATAGAACACATATTCCAAAAATTTATATGGAACCAATAGAGAACACGAATAGCCTCAGCAATCTTAAAAAAGAAGAATAAAGTGGGAGGTATCACACTTTCTGATATCATGTTATACTACAAGGCCGTTGTACTCAGAACAGCCTGGTACTGGCATAAGAACAGGCATATAGATCAATGGAACAGAAAAGAGAACCCAGAAATCAACCCACAGTTCTATGGACAACTGATATTTGACAAAGGAGGTAAGGAAATACAATGGAGTAAAGACAGCCTCTTAAACAAATGGTGTTGGGAAAATTGGACAGCTACCTGCAAAAAACTGAAACTAGATCACCAGCTTACACCACTCACAAAAATAAACTCAAAATGGATAAAAGACTTCAATGTAGGCCATGAAACCATAAGCATCTTAGAAGAAAACATAGGCAGTGAGCTCGCGGACATCTCTCGGAGCAATATATTTGCTGATTTATCTCCACGGGGAAGTGAAATAAAAGACAGGATAAACAAATGGGACTATATCAAACTAAAAAGCTTTTGCACAGCTAAAGACAACACGAACAGAATAAAAAGACAAACTACACAATGGGAGAACATATTTGACAATACGTCTAATAAGGGGTTAATAACCAAAATTTATAAAGAACTTGTAAAACTCAACAAAAGGAAGACAAAGAACCCAATACAAAAATGGTCAAAAGAGATGAATAGACAGTTCTCCAAAGAGGACATACAGATGACCAATAGGCATATGAAAAAATGCTCAACATCACTAATCATTAGAGAAATGCAAATTAAAACCACAATGCGATATCACCTCACCCCAGTCAGAATGACGCTTATCAACAAAACAACAGACTAAGTGCTGGCGAGGATGTGGAGAAAAGGGAACCCTCCTGCACTGCTGGTGGGAATGCAGACTGGTGCAGCCACTGTGGAAAACAGTATGGAGAATCCTTAAAAAAGTAAAAATCAAACTGCCTTTTGACCCAGCTATCCCACTTTTAGGAATATACCCCAAGGACACCATAGAACGGCTCCAAAAGAAGAAATGCACCCCCATGTTTGTGGCAGCATTATTCACAATAGCAAAGATCTGGAAATAGCCCAAGTGTCTGTCAGAGGATGAGTGGATTATAAAGCTTTGGTACATATATACTATGGAATACTACTCAGCCATAAGAAATGATAACATCGGATCATTTACAATAACATGGATGGACCTTGATAACATTATACTGAGTGAAATAAGTAAATCAGAAAAAAAGAACTAAGAACTATATGAATCCATACATAGAAGGGTCATAAAAATGAGACTCAGAGACATGAACAAGAATGTGATGGCAACAGCGGTGGGGGTGGGGGGAGGGGGGATGTGGTGAAGAAGGAGACAGGGGTTGGGGGAGGGGAGGGGCACAAAGAAAACCAGATAGAAGGTGACAGAAGACAATTTATCTTTGGGGGAGAGGTGTACAGCACAATCAAATGTCAAAATAATCTAGAGATGTTTTCTCTCAACATATGTACCATGATTTATTAATATCACTGCATTAAATTTAATAAATAAATTTTAAAAAAAGCAATGGTACATATACACAATGGAATACTACTCAGCTGTGAAAAAGATGGAGATCTTACCTTTTGTGACAGCATGGATGGACCTGGAAACTATTATACTAAGTGAAATAAGCCAGGCAAAGAACAAATAATATCATATGATCTCATATATATGTGGAATCTAATAAACAAAGTGAACTGAGGAACAGAATAGAGGTAGTGTTGGGGTCAGAGTGACCAGAGGGATAGCAATCAGAGGGAAGGGGAGTGAGAGGATGGGATCAGAGAAGGTGAAATGATTAGTGAAAGAATATTTACATAACACAGAGATATAGATAGCAAGACAGGGAGTTAGGGGGAGAAGAAAGGGGGTATAAAAGGGATACAGGGGTGGGAGGTTAGGGAGTTACATTCAGTGGAACATTTTATTCATATAAACACAATAAATTAAAATTAATAAAAATTTTAAAAAAGGCATTTAGAGGAATGGTGAATGGCAATTAGAGAATTAATATAGTTTTTCTAAAGATTAAAATGCATTTTCTTTACATCTTAAAATATTAATATATAAGTGGTGTCAAACAGAAAATGTGACATTCAGTTAAGATAAGGATATTAGCCTGACTAAGTGGTGGGACAGTGAATAGAGCATTGGACTGGGATGCTGAGGACCCAGGTTTGAGACCCTGAAGTCGCCAGCTTGAGCGTAGGCTCATCTGGTTTGAGCAAAGCTCACCAGCTTGGACCCAAAGTCACTGGCTTGAGCAAGGAATTACTCAGTCTGCTGAAGGCTCGTGGTCAAGGCACATATGAGAAAGTAATCAATGAACAACTAAGGTGTCGCAATTCGCAATGAGAAATTAATAATTGATGCTTCTCATCTCTTCGTTCCTGTTTGCCTGTCCCTATCTATCCCTCTTTCTATCTCTGTAAAAAAACAAACAAACAACAAAACAAAACAAAAAATGATAAGGAGGCCCTGGCCGGTTGGCTCAGCAGTAGAGCGTCGACCTGGCGTGCGGGGGACCCGGGTTCAATTCCCGGCCAGGGCACAAATGAGAAGCGCCCATTTGCTTCTCCACCCCTCCTCCTTCCTCTCTGTCTCTCTCTTCCCCTCCTGCAGCCAAGGCTCCATTGGAGCAAAGATGGCCCGGGTGCTGGGGATGGCTCCTTGGCCTCTGCCCCAGGCGCTAGAGTGGCTCTGGTCGTGGTAGAGCGATGCCCCAGAGGGGCAGAGCATCGCCCCCTGGTGGGCAGAGCTTTGCCCCTGGTGGGTGTGCCAGGTGGATCCTGGTCGGGCGCATGCGGGAGTCTGTCTGACTGTCTCTCCCTGTTTCCAGCTTCAGAAAAGAAAGAAAAAAAATGATAAGGATATTATTCTTTCTCAGCACAGCTATATAATCACTTCAATATATGAATATAATCAGTCTTTAGAATAACTACATGTCTCCAGTATAACACTGTTTTGAAGTAGTGATTAAAAACAGTTTTTAAATCATAGTGCTACCTTGATTAGGACCATTTTTATTTACTATGAAATATTATAATAAGTAATGTAATTTTCCAGTCAAGATGATGACATAGGTAAATTAATAATCACACAGTCTCACTGCCACATAAAATTACAGCTAAACTATAGAACAATCATCATTTAGAACCACCTGAAATCTATATGAAAGGAAGTACTACAGTATGAATTTAAAGAAGAAGCAACATCAAGACTGGCAAGAACAGCAGAGTATAAAAACTAGCTGGTCCCGTACCCTCATGTTGGGTTTAAAATTTGGAGTAATACCTTGGTTTTAGAGATTCCTCTGAGGGATGAGGGGTCCTAGTCCCACACCAAGGCTCCCAGCCCAAGTTTCTATTGCCAAGAAGAGAATTCCCCACAACTTCTGGCTGTAAAAACCAGTGATGATTGTGGCTCTGTAGGACAAAGGGCTGTTGGAGTTTTAATCAGCTCCTCTTAATGGGCCTTTACATAGACTTTCTTGGATTTACTCTCTCTGAACTTGAATGCTGGGGTAGCAGCTCAAAAGGCAGTAGGGACTATGGAGAGGAACTGAAATTTCTGGCTTCAGGATGAGACTTGGGGAACAGATTTCTCCCAGATAAAATTGTTAGCAGAGGCCATTATTTCTTGGATGAGCCCTCCCACATGAAGCCAGCAGGTGAGAGCCACATCTGAATCTCTATCAACCTGGCTCACACTGTTTGGCTCACCCTGATGATTCGCTAAGACCATGCCCCACCAAACTTGAAGGTCTACCCAAACTGTTTTTAGTGGCTTTTCCATACCACTAGCCTGTCTTGGCTCATGCTTCGTACTTTCCTAAAATATTTCACACAAGGAGCAACTTGATTTCATTTTTCCCACTTCTCTTGCTAAGTAGCCACAGGCCTGGCACTAGTAACAGTGGGCTTGGGTTCACAGCTTTGTACTACTTGGGTACCTTCAAGCCAAGCAGAATTAGTAGCCATCTAAAGATTGCTCTGTAGCTCAATCTGGTTGGCCCTGAGCAAAACCCAGGTGAAAATTGACCTTGGTCTTCATCACCCAGGAAGCTCCAGAGCCAGCACGTTGGGTGGATAAATTCAGACCTCACTGAAGCACCCCCCAACCACTTCTACACTGAAACACTCAAGAGAAAGATTCAATGGGCACCAAATTTCTGCTGAAGTTAGTTCTGCTCTTTTGGATAGAGACTTGCACAGTTGATCCTTCATGGTCATCAGCGGTGGAGGCCATTCTTTGCACCTTTTTCGTCTGCAGATAAATCTCTCTTCTTGATGTATCAAGAACAATCAAGGTGCAACTACAACAAGAGGGTTTGCCCAGCCCACATAAAGGTGGGAAAAATACACCTGGAATGCCCAGCTTAGATAATCAGAAAGGCTGTGCCACAGAATAGCATAAGAAATCTACTATATTAGGCCACTCTACCAAACCCAGGGGATGTAGCAGCTCTACCTAATATATAGAAACAAAAACAGAAAGGCTGCCAAAATGAGAAGACAAATAAACATGTCTCAAATTAAAAAAGTAACAAAACTCTAGAAAAAGGACTGAACAAAATAAAGACAAGCAATGTACTAGATGCAGAGTTCAAAGCACTGGTTATAAGGATGTTCATTCAGTAAGCTAAGGGAAGGAGTACTAAAACTTAAAACTTCAACAACATAAAAAAATACAAGCAAACCATAAAAAATGTAATGAAAACTATAAAAAAACTGTCACCTATCAACATCATGGGGAATGCACAGAAGTGGTGGGATCCACTTAAAATTTCCATCACAGGGTGTGTATGGGCCAGTGCTAGCATATTTGTGCATCCCTGGCTCCATGATTCCCAGCACAGTGCTAGAAGCTCCATCTAGTGTAACCAGCATGGAAAACGAGCAGGCACATTTGCAGGTTGAGGTGCTTAGCCTGAGATAAACTACATTGGGAACCTGTGTGAACACAAGCATCTTTGGGCCCTTCTGGCTCCATAATCCCCAGCATGGGACATGTGCAGGGACTGGCATGATTAGCCCAAGATTGGTGGTGCTGGGCACCTGCAGGGGCACCAGCATCTTTGAGCATTTCCAGCTCCATGATCTCTAATGCTGTTTGTGAGCATGGGCCAAGACAGTTGACCTAAGAATTCCCATGCTGGGCGATTGAACAATGACTGCAACCATCTGTGTGCATTGCTAGAGTCATGGGAGCTGGAAACACACATGACCTGTCTCGAGCTACCAAGCAGCACAAGTGGTAAAACCCTGTAGAGATTAAAATGGCAGCAAGATGAGGCATGCCAAGTATGCCCACTGGCCCATGGAATTTTGCCTGTGTGTAACAGAAAGAAACTTGGCCCTTGGTCTGTGCTCTGCCTTGCCTACTCATGCTGGCAGCTCTGGTTCCCACTGCCTTCCCCAGAACTGTGCTTTGGGCAGAGCTGGAGGGGAAACCTGGTTGTGCATAGATTCCCTTGCTGTGAGGATGGTGGCTGAGGCGGATCCCACAGCTAAATCTCCAGGCTGTTAGCTCCAGTATGAGGGATGTGGGGAGAGGTGCCAGAAAAACTGAGACTGCCATTGCCAGAGCCAGATAATTTCAAAGCCCTAACAAGCCCCACCTGCCAATGGGATTGAGGCCTAGCCTATGTCATTGTCACGGCAACACACCAGCAGACCTCTGCCCAAAGGCCCCACAGAGGCAAAACTCATAGTACAGTGCCACCTGCCAAAAAAAGGAAGAAGCTACCTCTTAAAACCAGAAAAAAATTACATTTTTAAACACTTTTTGTTATTTTTTACTTCTTTCCCTTTTTTTATTTTTCTTTTGAACTACATTATCTAGACTTGTTACATTTTTATTTTTATTTCTTGTGAAGGTTTTATTTTAGAAACCTTTACTTCTCTGATTTTTTTTACCTTTTTTCTTTCTCTTTATTTTTTTTCTTTTGGCCTTTTTTTCCCTTTATTCTCCCTTCTGGTTTCTTCTCCTTTAATTTTTTTTCTTTTTTCTTTTTTCTTTTTTTGCTCTTATCTGTTTGCCATTTATCATCAAATTATTATATTTTAGACTCATATTAATCTTTGTGGCATTTTGCTTGTTTTTATTTCATTTTTCTATATTTTCTAATCCCTCCTCAGTTCCTGCTCCTTGTTCTCTGTAGGTTTTGTTCCACTTATCATTATAATATTTTCATTTTATCACTGTATTTTTTCAACTTTTATTTTACTTTCTTAATTATCTCTTATTAGTGTTATTACCAATACCACTCTCAAATGCCATTAAGAAAAAAGAAATAATATATCATGGATACAAAATATATCATCAGATAGATGATGAAAACTCTCTAGGAAAATATTTCAATTATGTTGAAACCTTGGAGTTAAATGGCAGGGAATTCAAAATTGAATTCCTAAACATATTCAGTGAAATACAAGAAAGCTCCAAAAGACAATTTAGTGAGCACAAAAAACAATTTAATGAACACAAAACACTTAGTCAAGGAAATTGAAACTATAAGAAGGAACCAGAGATGAAAAGCTCAATACATAAACTGAAAAATGAGGTGACATACTTACCTAATGAAACAGGCCACATAGAAGAGAAAATTAGTGACATAGACGCCAAGCAACTAGAGATACTACAGAGAGAAGAAGAGAGGACTCAGGATTTGAAAAAAATGAGAAAGCCTTACAAGAATTGTCCGACTCCATCAGAAAGAGCAATATAATAATAATGGGTATGTCAGCAGAAGAAAGAGAAAAGGAATGGAGAACATATTTAAACAAATAATCACTGAGAATTCCCCAAGCAGTGGAAAGAATTAAAGCCTTGAATTCAGGAAGCAAACAGAAAACTGAGTTACCTTAACCTAAACAGACTTACTCCAAGACACATCATAATGAAATTATAACAAATCAATGACAAATAAAATTTTTTAGACATCCAGGGAAAAGAAGTCAACAACATATAAAGAAAGACCCATTAGGTTATCATCAAATTTCTTAGCAGGAACTTTGCAAGCCAGAAGAGTGTGTACCCCAATATTTAAAGTACTGAAAGAGAGGAACTTCCTGCCAAGAATACTATATGTATCAAAGCTTTCCTTCAAATATGAAGGGAAAATATAAACATTCACAGATACAGAGAATATGAGGGAAATTATCACCAAAAAACCCCACTTTAGGAAATACTACAGGGGGTTATCCGACAAGATACAAAAAACAAAATTAAAAGTAAAATCTCCAACAAGAGCACAATAAAACAAGAATAATCGAGAGATGACGTCAGAGTAATGGCAGGGTAGGAAGCGATACCGATAAATCTCCTCCAAAACTCAACAAGATCTTCAACCAGAAACAGAAAAACCTATCCTTGGAGCCTCCAGATGTTTCGCAATACATCCGAAGGTATGGTCGAGCAAAAAATTTGCTAAATATATAACCAAACCCCAAAGGAAATAGGGAGTAAGAAATGCTCCGCCTTCCTCACTAACCTAAACAGGGTGGCTTTCCCTAAGATCCGTGAATATAGAAACTGAGGCGGGCAAAGGGGGTGAATAGATCCAGGCCACAGCACAAACAGCCGAACCAGGCTGGGGCACGGAGATCCAAGCCGAGGAAAATCTGATCCTGTGGCAACCCGGGCAATACAAGCTAACACTCGCGCCAAACCCAGAAAAAGAAAGACAAGCGGGGCAGCCATTTTACCCAATCTCCTGGTCGGCGCACGCAGATAGTGGGCGAGAGATTTCTTCCTAGGCCCCGGGAGTGGGTGCCCATGTTGCCCCACAAAGAGGCAGAGTCGGAAGCCTTTCTGTGGGCCAAGGGTGGAATCTCTGGGCAGCCCCAGTGCCCTGGGAAGGTTGCGCAAGGGAGGGAGCTAGAACTAATTAAAATGGAGGAACTTTTCCCTGCTGGTAGGGGATTCACTCAAAGGGAAACGCGGCCGGCCTCATATCCTGGTCTGCGCGTGCAGATAGTGAGCGAGAGAGTCCTCTGAGTGCCTCGGCAGTGTGCACCCATGTTATCGCACAGAAGGGCAGAGTCAGGGGCCTTTGTGTGGGCCAAAGAGGAATCTCGAGCTGCCCCAGCGCCTTGCAAAAGCCGCGCACGGGGACGGAGCGAGACTCAATTCCAACGCTGCAACTTTTCTATGCAGTTGGGGGTTTCACTCAGAGTGTGAGACTGCTGACCAGATATCCTGCTCTGCGCGTGCAGATAGTGAGCGAGAGTTTCCTCCAAGCGCCCCAGAAGTGGGCGCCCGCCTGTGTTACCGGACAGAGTGGCAGAACCAGAGGTCTTTGAGTGGGGGAAAAGCCCGCCTGATTATGCTAGAAGCTCTGACTGACTGAGCCTTACCCAGAGCCCTGTGCTGAGTGGAAATAGAGTGGGGAGTTGCCAGCTCTTTGAGCCTCTTACTATCCAGGCAGAGGCAGCAGCAACCCCATAGCTGCATCATCAGGTTACTAACTCAGGAAGGAAAGACTAGGAGAAAGGTTCCAGGAACACGGACTCTATCACTGTTGGAGCCGATAAATGCTAATGAGCCACGACTGCCAATGAGAATAAAGCACAATACATGACATCGCCATAGAGACTTATCAACTGCAAACCACTACCTGAGATTGCCAAAGGGGCAGAACCTGGGGTACACAGTCACCGACCAGGAAGAGGGAGAGAAAAGAAAAAGCAAGAAAATAACCTCTCAAAATCAAGAATAATCTGCAGACTTTATAACCTATCCCATTTTATTATATTTGTTCATTTGTTTCTCTTATCTTCATTCTTGATATTTTATTTCCTCCTCCAATTTGGCCGATTAACTCTCTGCCAGTCTTACTCTCTCCTATCCTTGAAATACACTACCCATAAGTGTTACATCTCCTATTATCTTTTCTCTCCTCTTCCTTTCTCTTTATGAGGGTTGCACTCCAAAACCCTTAACTCTCTCTCTCGCTCTCTCTCTTCTTTTTTCTTTGTTCTTCTTTTAGTGGTTCCCTCTTTTTTTTCTCTCTCTTTCTTTTCTCCATCTATATTAGTTTCTTCCTTTCTCCTTTACATCTCCTCTCATTCAAACATCAATAACAAACAAATTATCTTATCTGGGATTCAAACTTATGTTTGTGGCATTTTGGAAGGTTTTACTTGACCTTTTTAACTCACTAGCAGTGCTCCCATCCCTGGCTCTCCATTTTATCTAGTTCTTGTTCCACTAAATAAAATAGTAATTTTTTAATTTGTCCCCTCATTTTTCTGTTTTTCTCTTATTCCTCTCATCAAAACTCTTAGTCAACCAACACCGAAAAGCAAATCATTTTATTCTTGACCCAAATTTTTTCCTTATTTGCTTTTTGTGGGTCCATACCCCCTTCTTTTTTCTTTTCTTTTTTTTTCTTTTTTTTTTTGCCCCTTTATTACATTTCCCCAATTCAGACCCTCCATTACAGGCATTATTTCTTATAATTCACAGTTCACCAAAAGATTTTCTCAAGAAAGTGGGGAGAGGAGAGGAGAGGAAAAAAGGAGGGGGGGAATAATTTCCTTTTTTTAAAATTTTATTTTATTTTTCTTTATTTCATTATTATTTTTTTTTTAAAAAAACAACTCTTTTTGATTTTTTTATTTTTTAATGTTTTATTTTTTATTAAATCTCATTAATACTATCAACAAAACCACCCTAAGATGCCATTAAGGAAGAGAAAATGGAATATCATGGATACAAAAGAAAGAGAGGTAACACAGCTAGATGAGAAAAAATCTATGGAGAAAAAATTTAATATATTGAAAACCTTGGAGCTAAATGACAGAGAATTCAAGATAGAAATCCTAAAAATCCTCTGAGATATACAAGAAAACACAGAAAGGAAATTTAGAGAGCTCAGAAAACAACTCAATGAACACAAAGAATATATATCCAAGGAAATTAAAACTATAAAAACAAATCAAACAGAGATAAAAAACTCAATTCACAAGATCAAAAACGAAGCAACAAGCTTAGCTAATAGAACAGGTCAGATAGAAGAGAGGATTACTGAAATAGAAGACAAGCAACTTGAGGCACAACAGAGAGAAGAAGAAAGAGACTCAAAAATTTAAAAAAATGAGATAGCCCTACAAGAATTATCTCACTCCATCAAAAAAAATAACATAAGACTAATAGGAATATCAGAGGGAGGAGAGAGAGAAAATGGAATGGAGAACATACTCAAACAAATAATAGATGAGAACTTCCAAGCCTGTGGAAAGAACTAAAGCCTCAAGTTCAAGAAGCAAACAGAACTCCGAGTTTTCTTAACCCCAACAAACCTATTCCAAGGCATATCATAATGAAATTGACACAAACCAACAGCAAAGAAAAAATTCTCAAGGCAGCCAGGGAAAAGAAGAATACAACATACAAAGGAATGCCCATTAGATTATCATCAGATTTCTCAGCAGAAACTCTACAAGCTAGAAGAGAGTAGACCCCAATTTTTAAAGTCTTGAAAGAGAGAAACTTTCAGCCACGATTACTATACCCATCAAAGCTATCCTTCAAATATGAAGGAGAAATAAAAACATTCACAGATACAGAAAAGATGAGGGAATTTATCATCAGAAAACCCCCACTCCAGGAATTACTAAAGGGGGTTCTCCAATCAGATAGAAAGAACAAAAAAAACAAAGCCACAAGTAAAAGCTCCAAAAGAACACAATAAAACCAAATTTAAACTGTGACAACAACAAAAAGAAAGAGGAGGGAGAAGATGGAGATTAATAGTAGCAAAGGACGATGGAGTGCAAAAGTACTCACAAAATAGTTCGCTACAATGAACAGGGAAGGGACCCTTTTCAGTACTGAAAGGTAACCACCATTGAAAGAACCACCACAGAAGCACATGAGATAAAAAAGATAGCAACAGAGGAAAGATGTATGGAATACAACCAAATAAAAACAAAAGATAGAAAAATGAAAGAGAAGGATCAAACAAGACACAAAACTAACAGAAAGCAATCTATAAAATGGCAATAGGGAACTCACAAGTGTCAATAATTACACTAAATGTAAACGAATTAAACTCACCAAAAAAAAGGCACAGAGTAGCAGAATGAATTAAAAAAGAAAATCCAACTGTATGCTACCTACAGGAAACTCATCTAAGTAACAAGGATAAAAACAAATTCAAAGTGAAAGGCTGGAAAACAATACTCCAAGCAAATAACATCCAAAAAAAAGCAGGCATAGCAATACTCATATCAGATAATGCTGACGACAAGACAGCAAAAGTACTCAGACACAAAAATGGCCATTTCATAATGGCTAAGGGGATACTGAATCAAAAAGAGATAACAATTCTTAATATATATGCACCAAACCAAGGAGCACAAAAATTTATAAGATAGCTACTTATTGACCTTAAAACAAAAACTGACAAAAATACAATCATATTGGAGACCTCAATACACTGCTGACGGCTCTAGATCGGTCATCCAAAGAGAGAATCAACAAAGACATAGTGGCCTTAAACAAAACACTAGAGCACCTGGATATGATAGACATCTACAGGACATTTCATCCCAAAGTGACTGAGTATACATTTTTCTTCAGTGTATGTATATGGATCATTCTCAAGAATTGACCATATGTTGGGCCACAAAAACAACATCAGCAAATTCAGAAAAATCTAAGTTGTACCAAGCATATTTTCTGATCATAAAGCCTTGAAACTAAAATTCAAATGCAAAAAAGAGGGAAAAAATCCCACAAAAATGTGGAAACTAAACAACATACTTTTAAAAAATGAATCAGTCAAAGAAGAAATAAGTGCAGAGATCAAAAGATATACACAGACTAATGAAAATGACAATATGACATATCAGAATCTATGGGATGCAGCAAAAGCAGTGATAATAGGGAAGTTCATATCACTTCAGACATATATGAACAAACAAGAGAGAGCCCAAGTGAACCACTTAACTTCACACCTTAAGGAACTAGATAAAGAAGAACAAAGACAACCCAAAACGAGCCGAAGAAAGGAGATAATAAAAATCAGAGCAGAAATAAATGAATTAGAGAACAGAAAAACTATAGAAAAAATTAATAGAACGAGGAGCTTGTTCTTTGAAAAGATCAACAAAATTGACGAACCCTTGGCAAGACTTACCAAGGAAAAAAGAGAAAGAACTCATATAAACAAAATCCAAAATGAAAGAGGAGAAATCACCATGGACACCGGAGATATACAAAGAATTATTGTAGAATACTATGAAAAACTTTATGCCACTAAATTCAACAATCTAGAAGAAATGGATAAATTCCTAGAACAGTACAACCTTCCTAGACTGAGTCAAGAAGAAACAGAAAGCCTAAACAGACCTATTAGTAGAGAAGAAATAGAAAATACCATTAAAATCTTCCCCAAAAATAAAAGTCCAGGCCCTGACGGCTATACCAGCGAATTGTATCAAACATTCAAAGAAGACTTAGTTCCTATTCTACTCAAAGTCTTCCAAAAAATTGAAGAAGAAGCAATACTTCCAAACACATTTTATGAAGCCAACACAACCCTCATACCAAAACCAGGCAAGGATGGCGCAAAAAAAGAAAAGTATAGACCAATATCTCTAATGAATACAGATGCTAAAATACTAAACAAAATACTAGCAAATCGAATACAACAACATATTAAAAAAATAATACATCATGATCAAGTGGGATTCATCCCAGAATCTCAAGGATGGTCCAACATACGTAAAACGATTAACATAATACACCATATCAACAAAACAAAGAACAAAAACCACATGATCTTATCAATAGACGCAGAAAAGGCTTTCGATAAAATACAACACAATTTTATGTTTCAGACTCTCAACAAAATGGGTATAGAAGGAAAATATCTCAACATGATAAAGGCCATATGTGATAAACCATAAGCTAACATCATATTAAATGGCACAAAACTGAATGCTTTCCCCCTTAAATCAGGAACAAGACAGGGTTGTCCACTCTCTCCACTCTTATTTAATGTGGTACTAGAGGTTCTAGCCAGAGCAATCAGACAAGACCAAGAAATAAAATGCATCCATATCGGAAAAGAAGAAGTAAAGTTATCACTTTTTGCTGATGATATGATCCTATACATCGAAACCCCAAAAAATCCACAAAAAGACTACTAGAAAGAAAAAGCCAATACAGTAAGGTCACAGGATACAAAATTAACATACAGAAGTCAATAGCCTTTTTATATGCCAACAATGAATCAATTGAGAACGAACTCAAAAGAATAATCCCCTTCGCGATTGCAACAACAACAACAAAAAATTTAGGAATAAACATAACAAAGAATGTAGAGGACTTATATAATAAAAAATTTCAACCATTGATAAGGGAAATCGAAAAAGATCCTATACATCGAAACCCCAAAGAATCCACAAAAAGACTACTAGAAACAATAAGCCTATACAGTAAAATCGCAGGATACAAAATTAACATACAGAAGTCAATAGCCTTTCTATATGCCAACAATGAATCAATTGAGAACGAACTCAAAAGTATAATCCCCTTCACGATTGCAACAAAAAAAATAAAATATTTAGTAATAAACATAACAAAGAATGTAAAGCACTTATATAATAAAAAAATTAAACCATTGATAAGGGAAATCGAAAAAGATACAATGAGATAGAAGAATATTCCTTGTTCTTGGTTAGGTAGAATAAATATAATCAAGATGGTTATATTATCCAAAGCAATATATAAATTTAATGCAATTCCCATCAAACTTCCAATTACATTTTTTAAAGAAAGAGAGCAGAAAATCATCAGATTTATATGAAACTATAAAAAACCCCGAATAGCCAAAGCAATCCTAAAGAAAAAGAATGAAGCTGGGGGCATTACAATACCTGACTTCAAACTCTATTATAGGGCAATGACAATCAAAACAGCATGGTATTGACAGAAAAATAGACACTCAGACCAATGGAACAGAATAGAAAATCCAGAAATAAAACCACATATATATAATTTTTGATAAAGGGGCCAACAACACGCAATGGAGAAAAAAAAGCCTCTTCAATAAATGGTGCTGGGAAAACTGGAAAGCCACATGCAAAAGAATGAAACTGGACTACAGTTTGTCCCCCTGTACAAAAATTAACTGAAAATGGATCAAAGATCTCAACATAAGACCTGAAACAATTAAGTACATAGAAGAAGACATAGGTACTCAACTTTGGACCTGGGTTTTAAAGAGCATTTTATGAATTTGACCCCAATGGCAAGAGAAGTGAAGGCAAAAATTAATGAATGGGACTCCATCAGACTAAGAAGTTTTTGCTCAGCAAGAGAAACTGATAACAAAATAAACAGAAAGCCAATTAATTGGGAAATGATATTTTCAAACAACAGCTCAGATAAGGGCCTAATATCCAAAATATACAAAGAACTCATAAAACTTAACAACAAACAAACAAACAATCCAATAGAAAAATGGGAAGAGGATATGAACAGACACTTCTCCCAGGAAGAAATACAAATGGCCAACAGATATATGAAAAGATGCTCATCTTCTTTTTTTTTTTAATATTTTATTTATTGATTTTTTTTAGAGAGAGAGAGGAGTGAGAGAGAGAGACAGAGAGAGAGAGAAGGGGGAGGAGCAGGAAGCATCAACTCCCATATGTGCCTTGACCAGGCAAGCCCAAGGTTTCGAACCGGCGACCTCAGTGTTCCAGGTCGACGCTTTATCCCACTGCGCCACCACAGGTCAGGCCAGATGCTCATCTTCTTTAGCTATTAGAGAAATGCAAATCAAAACTGCATTGAGATACCACCTCACACCTGTTCGATTAGATATTATTAGCAAGACAGGTAATAGCAAATGTTGGAGAGGCTGTGGAGAAAAAGGAACCCTCATACACTGTTGGTGGGAATGTAAAGTAGTACAACCATTATGGAAGAAAGTATGGTGGTTCCTCAAAAAACTGAAAATAGAACTACGTTATGACCCAGCAATCCCTCTACTCGGTATATACCCCAAAAACTCAGAAACATTGATACGTAAAGACACATGCAGCCCCATGTTCATTGCAGCATTGTTCACAGTGGCCAGGACATGGAAACAACCAAAAAGCCCGTCAATAGACGACTGGATAAAGAAGATGTGGCACATATACACTATGGAATACTACTCAGCCATAAGAAATGATGACATCGGATCATTTACAGCAAAATGGTGGGATCTTGATAACATTATATGAAGTGAAATAAGTAAATCAGAAAAAAACAGAAACTGCATTATTCCATACGTAGGTGGGACATAAAAGTGAAACTAAGAGACATTGATAAGATTGTGGTGGTTTCGGGGGGAGGGGGGAAAGGGAGAGGGATAGTTGGAGGGGGAGGGGCACAAAGAAATCTAGATAGAAGGTGACAGAGGACAATCTGACTTTGGGTGATGGGTATGCAACATAATTGAAAGACAAGATAACCTGGACTTGTTATCTTTGAATATATGTATCCTGATTTATTGATGTCACCCCATTAAAAATGAAATTATTATAAAAAAGAAAAACAAGAATAATCTATGACAACAAATCCAAAAAAAGGAGAGAAGACAAAAATTTGCAGTAACAAAGGAGGGTGGAGAGCAGAAGAACTCATGAGATAATGGACAACCATGAATATAATATATATTTTAATTACCCAGTGTAACCACCCCTGAAAATACTACTACTGAAACACATGGCTTAAAATTAAAAAAAAAAAGAGGAAAGAAGTATGGAATACAACCAAACAAAAACAAATTATAGAAAAACAAAAGAGAAGAACCAAACAAGAAATACAGCTATTAGAAAACATTGAATAAAATGGCAATAGGAAACCTTCTAGTGTCAATAATTACAATAAACATAAATGGACTGAATTCATCAATAAAAAGACACAGAGTGGCAGAGTAGGTCAAAAAAGAAAATCCAACTCTATGCTGCCTTCAAGAAACACATCTAAGCTACAAGGACAAAAACAGACTCAATTGAAAGGCTGGAAAACCATTCTCCACACAAATAATATCTAAAGAAAAGGAGGTATAACCATACTCATATCTAACAATGCTGACTACAAGACAACAAGGTTAATCCAAATCAAAGATGGTCATTTCATAATGATAAAGAGGACACTGAATCAAGAAAACATAACACTTCTTAATATATATGCACCAAACCAAGGAACACTAAAGTATATAAGACATCTACTAACTCATCTAAAAATAAAAAATGACAAAAGTTTAATCATATCTGGAGACTTAGTACATCACTAATGGCTCTAGAACATTCATCTAAAATGAAAACTAATAAAAAATATTGAACTTAAGCAAAACACTACAACAATTGGATATGATAAACATCTACAGGACATTTCATCTTCAAAACATCAGAGTATACATTTTTCTCCATGGTACATTCTAAAGAATTGATCATATATATTGGACACAAAACTAACATCAACAAATTCAGAAAGATTGAAATTATACCAAGCATATTCTCTGACCATAAAGCTTTGAAACTAAAATTCAATTGCAAAAAAAGAAGTAAAAAACTCCACAAAAATGTGTAAATTAAACAACATACTTCTCAAAAATTACTGGTTCAAAGAGGAAATAAAAGGAAAAATCAAAAGATGTATATAGACAGACGGCACTTTGAGGGGGGATCAAGATGGCCATGAAGTAGGCAGACGCATGAACTCCCACTTCCCAGAACCAAGGTGAATTACAACTTAAATCTGAGAACACTCATCGTGAAAGACAAATTTTGGACTGAACTAGGAGGATTCTACAACCAAGGACCACCAAAGAACCCACACTGAGTCTGGTAGGAGGGGTGGAGATGTGGAGAAGTCTGCTCTGCTCCCAGGACCAGGGAGTGAGGACCGGGGAGTGGTGGCAGGTGCCCGGGAGGAACTTTCACAAAGGGGAGGGCTGTCCAGTGAGTTGTAGGTCCTTATTCCCAAAACTGGAATCCCAGCCTAGGGCCCTGGAGCCAGGAAAGGGCTGGCAAACTATATTTGGCTGAGAAAAAAGCCTTGACATGATTTGAGAGAAGGAGGCAGGACTCTCAGATCCAGGCTCTGTACTTAAGGAACTACATGGAGAACCTTGCTCATGGCCACTTTTCCAGAGATGCAGGAGGACACCCTAATCCCTGTACTGAGTCACACCCCAAATTTAAAGTGAACCAACATCACCAGCAAAGGAAAGAAAGTGCCCTGTCCACCAAAGGCTCCACTACCCTAGCTAAAACAAAGGTGTTTAGAGCCAGGCACCATGTTAGGGACACAAATAGGGAGTTCAGAGATCTAAGCTACTCCACCTACCACACTGCTGAGTGCTTGCCCAGGGAAAACAGGCCAGAGGTGGCAGGGTGTGGCTGTAGAGGTACGAGCGAGCATGCTCAAGCTGGACCACAGAGCCAGAAACAGCCATTGTGACTGGAGAAGCCTGGGCTCACACACCCCTGCTCCGTGAGTGGCCCACCCTTGGTGGATGAGGAGGCCTGAGAATCAACAGAGGGGTAATGCATGGGCAGCAAAGGCAGAAGTCACCTGGCAGTCACAAGGAGCCAGGCAGGCACACAAACCTGCCTGGGGCTGAGCACACCATTGGCAGTGATTCGAGTGGAGGCATAGCCCAGTGGCAGCTGAGGGGGGAAGTGTGGGTGTGCATGAGCCCACCAGCTACAACAGGTATTTGGGAGACACACAGACCTGCACAGGGTATGGACACGCCCTCAGCAGAAACATCAAAATGGGCGACCTCAGCAGAGATCCGAGAGGGCATGCATGACCCCTCCAGGTGGCCGCTGAGATCTGAGGCGACCAAGGCAGCCCTGGAAGCAGTCTAAATGGGTATGTGGGCACACTCAAGCCTGACCTGGGCAGCGGCAGTTGGGTGGGCTGGAGCTAGCAACACCTGAGCCCAAAAACCCTGGACAGCAACAGCAGCAGTGGCCTGGTAGACAGATCAAACAATAGGAGCTAAAATGTCTGTATAGAAAGACAACTGAGGGTAAGAAGTAAGCCACATCTTATACCATACCTAATCACTGAATTACAGTACTGAGCCCAACAAGTAGCCAGCAATAAGAGACAACAGAAAGTGGATTTCAGGGGAACTTGAACTTTTAAAATTAATTCTCCCAGGTCAAGAGTAGAAAAAAGCAAGCCTAGGAGTACAGCTGATATTTACAAGGGCACCTGGACCCAGCAGAGGCAGCCACAAGATCTGGATAACCTGTAGCTCCCAAAAGGTGGATAAAAACCAGTCACAGGCAGTGACCCTCACTGATCTGCCCCAGGCCCCGGCCAGGGAAGTCCAGGGAAACACAGACAAAATGGGAAGACAGAGAAGTGCAATCCAAATGACTCAACAAGAGAAAACATCAGAAAAAGAGCTCACTGAGACAGATATAAGCAAACTACCAAATGCAGAGTTTAGAATAATAATTATTAAAATGCTGAAAGATCTTAGAACAACAATAGATAGTCATAGTGAGCACATAAATAAACAACAAGTATTAAAAGGACAATGATATAATAAAGAAGAACCAGTTAGAAATAACAAATACAATATCTGAAATGAAGCAATTACACTACACTAGAAGCAATTAAAAGCAGGCTGGAAGTAGCAGAGGATTGAATCAGAGATTTAGAAGACAAGATTAATGAAAACACGGAAGCAGAGCAACAAAAAAAATAAAGAAAATAAAAAATTCTGAGGAAACTCTAAGAGAGCTCTGTGACAATCTAAAGAGAAACAACATCAGCATCATAGGAGTTCCTGAAGAGGAAGAAGAGAAAGAACAAAAGATAGAGACCTTGCTCAATCAAATCATAGCTAAAAACTTACCTAAATTGATGCAGAAAAAAGTCACACAATTTCAAGAAGCACAGAGAACTCTATTAAAGAGAAACACAAAGAAATCCACATCAAGACACATCACAATTAAAGTAGCAAAGCTAAGAGATAAAGAGAAAATATTAAAAGCTGCTAAAGAAAAAAAAAGGCTGTCACCTACAAAGAAGCCACCATACGGATGACATTCGACTTCTCAACAGAAACACATGAGGCCAAAAGGGAATGGCAAGAAATATTCAAAGTAATGCAGAACAAGAGCCTACAAATCAAGATTACTTTATCCAGCAAAGATATCATTTAAAAGTCGAAGGAGAAATAAAAAACTTCCCAGTCAAAAAAAAAAACCCCACAAAAACAAAACAAAAAACTCAAGAAATTTATTACAACCAAACCAATGCTGCAAGAAATGTTAAGGGGCCTGTTGAAAACTGAACAAAGGGAGAAAAGAATATAGCAAAAGAGAAGTATAGCTTTAAAGAACAAAATAGTAATAAACAACTATATATCAATAATAACATTATATATAAATGAACTAAATGATTCAATCAAAAGACATAGAGTAGCTGTGTGGATAACAAAACAGGACTCATACATATGCTGTCTAAAAGAGACATACCTCAAACCAAAAGATACACATAGATTAAAGGTAAAAAGATGGAAAAAATATTTCATGCAAATGGAAATGAAAAAAATGCTGAGGTAGCAATACTTATATCAGACAAAATGGACTTTAAAATAAAGGAATAATAAGAGATAAAGAACGTCACTACATAATGATAAAGGGAGCAATTCAACAGGAAGATATAACCATCATAAATATCTATGCAACTAATATAGGAGCATCTAAATATATAAAGCAGTCTTTGATGGATATAAAGGGCAGGATCAACAGCAATACTATTAAAGTAGAAGATCCCAATACCCCACTAAAATCACTAGATAGATCCTCAAGAAAGAAAATTAACAAAGAAACAGCAGACTTAAAGGACAAACTAGATAAACTCAATTTAATAAATATATTCCGAACCTTTCACCCTAAACCAGGAGAATATACATTCTTTTCAAGTACTCATGGTACATTCTCTAGAATAGTCCACATAGTAGGACACAAAAGTGGTCTCAACAAATTTAAGACTAAAATCATATCAAGCATTTTCTCTGATCACAATGGCATGAAACTAGAATTCAACCACAACAGAAAAACTGAAAAATACTCAAACACTTGGAAACTAAATAGCATGCTATTAAATAACAAATGGGTTAACAATGAAATCAAAGTTGAAATAAAAAATTCCTAGAAATGAATGATAATGAGCATACAACAATTCAAAATTTATGGAACATAGCAAAAGCAGTACTGAGAGAGAAGTTCATAGCACTACAGGCATTCTTTAAGAAGCCTGAAAAAGCTCAAATAAACAACCTAAGCCTGCATCTAAAAGAACTAGAAAAAGAACAGCAAGTAAAGCCCAGAGGTAGTAGAAGGAAGGAAATAATAAAGATCAGAGAGGAAATAAATGACATAGAGGCTAAAGGAACAACATAGAGCAGCTGTTCTCAACCTGTGGGTCTCAACCCCGGCGGGGGTCGAACGACCAAAACACAGGGGTCACCTAAAGCTATCGGAAAATACATATTTTATTTAAAAATGTATTGTATAATAAATATGTATTTTCCGATGGCTTTAGACGACCCCTGTGTTTTGGTTGTTTGACCCCTGCTGGGGTCGTGACCCACAGGTTGAGAACCGCTGACATAGAAGATCAATAAAGCCAAGAACTGGTTCTTTGAAGGGGTAAACAAGATCAATGAAAATTTAATGAGACTCACCAAAAAAAGAAAAGAGAGGACTCAAATAAATAATATTAGAAATGAGAGTGGGGAAATAACAACTGACACAACAGAAATACAAAATATTGTATGAAAATACTATGAAGAACTGTATGCCAAATAATTAAATAACTTAGGTGAAATGAACAAATTCCTTGAAACATATAATCTTCCAAAAATCAATCTGGAAGAATCAAAAAACATAAACAGACCTAGTACAACAAATGAGATCGAAACAGTTATAAAAAAAACTCCCAAGAAACAAAAACCCTGGGCCCAAAGGCTTCAATGGTGAATTTCGCAAAATATTCAAAGAACTAACTCCTATCCTTCTCAAGCTATTTTAAAAAATTCAAGAGGAAGGAACACTTCCAAGTTTTTTTTTATGAGGTGAGCATAATTCTGATTCCAAACCCAGGCAAAGACAACACACACACACACAAAAATTATAGGCCAATATTCCTGATGAATTTAGATGCTAAATTCTCAAAAAAATATTAGCAAACTGGATCCAGCAATACATGAAAAAAATTATACATCATAATCAAGTGGGATTTATTCTGGGGAGGTAAAGATGGTACAACTTTTGTAAATCAATGTGATTCACCACATAAACAAAAGGAGGGAGAAAAACCACATGATAATTTCAATAGATGCAAAAAAAGCATTTGATAAAATCCAGCACCCATTTATGATCAGAACTCTTAGCAAAGTGGGAATACAGGGACCATACTTCAACATGATAAAGGCAATCTATACAAACCCACAGCCAACATCATACTCAGTGGACAAAAATTAAAATCAATCCCCCTAAAATCAGGAACAAGGCAGAGGTGCCCCCTTTCACCACTCTTATTCAACATAGATCTGGAAGGATAGGAGTTGCTGATTTATCTCTACAGGCAGGTGAAATAAAAGACAGGATAAACAAATGAGACTATATCAAACTAAAAAGCTTTTGCACAGCTAAAGACAATATAAACAGAATAAAAAGACAAACCACACAATAGGAAAACATATTAGACAATACATCTGATAAGGGGTTAATAACCAAAATTTATAAAGAACTTGTAAAACTCAACACCAGGAAGACAAACAGTCCAATCAAAAAATGGGCAAAAAAAAAAAAAAAAATGAATAGACACTTCTCCAAACAGAACATACAGATGACCAATAGACAGATGAAAAAATGTTCAACATCACTAATCATTAGAGAATTGTGAATTAAAACCACAATGAGATACCACCATAGACCGGTCAGAATGGCGCTCATTAACAAAACAACACATAATTGCTGTCGAGGATGTGGAGGAAGGGGAACTCTCCTGTACAGCTGGTGGGAATGCAGACTGGTGTAGCTACTGTGGAAAATAGTATGGATATTTCTCAAAAAATTGAAATTGAACTGCTTTTTGACCCAGCTACCCCACTTTTAGCAATATACCCCAAGAACACCATAACACTGTTTCAAAAGAAAAAATGCACCCCCATGTTTATGGCAACATTGTTCACAATAGCAAAGATCTGGAAATAGCCCAAATGTCCATCAGTGGACGTTGATTAAAAAGCGGTGGTACATATATACAATGGAATACTATGGGGCCATGAAAAAGAAGAAAATATTACCTTTTGCAACAATATGGATGGACCTAGAAACTATTATGTTGAGTTATATAAGCCAGGCAGAGAACGAAAAATATCATATGACTTCATTCATTTGAGAAATCCAAGGAACAATGTGAACTGATGAATGAAATTAAACCTGAAGGGAAGAGGAGAGGGAGCTGTTGGGAGGGAGGTTAGGGAGATGTTGAGGGGAATACAGGGGAGGGCATTGCTTTTGGGGAAACAGTAGAAGCTATGTAAACACAATAAATAAATTAATTAATTAAAAAATAAATTTGACAACTAAAAGCAAAAAATATATATATACAGACAAATTAAAATGAGAACACGACATAGCTGAATCTCTGAGATGCAGTGAAAGCAGTAATAAAGTGAAACTTTATGTCATTACAGACTTATATGAACAAATAAGAGAGAGCTCAAGTAAACAACTTTACATCACATCTTTAGGAAGTAGAAAAAAATGAAAAAAGACAACTCAAACCAGTAGAAGAAAGAAAATAATAAAAATCAGAGCAGAAATATATGAAACAAAGAACAGAAAAACTATAGAAAAAAATCAATAAAACAAGGAGCTAGTTCTTTGAAAAGTTCAAAAAAATTGACAAACCCTTGGCAAGACAAACTAAAGAAAAAAGAGAAAGAACTCATATAAACAAAATCCAAAATGAAATAGGAGAAATACTACAAATATAATAGATGTACAAAGAATTATTGCAGAATACTATGAATAACTATATATCACCAAATTGAACAATCTAGAAGAAATGGATAAATTCTTAGAACAATATAATCTTTTTAGACTGAATCATGAAGAAGTAGAAAGCCTAAACATACCGAAAAGCAGGGAGGAAATAGAAATAACTCTCAAAAACCTCCCAAAAATAAAAGTCCAGGGCCAGATGGCTATACTAGTGAATTCTATCAAACATTCAAAGAAAATTTGTTTTCTACCCTACTCAGTCTTTCAAAAAATTGAAGAAGCAATACTTCCAAACACATTTTATGAGGCCAATATAACCCTCATATGAAAATCTGGCAAAGACAACTCACACACACACACACACACACACACACATACTCACAAAAACTACAGACCAATATCTCTTGTGAATACAGATTCTAAAATCCTAAACAAAATACTAGCAATTCGTATACAACAACACATTAAAAAAATAATTCACCATGATCAAGTGGGATTCATCTCAGAATCACATCACAAGGATGTTTCAACATATAAAAAACAATTAATGTAATACACCATATCAACAAAACAAAGGACAAAAACCATATCTATCTATCCATAGATACAGAAAAGGTATTTAATAAAATACAACCTCATTTTATGTTTAAAACACTCAACAAATGGGTATAGAAGGGAAATATCTCAACATAATAAAGGCCATTTACAACAAATCATCAGCTTAACATCATATTTAACGGCAAAACCTGAAAACTTTTCATCTAAAATCAAGAACAAGACAAGATTGTCTACTCTCTCCATTCTTATTCAATGTAGTGCTGGCAGTCCTAGCCAGAGCAATCAGACAAGAGAAAGAAATATGATAAAAGGCATTCATATTGGAAAGGAAGAAGTAAAGGTTTCACTTTCTGTAGATGATATGATCCTGTATATAGAAATTCCCAAAGACTCCACAAGAAGACTATTAGAAACAATGAACCAATACAGTAAAGTCACAGGATACAAAATTATCATATAGAAGTCAATTGTTTTTTTATATGCCAACAATAAAACTTCAGAAAATGAACTAAAAGAAATTTCTTTTATGATTGCAACAAAAAAAATAATAAAATACCTAGGAATAAACATAACAAAGAATGTAAAGGACTTATATAATGAAAACTACAAAGTATTGTTAAAGGAAATTGAAAAAGGCACAATGAAATGGAAAAATATTTCTTGTTCTTTGTTGGGGACTGAATAAATAAACAGGATATTTTTGCAATCTGGACTGAGGTGCTGGGCCCAAACTCTACCTCATTTGCCTAGTTAACAAACAGCTACACCTGATTTCTCATTTGTCTCACCCATGTTCTCCGGAGGAGGCTGGAAGCTAGTTTCTTATTAATGTAAAGTAGATTTGGATGGTATGGTGGGGGTTGTCTTTGAGTTGCCTTGGAAACTTAATTGAATTGCTCATGGACAACATTTTTTCTATGAATAAAAGTGGGTGTGTTTCAGGAAGCAGTTGTGTTATGGCTAAGGAACAGTAGAGACTGCTGTGGCATCCTCCTGAACCTGTATGTATGTATGTATGTATGTATGTATGTATGTATGTATGTATAATGTATATCTTTAAGTTCCTGTTTATCATTTATTTCAATTCCATACCTTTCCCACTCAGGACCCCGGTATATACTTGTTTGGTTGGACTGCAACAATTGGTGCCCATATGCGTGGCCATCAAAAAAGGGAAAGAGGAGAGGTAATGGAACTCCCCAGAAGTGTGCACAGGAAATAAGTATAGGGAGACTGAAACTTTAAAAACTGAGATGAAACACTCAATACATAAATTGAAAACTGAGGTAGTAAGTTTAACTAATAGAAGAAGCTATATAGAAAAAAGGATTAGTGACATAGAAGACTCGCAACTAGAGATATAGCAGACAGAAGAGAAGAGAAACTCAAGACTTAAAAAAGAAAAAAATGAGAGATGCTACAATAATTGTCTAACTCTATCAGAAAGAGCAATATAAGAATAATATCAGAAGAGGAAGACAGGGAGAAGGGAACGGAGAGCCTATTCAAATAAATAATTGATGAGAATTCCCAAAGCCTATGTTTAGAGTTAGAGCCTCAAATCCAAGAAGCAAACAGAATGCTGGCTTACCTTAATTCAAAAAAGCTTACTCCAAGGCACATTGCAATAAAATTGTCCAAAATCAATTAAAAAAAGAATCATCAAGGCAGCTAGGGAAAAGAAGAATATAACATGTAAAGGATACCTCATTAAGTTATCATTAGATTCCTCAGCAGAAACTCTAAAAGCCAAAAGTAAGTGGATACAAAAATACACAAAGTACTGAAAGAGAGGAATTACCAGCCAAAATAGTATACTCATTAAAATTATCCTTCAAATATTAAGGAGAAATAAAGACATTTGTACACATACACATGCTGAGGAAATTTATCACCAGAAAACCCCTCCCGAGGAAATACCCAAAGGTTTATTAGAGCATACACAAAGAAAAAAAAAAAACAAAACAAACAAACAGAATAGAGGCAGAAACAGGGTTACAGGGAGCAGAGGGACAGTTGTCAGAGGGAAGGGGGATAAAGGGATAAAAACAGAGAAGGTGAAGGGATTAGTGAAATTATATATACATAACACAGATACAGATAACAGGACAGCAAGTTACAGAGGGAAAAGGAGAAGGAGTTAGGGAGAGGGGAAAAATGGGGTGCAATGGGAGACAAAGAGGTGGGGGTAAGGGAGTTATATATACTATGTGGGACACTTGAATCCATATTAACACAATAAATTAAAATTAATAAAAATTTAAAAATATTATTAAAAATTAAAGAAATACAAGTAATAGCTCCAACAAAGTCACAATAAAAACAAGGATAATCTGTGACACCAATAACATAAGATAGGATAAAAATCTGTAGAAGAAAAGAAGGATGGAGTGCAGAAACATTCATAAGACAAGAAACTCTTGTACATATGAACATTTTCTCTTAATAACCTAATGGTAATCACCCACAAAAAGTCACAACTAAAACACATGACTTATAAAAATAAGAAACAGGGGAAAAGTTTGGACAACCTCTAAACAAAAACAACTGGCCAAAACCAAAAGAGAAGAACCAAATAAGACACAGAGCTACCAGAAAATGAAACATAAAGTGTCTATAGAAAATCCTCAAGTGTCAATAATTACCATAAATATAAAAGGACTGAACACACAAATAAACAGGCACAAAAAGTGCATATTGGATTATTGAAGAAAACTCAACCATATGCTGCCTCAAAAGACATATCTAAGCTGCAAGGTTAAAACTAAATTCAAAGTGAAAGGTTGAAAAACGATTCTTCATGCAGGTCATATCCAAAGAAAAGCAAGTGTAGCCAACATTCATATCTGACAGTGCTGACTTGAAGACAACAAAGATAACCAGAAACAAAGATGGGTATTTCATAATAATAAAGACCACATTTGTATAAAAAGAGATATAATATTTCTTAATATATCAATATATACACCAAACTAGGAAGCACCAAAATATATAAGACATCTACAAACTGGTCTGAAAATAGAAGTAAATGAAAACACAATTATACTAGGAGATTTCAAAACATTGATGTCTTTAGGTAGATAATCCAAACAAAAAATAAATAAAGCAATATCAGCCTTAAATGATACTCTGGACAAATGCACATAATAGATATTTATAGGACATTTTATCCCAAAACATCTAATTATATTTTGCTTGAGTTTGCATAGAATATTCTCAAGCCTAGACCATATGTTGAAACACAAAACATCAACAAATTCAGGAATTTTAAAATTATATCATGCATATTTTCTGATTATAAAATTTTGAAATTAGAATTTAACTATTAAAATGAAGTAAAAACCCCCACAAAAATGGTAAAATTAAACAACATACTTCCAAAAAATGATTAGGTCAAAGAAGAAATAAAAGTAGAGATAAAAAATAACATATAAAGACAGATGAAATACAGACAAGTGAAAATGACAACAATACCTATCAAAATTTCTAGAATGCAACAAAAGCAGTCATAATAGGGAAGTTTACATAATTATGGGATTAAATCAAGAAATGAGTGATCCCAGATAAACAACCTAACATCACACCTGTTGGAAATTGAAAATGAAGACAAAAGCAACCCAAAGTCAGCAGAAGAAAGAAAGAAAATAGTAAAAATTAGAGCAGAACTAAATGAAATAAAGAACAAAAAATTATAGAAAAACTTAATACAACATAAAACTAGTTCCTTTGTAGGATCAATAAAGTCAACAAAACATTCACTAAACTCACTAATAAAGAAAGAGGAAGACATATAAACAAAATCTAAAATGGAAGAGGAGAAATCACCACAAACATCATAGATATACAAAGAATCATAGTAGAATATTATGAAAGATTATATTCCATCAAATTCAACAACTTAGAGAAAATGGTCAAATTTCTAGAACTATACAATCTTCCTAGATTGAGGCACAAAGAAGTAAAAAACATAAATAGATCTATAAGCAGGGACAAAATAGAAACAACTATTGGCCCTGACTGGTTGGCTCAGCGGTAGAGCGTCGGCCTGGCGTGCGGGGGATCCGGGTTTGATTCCCGGCCAGGGCACACAGGAGAAGCGCCCATTTGGTTCTCCACCCCCCCTCTTTCCTCTCTGTCTCTCTCTTCCCCTCCCGCAGCGAGGCTCCATTGAAGCAAAGATGGCACCGGCACTGGGGATGGCTCCTTGACCTCTGCCCCAGGCGCTAGAGTGGTTCTGGTCACCGCAGAGCGACCCCCCCCGGAGGGGCAGAGCATCGCCCCCTGGTGGGCAGAGCATCGCCCCTGGTGGGCGTGCCAGGTGGATCCTGGTCGGGCGCATGCGGGAGTCTGTCTGACTGTCTCTTCCCATTTCCAGCTTCAGAAAAATACAAAAAAAAAAAAAGAAAGAAAGAAACAACTATCAAAAACCTCCCCAGAAACAAAACTACATGACCAGATGGCTACATTAGTGAATCCTACCAAACACTTAAAAAAGATATGGTACTTGTCCTTCTCAAAGTCTTCCAAAAAATAAAAGGAGGAGCAGTACTCCCCAGTATATTTTATGAGGCCAACAAAACTCTCATACAAAACCCTGGCAAGTGCAACACAAAAAAACTACAGACCAATATCTCTAATGAATACAGATGCAAAAATACTAAACAAAATACTAGAAACTTGAATATAACAGCATATTAAAAAAAATAAAACATCACAATTAAGTGGGATTTATTCCACAAGCACAAAGATAGTTACAACATATGGAAATCAATTAGTGTAATATAGCACATCAACAAAACAAAGAACTAAAATCATATGATCTTATCAATAGAGTCAGAAAAAGCATTTTATAAGATACAACATATGTTTATGTTGAAAACACTCAATAAAATCAGAATGGAAGGAAAATATTGCAACATAAAAAAGTCATATATGAAAAAATATCAGCTAATATAGTATTAAATAAAGAAAAAATGAAGACCTTTTTTCAAAAATAAAAAATTGAAGAGTTGCCCACTCTCTCCACACTCAGCTATAAGAAATGATAACATATTGCCATTTACAACAACATAGTTAAACCTTGGGAGCATTATATAATATTTAGTGAAATAAGTAAATCAGGAAAAACAAAGAATTGTATGATTTCACACATAAATGGGATATAAAACGGAGACTCATAGACAAAGATAAAAGTAAAGAGGTTACCAAGAGGAAGGGAATGTGGGGGAAGGAAAGGTGAGAAGGAGTGATGGGAAGGGTATAAAGAGGGACAAATATAAGGTAATGAAAAATGATTTGACTTTGGTTGATGGGTATACAACATAATCAACAGTTCAAATGCTATAGAAATGTTCATCTGAAACCTATATACTCTTGTTGATCAATGTCACCCTGTTAAAGTTCTAAATAAAATTTAAAAACAAAAAAATAAAGAAATGCAAATCCAAATTATGAGACACCGCCTCATATCTGTGAAATTGGCTATTATCAATAAGATGGGTAATAACAAGTGTTGGAGACATTGTGCAGAAGAAGGATCTCTCATTTATTGTTGATGGGAATGTAAACTGATACAGCCACTATAAAACATGGTATTCTCATTGTTACCTTTTTTTTTGGATTTTACTTATTGATTTTTGGAAAGAGGTGAGAGAGAGGAAGAGAGGGAGAGTGAGTAAGATGCGGGAGAAGCAGGAAGCATTTACTCTTAGGAGATGCTTCTTGTATGTGCCTTGACCAGGCAAGCTCAGGGATTCAAACCAGTGACCTTGACATTTCAGATCAATACTTTATTCATTGTGCCACCACAGTTTAGGCAAACCATGGTATTCTCAAAAAAATTAAGACTAGAGCTGTCATATTACCTAGTAATCTCTCTTCTGAGAATCTTGTCGAAAAACAAAGAAACATTTATTTACAAAAATATATGCACCTCTATGTTCATTATAGCAGCATTGTTCCTGGCAGCCAAGACATGGAGAGAACCAAAGTGTCTTTCAACAGAGGATTCAATAAAGGAGATGTGCTACTTTACCTGATCAGATGGTGGCACAGTGGATATAGAGCATAGGACTGGAATGCTGAGAATTCAAGTTCAAAACCCTGAGGTCATTGGCTTGAGTATGGTCTCATCTGGCTTGAGCATGAGTTCAACAACTTGAGAGCAGGGTCACTGGCTTGAGCGTGGGATCATAGACATAACCTCAGAAAAAGCTAAGATCCATATGGTTTCATTCATATGTGGGATAGAAAACTGAAATTTATAGACACAGGCAATAGTTTGGCAGTTAAAGTGTTGAAGAGTAGTAAAGGGTAAACGGATCCAAATATATGGTGATTGAAGATGAACTGACTTTACGTGGTGGGCACACAATGCAATATACAGATTATGTATTGTAGCAATCTAAACTTGAAACCTGTATAATGTTATTAAACAATGTCACTCTCATGAATTTAATTTAAAAATTTTTTTATATAATATAAGTTCTGTGATGCTACTCTCTGCTCAAAATACACTTATTATGACCTATAAGCTCCTCTATGGTCTGCCTCAGTCTTTTATTTTCCCCTCCTTCTTACACTTGGCTTTAGACACATAACCCTTCTTGTGTCTTAAACACATCAAGTAGACATACTTTAAGGCCACTGCACATGCTTTTTTGTATACTCTGAATCTCCTTGCCCCAGATGTTTATATGTGGTTCCCTTACAGCCTTCATGATTTTTGTTTTTATGACACCTTATCAATAAAGCCTTTTCTTTCAGAAATAAAACAGCAATCTCTCTCATCCCCAGCATTTCATATAACTAAGTATTTACATCTCCCCACCCTATAGCATTAAACACCACCTAATATATATACTGATTATTTTTATATTGTCTGCTCCACTTCCAGATTATAAACTATGAAAGGGAAGGGGTTGACTTTATCTTATTCTTTGCTGTATCCTCATGCCTAAAGTAGTATTTGGTACATAGTAAACACTCAATAATTAAATAGTTGCTGAATGAGTGAATCAATAAAATAAAACTAAGCAGCTCTCTATTTAATACAAATTTAATTTAATGCAATAACCTTAAATTTGAAACTTGTTGATTTAAGGAATTTTAAAAGTTGATCTTTTATATGCCACAAGGTAACTTTAGAAAGCTATAATTAAACCATTTCAATGTATCATCAAAAGTAAAATAAGTGACGTCACGGAAATGGCGCCGTGAGAAGCGCGTCCGACAGCTCTCCCCTAAATCACAACAAATTTATCAACTAGAAACAGAAAAATTTATCCTCGGAGCATTCCGGAGTTCCACACAAACTGAAAGCAAAAGGACTGTTATCACTTGAATCTGAGAGACGAGGGTGTGGAGGAAGCTACCGCAGCGACGCTCATTCAAGCCGCCAGGGAGTGCGCCCGCGGTGAGTCAGCCCATATACTTGGGAACCGCGAGCCGCCGCGAGCCCGCGAGCTGCCGCGAACCCCCGCGAACCGCCACCGCGAGCGGCCGCCATGAGCCGCCGCGCGCGCGCCCGGTCCGGTTGAGCACTGCTGACGTTCCCAGCGGCCCGCACACTGCGAGTGGGGGTCGCCGGCCACCGGTGCCCGGAGCGCGCCATTCGCGTGCGTGCCTTGGGCATTCCATGCGCCCAGGGCGCCCTACTGGCCTGCACACCCAGGGGGCTCCATTATCCTGCGCCTGGTGCGGTCCAGTCGCCAGCGGCGGGGCGATCGGGAGAGGCTTGGGAGATTCTCTCCGTGGGCGGGGCACCTCACCCAGCCATTCAAGCTAACAATCAAGCGTTGGGGGAGGGGTGCACGCAGGCAGCCTAAAATACCTTCGGAAACACAGCTGCGACCCAATCACTGAAATTAGCTTAACCCATAAAATCTGCGCACCCTCGGTTCTAATTGATAAGATCTCTCTCAGTTCAGCGATCCAAGACAAGAGGCGTGATATTTTTTAGTGCCTCTCGCTAAAGGGGCTGGGGCAACTTCTGATTGATAGAGCCTCCATATTCAGGGATAAACGCTAACAAGAAGGACTTGGCAGATAATAAGGTCTATACTACACTAGTCGTAAGCAGAGACTAGTGCCTCTTCTTCCCTGCAAAAACAGGCTACAAAGTGTGGAAAGCCTGGGTTGAGAGGTCCAACTAAATGATAGGCACTGAACAGTCACCTTGACAACAATTGACTCCCACCCCCGCCTGATTACACTGGAGGCCCTGACTGTCAGAGCCTTTCCCAAAGCCTTGCACTGAGTGGGGATAGAGTGGGGATTTCCCAGCTCTTTGAGCCTCTTACTCCCCAGGCAGAAGCAGTTGCAGCCTTATAGCTGGATCACCAGGCTGCTAATTCAGAAAGGGGGGACTAGGAGAGAGAATCCAGGAAAGCAAACTCTCTCATCGTTGGACCCTGCAAACGCCAACAAGCCTTTACTTCCAGCAAGACTAAAGCCAATTATATGACATTGCCATAGAATCCCATCAACTGCAAATCCCTACCTAAGAGTGACACAGGGGCAGAGCCTGGGGTACAGAGTCACCGACCAGGAAGAGGGAGAGAAAAGAAAAAGGAAGAAGTTAACCTCTCAAAATCAAGAAAAACCCACAGACTTTACAACTTGATCCACTAATTTTTTTGTTGTTGTTGTTGTTGCTTGTTTCTTCTATTTTTTTGCCTTTATTTCCTCCACCTCGGTCCTTCTATTCTCTGCCCATCTTATGCTTCCCCTTTCTTGAACTACACTACCCATGAGTGTTGCATTTTATTTTTCTTCTTCATCCTCACCCTCCTTTAAGGTTATACTCCAAAACACTTAACTCTCACTCTCTCCTCTTTTGTTTTTTTTTGTCTTGCTTTATTTTGTTTTTTTCTCCTCCTATTTTATTTCTTCCTTCGTTTTTCTCTTTTCCTTATTTTTTCCTTTCTATTCGTTTTTTCTTTTCTCATTTTACTTTCCTCCCATATAATCCTCAATCACAAACAAATTAGTTAATTTGGGACTCAAGGCTTTTTTTTGGTTTTATTTCTCTTTTTTGCTTTTGTTTTTATTTTTTTTCTCTTGTTTGTTTATTTTTGTGGCATTTTGGGTCCTCCCAACCCAAGGTCTCCATTGTATTTAGTCTTCGCTGCACTTAATACAACAGATTTTTACTTATTATTTTTATTTTTTCTTCTTTATTATTCTTTTTTGGTCCTTTTTTCTGATTCCCTCTTATCCCTCTCATTATATCTCTTAGTTGACCATCACTTACAAGCAAATCATCTTATGCTTTTCTAAGATTTTCTTCCTTTTTTTTTTTTTTTTTGCATTTAGTAGGTCCCTACTCCCTTTTTTTGCCCCTTGAACTCTTCACCCCAAATCAGGCCCTCCATTAGAGGCACGATATTTCCCTGAGGAGGGGAGAGTAGGGAAAGAGAAGAGAGAAAAAAGGGGGAAATAATAAATCATTACTGTTTTTTTTTGTGGGGTGTTTTACCCTTTTTTTTTTCTTTTTACTCTTTATTAATTCTAATTAGTGCTATCAATAAGACCACCCTCAGATGCCAATAAGAAAGAGGAAATCGAATATTATGGATACAAAAGAAAGAGAGGTAACACAAATAGATGTGGAAAAATCTATGGAGAAAATCCTTAACATATTGGAAGCCTTGGAGCTATATGACAGAGAATTTAAAATAGAAATCTTAAAAATACTCAGAGATATACAAGAAAACACAGAAAGGCAATATAGGGAGATCAGAAAACAACTCAATGAACACAAAGAATATATTACCAAGGAAATTGAAACTATAAAAACAAATCAAACAGAAATGAAAAACTCAATTCACGAGCTGAAAAACGAGGTAACAAGCTTAGCTAACAGAACAGCCCAGATTGAAGATAGGATTAGTGAAATAGTAGACAAAGAACTTGAGGCACAACAGAGAGAAGAAGAAAGAGACTCAAGAATAATAAAAAATGAGAAAGCCCTACAGGAATTGTCTGACTCCATCAGAAAGAATAACATAAGAATAATAGGTATATCAGAGGGAGAAGAGAAAGAAAATGGAATGGAGAATATACTCAAACAAATAATAGACGAGAACTTACCAAGCCTGTGGAAGGAACTAAAGCCTCAAATTCAAGAAGCAAACAGAACACCGAGTTTTCTTAACCCCAACAAACCCACTCCAAGGCACATCATAAAAAAGATGACACAAACCAATGACAAAGAAAAAATTCTCAAGGCAGCCAGGGAAAAGAAGAGTGCAACATATAAAGGAAGGCCTATTAGATTATCATCAGATTTCTCAGCAGAAACTCTACAAGCTAGAAGAGAGTGGACCCCAATATTTAAAGCCCTGAAAGAGAGGAACTTTCAGCCAAGAATACTATACCCATCAAAGCTATCCTTCAAGTATGAAGGAGATATAAAAACATTCACAAATACAGAAAAGATGAGAGAATTTATCAGCAGAAAGCCCTCACTCCAGGAAAGGGGGCTTTCCAACCAGATGCAAAGAACAAAAGTAAACAAAAACACAAGTAACAGCTCCACCAAGAACACAATAAAACCAAACTTAAACTGTGACAACAACAAAAAAAAGGGGGGGAGAAGATGGAGATTAACAGTAGCAAAGGACGATGAAGTGCAGAAATACTCATAAGATAGGGTACTATAATGAATATGGTAGGTACCCTTTTCATTACTTAATGGTAACCACCCTTAAAAAAACCACCACGAAAACACTTGACTTAAAAAAGGTAGCAACAGAGGAAAGAAGTATGGAACACAAACAAACATAAACAAATGATAGAAAAACAAAAGAGAAGAATCAAACTAGATACAAAACTAACAGAAAGCAATTTATAAAATGGCAGTAGAGAACCCACAAGTGTCAATAATTACACTAAATGTAAATGGATTAAACTTACCAATAAAAAGACACAGAGTAGCAGAATGGATTAAAAAAGAAAATCCAACTATATGCTGCCTACAAGAAACACATCTAAGCAACAAGGATAAAAACAAATTCAAAGTGAAAGGCTGGAAAACAATACTCCAAGCAAACAACACCCAAAAAAAAGCAGGTGTAGCAATACTCATATCTAATAATGCTGACTACAAGACAGAAAAAGTACTCAGAGACAAAAATGGTCATTTCATAATGAGTAAGGGGAAGTTGAATCAAGAAGACATAACAATCCTTAATATATATGCACCAAACCAAGGAGCACCAAAATATATAAGACAGCTACTTATTGACCTTAAAACAAAAACTAACAAAAATACAGTCATACTTGGAGACCTCAATACACCGCTGACGGCTCTAGATCGGTCATCCAAACAGAGAATCAATAAAGATATAGTGGCCTTAAACGAAATACTAGAACACCTGGATATGATAGACATCTACAGGACACTTCATCCCAAAGCGACAGAGTATACATTTTTCTCTAGTGTACATGGAACATTCTCAAGAATTGACCATATGTTGGGCCACAAAGACAATATCAGCAAATTTTGAAAAATTGAAATTGTACCAAGCATATTTTCTGATCATAAAGCCTTGAAACTAGAATTCAACTGCAAAAAAGAGGGGGAAAAACCCACAAAACTGTGGAAACTAAACAACATACTTCTAAAAAATGAATGGGTCAAAGAAGAAATAAGTGCAGAAATCAAAAGATATATACAGACAAATGAAAATGAAAATACGACATATCAGAATCTCTGGGATGCAGGAAAAGCAGTAATAAGAGGAAAGTTCATATCACTTCAGGCCTATATGAACAAACAAGAGAGAGCCGAAGTAAACCACTTAACTTCACACCTTAAGGAACTAGAAAAAGAAGAACAAAGACAACCCAAAAGCAGCCGAAGAAAGGAGATAATAAAAATCAGAGCAGAAATAAATGAAATAGAGAACAGAAAAACTATAGAAAAAATCAATAAAACAAGGAGCTGGTTCTTTGAAAAGATCAACAAAATTGACAAACCCTTGGCAAGACTCACCAAGGAAAAAAGACACAGGACTCAAATAAATAAAATCCAAAATGAAAGAGGAGAGATCACCACAGACATCATAGAAATACAAAGAATTATTGTAGAATACTATGAAAAATTATATGCCACCAAATACAACAACCTAGAAGAAATGGATAAATTCCTAGAACAATACAACCTTCCTAGACTGAGTCATGAAGAAGCAGAAAGCCTAAACAGACCAATCAGCAGGGAGGAAATAGAAAAAACTATTAAAAATCTCCCCAAAAATAAAAGTCCAGGCCCAGACGGTTATACTAGTGAATTCTATCAAACATTCAAAGAAGACTTGGTTCCTATTCTACTCAAAGTCTTCCAAAAAATTGAAGAAGAAGCAATACTTCCAAACACATTTTATGAGGCCAACATAACCCTCATACCAAAACCTGGCAAGGATGGCACAAAGAAAGAAAACTACAGACCAATATCTCTAATGAATACAGATGCTAAAATACTAAACAAAATACTGGCAAACCGAATACAACAACATATTAAAAAAAATAATATATCATGACCAAGTGGGATTCATCCCAGAATCTCAAGGATGGTTCAACATACGCAAAACGGTTAACGTAATACACCATATCAACAAAACAAAGAACAAAAACCACATGATCTTATCAATAGATGCAGAAAAGGCTTTTGATAAAATACAACACAATTTTATGTTTCAGACTCTCAACAAAATGGGTATAGAAGGAAAATATCTCAACATGATAAAGGCCATATATGATAAACCATCAGCCAGCATCCTATTAAACGGCATAAAACTGAGGACTTTCTACCTTAAATCAGGAACAAGACAGGGTTGTCCACTCTCTCCACTCTTATTCAACGTGGTGCTAGAAGTTCTGGCCAGAGCAATCAGACAAGACAAAGAAATAAAAGGCATCCATATCAGAAAAGAAGAAGTAAAGCTATCACTTTTTGCTGATGATATGATCCTATACATCGAAAACCCGAAGGACTCCACAAAAAGATTATTAGAAACAATAAACCAATACAGTAAGGTCGCAGGATACAAAATTAACATACAAAAGTCCATAGCCTTTCTATATGCCGACAATGAAATATTAGAAAACGAACTCAAAAAAATAATCCCCTTCACGATTGCAACAAAAAAAATAAAATACCTAGGAATAAACATAACAAAGAACGTAAAGGACGTATATAATGAAAATTACAAAGCATTGTTAAGGGAAATCGAAAAAGATACAATGAGATGGAAAAATATTCCTTGTTCTTGGATAGGAAGAATAAATATAATCAAAATGGCCATATAACCCAAAGCAATATACAAATTTAATGCAATTCCCATCAAAATCCCTATGAGATTTTTTAAAGAAATGGAACAAAAAATCATCAGCTTTATATGGAACTATAAAAAACCCCGAATAGCCAAAACAATCCTAAGGAAAAAGAATGAAGCTGGGGGCATTACAATACCTGACTTTAAACTATATTATAGGGCCACGATAATCAAAACAGCATGGTATTGGCAAAAAAATAGACACTCAGACCAATGGAACAGAATAGAAAGTCCAGAAATAAAACCACATATATATGGTCAAATAATCTTTGATAAAGGGGCCAACAACACACAATGGAGAAAAGAAAGCCTCTTCAACAAATGGTGTTGGGAAAACTGGAAAGCCACATGCAAAAGAATGAAACTCGACTACAGCCTGTCCCCGTGTACTAAAATTAATTCAAAAATGGATCAAAGACCTAAATATAAGACCTGAAACAATAAAGTACATAGAAAAAGACATAGGTACTAAAATCATGGACCTGGGTTTTAAAGAACATTTTATGAACTTGACTCCAATGGCAAGAGAAGTGAAGGCAAAGAAAAATGAATGGGACTACATCAGAATTAAAAGTTTTTGCTCAGCAAGAGAAACTGATATCAAAATAAACAGACAGCCAACTATATGGGAACTGATAGTTTCAAACGACAGCTCAGATAAGGGCCTAATATCCAAAATTTACAAAGAACTCATAAAACTCAACAACAAACAAACAAGCAATCCAATAAAAAAATGGGAAGAGGACATGAACAGACACTTCTCCCAGGAAGAGATACAAATGGCCAACAGATATATGAAAAGATGCTCAGCTTCATTAGTTATTAGAGAAATGCAAATCAAAACTACAATGAGATACCACCTCACCCCTGTTAGATTAGCTATTATCAACAAGACGGGTAATAGCAAATGTTGGAGAGGCTGTGGAGAAAAAGGAACCCTCATTCACTGTTGGTGGGACTGTAAAGTAGTACAACCATTATGGAGGAAAGTATGGTGGTTCCTCAAAAAACTGCAAATAGAACTACCTTATGACCCAGCAATCCCTCTACTGGGTATATACCCCAAAACCTCAGAAACATTGATACGTGAAGACACATGTAGCCCCATGTTCATTGCAGCACTGTTCACAGTGGCCAAGACATGGAAACAACCAAAAAGCCCTTCAATAGAAGACTGGATAAAGAAGATGTGGCACATATACACTATGGAATACTACTCAGCCATAAGAAATGATGACATCAGATCATTTACAGCAAAATGGTGGGATCTTGATAACATTATAAGGAGTGAAATAAGCAAATCAGAAAAAAACAAGAAATACATGATTCCATACATTGGTGGAACATAAAAATGAGACTAAGAGACATGGACAAGAGTGTGGTGGTTACCAAGGGTGGGGGGGGAGGGAGGACATGGGAGGGAGGGAGGGAGAGAGTTAGGGGGAGGGGGAGGGGCACAGAGAACTAGAGAGAGGGTGACGGAGGACAATCTGACTTTGGGCGAGGGGTTTGCAACATAATTTGATGACAAAATAACCTAGACATGTTTTCTTTGAATATATGTACCCTGATTTATTAATGTCATCCCATTACCATTAATAAAAATTTATTAAAAAAAAAAAGTAAAATAAATAAGTAAATAATAAATAAATAAATAAATAAATAAATAAATAAATAAAACTTGAAACCAAAGTGTCAGTGTGAGATGGTGGAAGAGCTTGACATGAAAGGATAAAATATAGGGCTGGTGCCAGGAGATCTCTTTTCACTGAGGTGAGTATTATTTAATCTGTGTCTCCTGAAAGATCAAGCTGTGTGATGTATTTTTTAAAATTTATTTCTGAAGGATATCTTGCTTATGTTAATATATTTGAGGATAGGATGGTCAGATCCAGTTTAGATACAGCTGTTCCTGGCTTTCATATGACCTTATTAGCATTATTGCATCATTTCAATATGCATTCTGGCAAAACTGATGGAAAAAATCATTTTCATATCCATATATGGAGGTGTGAAGTAGGATTGTCTCTTTAGACTGGATTTGCATGTAACAACATTACCAAAAGCTTTGCCTCCTTATCACATCTACATTTTCTATTATATATACTGAGCTTGTGATATTTCAGGAACTAATTGTTGCCCTGCTTGGAGAACTCAATTTATGCATTGAGATAATGCTGTCTTGATCTCTCAACACCAGTTTGTTTATTGTTTCCTTTGTGAAACATTTCTGTTGACAGGCTCATAAATCCAAACTCATTATATTGAGCTTTACTACAAGGATAGATAACTCTCTATACATGAAAGAAAAAGTAGAATCTTCCTTTAAAGCCAGTAGAAACTCTAGCAATGTAAATATGGTAGAAGTGATAGTAAAGATGGCCTAATGTGACATTAGCTTCTTGAGCTAATAATGTTCATATACAGTAAGTAATAACTCTATTTGATATGAGTAAGACCCACTAAACACTATATTTAAATATAAACATTGAACTTTTGAAATGACATTGGGAGAATATACTTAGGAAAGTTACCAAGATGAGGAGAGGTCTAGAAACCATGACAGAATAAAGAGTTGAAGTAACTGTTTGTTTAGCCTGAGGAAAAGGAGACTACACTAACCCATGCTGGTCCTTGAAAGATTTGACATTGGAAGAGGTAGTACACTTAGTATGTTTTACTCAGAGGCAAACTCTAAAACAAATAGATGAACATTACAAGAGATATCTCAGATAGACAATACAAATAAACAAAACTCAAAAAAATGATAACTATCTAAAAATAAAACACATTTACTTAGAAAATATGGTCTTCTTCAGAGATGTTCAAGCAGGCTGAGTGTCTGGTAAGGATCAAGTAGAAAGATACTTGCAGGAGTGAGAGATAAGTCAGCTAATATTCAAAGTTATCACTTTCATACTTTAAAATCTTTTTTTCTATGACGCCAGTTAAAAACTAATAAAATAAAATAATATACTTTTATTAAGTCATCCATTCAAGCATCCGTTAATGAATTAATTTAACAAAAACTTATTGACTATTATGTGCCAGTTACTATGTTAAGCACAAGAGATATAAGACCCAGAAAAAAAGGATACAGATATATAAACAGATTATTAAAGTATATGATGTTGCATACAAAGACAGATGTATGTACAGGTAACATAAAGAAACATGGATATGTTATAAGAAAGTAAAATCTAAGAGAATCTGCAAGTAAAGAAAGTTATGCCTGAGCAGAATTTTAAGGCATGCATTGGAGTCTTCCAGAAAGACAAGGTTAATGTAAGAATATCACTATAAATAATAAGAAAAATATATGCAAAGACATGGAAGTATGACACTGTCCAGCATGTTTGTAAAATTTTAGGTAACTCAGCATTGTTGGAGCATGTCTATCAGAACAGGGGGAGAAGAAATGGGATGACAGAAAGTTTAAAGTGGGCTAGGTCATGAGGGGCCACTCCAAGGAGACTGAAACTTCATCTAAGCCAGGAAGCCAGGCAATAATGTTTCTTCTTTCTATATTTGCTTTTTGTTTTGCCTATATAATTATTGCATTTATATTGGAAGTCATTCAAAACAAAACAAAATGAAAAGAAAAGTTATTTTCTGCTGCCACAAAGTCAGTTTAATTTTCAGAATCTCATTCTCAGTCTTCTCTATATCAGTTATCATTTTGATCAGAATGAAAATATTGAACACAAAAATTTTTTATTTACTACAAATTGAACACTATTATATAACTTTCTATGATTTTTAAATAACTGTGGACAGGAAATGAAATATCTGTAGCTGTTCCTTCAGAGAAGTCCTGTCTCCCACTTGATGTGGTATGTTCTATGTTTAAAAAAAATGGAATCATCTTAGCAACGACAATATAAAATCTTCAACATTTTAACTATTTATTCATAGTTTAAAAGAAAAGCCCTTATCTCTTTAAAGCCATAAAATTCAAATAAGCTTTAATTTTTGTAAATCCTCCATAATTGTCCTTATTAATTTAATGAAGAGTCAGATTTGGGGAGAACACAGAATTATGGGCTTTAAAAATAACATGCAAATGGAGAAGGAAGATGGCAGCGGAGTAGGTGGACACACAGACGCCCAGCTCTCACCAACAAACTGGAATACAAATCAATTTAGGAAAAATCAGCATGAAAAACCAACTCTGAACTGCAAGAACAGCTCTCAAAAACCAAGGAGCAAAGAAGAAGCCACAATCCTGGTAGAGAGCACCTGAATCTCCTCTGCTTACAGGAGTGGGGGGGGGGGAGGCTGAGAGCCCAGAGAGAATCCCACATAGGGAAAAGAGCAGAAACTATTGCTCACAGCCACTCGCCTGGCGACCAGGGAGGGAGGTGTGTAGAAAAGACCAGCTTATCTCCCAAGTGGAGAGGACAGGGAGAGGGACAGACTGTGAAGGGCTAAGGAATGCAGAAAACGAACTAAAAAAACTGACTCATCCGTGCTAGAGGCGGCCATAGCTGGGGGAGGGACTGAAACTTTCAAAACCAGAGCTGAAGTGATTCCGGATCAGAGATCTCCAGACATCTATCCAGCTCCAATCAGCGCAACAAGACACAGCTGAAAACAAGAAGTGGGGAGGAGGGGCAGTAACTCAGGTCTCCATAGAGATCTGAGATACACCTCCCCCTACTGAAGCTGAGAAAACACCCTGCCCCCAGTGAGAGTAGCTGGCTAAAGAGACCTTCAAAGTCTCAGGTTACACACATCGCATTCCTAGATACAGTTTCAAAAAAGCCACCTGCTGAGAACAGTAAACAAGACTATCACCTGTTAAGAAAACAAACAAATCAAGACTTCAAAGCTGCCCAAATCCGAAAGTGGATTACACATAACAGCTGATACCAACCCAAGAAGACCTAGAAATAACACAACTGAAAACTGGAGGCAGACAACACCAAGACTAGACTCAACCAACTTTACAAATAAAACACCATGAAAAGACAAAAAAGTGCAATACAAATGAAACCACAAGTGACACCTTCAGGAGATGAACTGAGTGATATGGAAATAATCAAACTTCCAGATGCGGAGTTCAAAATAATGATTGTAAGGATGCTTAGGGATCTTAGAACAACAATGGATGGTCACTATGAACACCTAAATAAAGCAATAGCAAGTATAAAAAATAATCAGTCGGCCTGACCAGGCGGTGGCACAGTCGATGGAGAGTCATACTGGGATGCAGAGGACCCAAGTTCGAGACCAAAAGGTCGCCAGTTTGAGCGCGGGCTCATCTGGTTTGAGCAAAAGCCCACCAGCTTGAACCCAAGGTTGCTGGCTCCAGCAGGGGGTTACTCCATCTGTTGTAGGCCCACAGTCAAGGCACATGTGAGAAAGCAATCAATGAACAACTAAGGTGTTGCAATGCGCAATGAAAAGATAATGATTGATGCTTCTCATCTCTCTCCGTTCCTGTCTGTCTGTCCATGTCTATCCACTCTCTGACTCACTTTCTGTCTGTGTAAAAAAAAAAAAAAAAAAACAATCAGTTGGAGATGACAAATACAATTTTAGAAATAAAGACCACAATGGAAGAAATTAAAAACAGAATAGATAGAGCAGATGATTGAATCAGCTAATTAAAGGACAACAGGAATGAAGGCATGAAAACAGAGAAAAAAAAGAGAAAAGAGACTAAAAAAGTCAGAGGAAACCCTTGGAGAGCTCTCTGACAACATGAAGAGAAATAACATCAGCTTCATAGGGGTTCCTGAAGAAGAAGAAAAAGAACAAGAAATAGAGATGTTGTTCAATCATATCATAGCTAAAAACTTCCCTAAATTAATGCAAGAGAAACTCTCACAAGGCCAAGAAGCACAGAAGACTCCATTAAAGAGAAATCCAAAGAAACCTACACCAAGACACATCATAATTAAAATACCAAAGCTAAGCGATAAAGAGAAAATATTAAAAGCTGCAAGAGAAAAAAAAGTTATCACCTACAAATGAGCCCCCATAAGGATGACGTCTGACTTCTCAACAGAAACACTTGAGGCCAGAAGGGAATGGCAAGAAATATTCAAAGTAATGCAGAACAAGAACCTACAACAAAGACTACTTTATCCAGCAAGGCTATCATTTAAAATCAAAGGAGAAATAAAAAGCTTCCCAGACAAAAAACAACTCAAGGAATTCATTACAACCAAACCAATGCTGCAGGAAATGTTAAGGGGCCTGTTGTAAACAGATCAAAGTGGGAAAAGAATATAGCAAAAAAGGAATACACCTTTAAAGAAGACAATGGCAATAAACAACTACATATCAATAATAATCTTAAATGAAAATGGATTAAATAAGCCAATCAAAAGACATAGGGTAGCTGCATGGATTAGAAAACAGGACCCATACATATGTTGTCTACAAGAGACACACCTTAGAACAAAAGACACACATAGATTGAAGGGAAAAGGATGGAAAAAACATTTCATGCAAACGGAAATGAAAAAAAAGCTGGGGTAGTAATACTTATATCAAACAAATTGGACTTTAAAACAAAGGATATAGTAAGAGATAAAGAAGGCCACTACATAATGATAAAGGGAGTAATCCAACAGGAAGATATAACTATTATAAATATCTATGCACCTAATATAGGAGCATCTAAATATATAAAGGAGACTTTGATGGATTTAAAGGGCTAGATCAACAGCAATATTATAATAGTAGTGGCTTTCAATACCCCACTAACATCACTACATAGATCCTCAAGAAAGAAAATTAACAAAGAAACAGCAGACTGATTGGAAACACTAGATCAACTCGATTTAATAGATATCTTCAGAACCTTTTACCTTAAAGCAGCAGAATATACATTCTTTTCAAGTGCTCATGGTACATTCTCTAGGATAGACCACATGTTAGGGCACAAAAGTGCTCAATATATTTAAGGAGACTGAAATCATATCAAGCACTTTCTACGATCACAACAGCATGAAACTAGAAATGAATCACAACAGAAAAGCTCAAAAATTCTCAAACACATAGAAACTAAATAGCAAGGTGTTAAATAATGAATGGATTAAGAATGAGATCAAAGAAGAAATAAAAAAATTCCTAGAGATGACGTCAGAGTAATGGTGGAGTAGGAAGCGATACCGATAAATCTCCCCCAAACCTCAACAAGATCTTCAAACAGAAACAAAAAAACCTAACATTGGAGCCTCCAGATGTTTCGCAATACACCCAAAGATGTCATTAAGGAAGAGAAAATCGAATATTATGGATACAAAAGAAAGAGAGGTAACACAGATAAAAGAGGAAAAATCTATGGAGAAAAAATTTAATATATTGGAAACCTTGGAGTTAAATGACAGAGAATTCAAAATAGAAATCCTAAAAATACTCAGAGATATACAAGAAAACACAGAAAGACAATTTAGAGATCTCAGAAAACAACTCAATGAACACAAAGAATATATGTCCAAGGAAATTGAAACTATAAAAACAAATCAAACAGAGATGAAAAACTCAATTCACGAGCTGAAAAACGAGGTAACAAGCTTGGCTAATAGAACAGGCCAGATAGAAGAGAGGATTAGTGAAATAGAAGACAAGCAACTTGAGGCACAACAGAGAGAGAAAGAAAGAGACTCAAAAATTAAAAAAACTGAGATAACCCTACAAGAATTATCTGACTCCATCAGAAAGAATAACATAAGAATAATAGGTATATCAGAGGGAGAAGAGAGAGAAAATGGAATGGAGAACATACTCAAACAAATAATAGATGAGAACTTCCCAAGCCTGTGGAAAGAACTAAAGCCTCAAATTCATGAAGAAAACAGAACTCCGAGTTTTCTTAACCCCAACAAACCTACTCCAAGGCACATCATAATGAAATTGGCACAAACCAATGGCAAAGAAAAAATTCCCAAGGCAGCCAGGGAAAAGAAGAATACAACATATAAAGGAAGGCCCATTAGACTATCATCAGATTTCTCAGCAGAAACCCTACAAGCTAGAAGAGAGTGGACCCCAATATTTAAAGTCCTGAAAGAGAGGAACTTTCAGCCACGAATACTATACCCATCAAAGCTATCATTCAAGTATGAAAGAGATAAAAAACATTCACAGATACAGAAAAGATGAGGGAATTTATCATCAGAAAACCCCCACTCCAGGAATTACTAAAGGGTGTTCTCCAATCAGATACAAAGAACAAAAAATAATAAAGCCACAAGTAAAAGCTCCAAGAATAACACAATAAAACCAAATTTAAACTGTGAAAACAACAAAAAGAAAGGGGGGAGAGGATGGAGATTAAAAGTAGCAAAGGACGATGGAGTGCAAAAGTACTCACAAAATAGTGCGCTACAATGAACAGGGTAGGAACACTTTTTATTACCTAAAGGTAACCACCATTGAAAAAACCACCACAGAAGCACATGAGATAAAAAGGATAGCAACAGTGGAAAGATGTATGGAATACAACCAAATAAAAACAAAAGATAAAAAAATGAAAGAGAAGGATCAAACAAGACACAAAACTAACAGAAAGCAATCTATAAAATGGCAATTGGGAACTCACAAGTATCAATAATTACACTAAATGTAAACGGATTAAACTCAAAAATAAAAAGACACAGAGTAGCAGAATGGATTAAAAACGAAAATCCAACTGTATGCTGCCTACAGGAAACGCATCTAAGTAACAAGGATAAAAACAAACTCAAAGTGAAAGGCTGGAAAACAATACTCCAATGAAATAACATCCAAAAAAAAGCAGGTGTAGCAATACTCATATCTGATAATGCTGATTACAAGACAACAAAAGTACTCAGAGACAAAAATGGCCATTTCATAATGGCTAAGGGGACACTGAATCAAGAAGACATAACAATTCTTAATATATATGCACCAAACCAAGAAGCACCAAAATATATAAGACAGCTACTTATTGACCTTAAAACAAAAACTGACAAAAATACAATCATACTTGGAGACCTCAATACACCGCTGACGGCTCTAGATAGGTCATCCAAACAGAGAATCAACAAAGATATAGTGGCCTTAAACAAAACATTAGAGGACCTGGATATGATAGACATCTACAGGACATTTCATCCCAAAGTGACTGAGTATACATTTTTCTCCAGTGTACATGGATCATTCTCAAGAATTGACCATATGTTGGACCACAAACACAACATCAGCAAATTCAGAAAAATCGAAGTTGTACCAAGCATATTTTCTGATCATAAAGCCTTGAAACTAGAATTCAACTGCAAAAAAGAGGAAAAAATCCCACAAAACTGTGGAAACTAAACAACATACTTTTAAAAAATGAATGGGTCAAAGAAGAAATAAGTGCAGAGATCAAAAGATATATACAGACTAATGAAAATGACAATACGACATATCAGAATCTATGGGATGCAGCAAAAGCAGTCATAAGAGGGAAGTTCATATCACTTCAGGCATATATAAACAAACAAGAGAAAGCCCAAGTGAACCACTTAACTTCACACCTTAAGGAACTAGAAAAAGAAGAACAAAAACAACCCAAAACTAGCCGAAGAAAGGAAATAATAAAAATCGGAGCAGAAATAAATGAAACAGAGAACAGAAAAACTATAGAAAAAATTAATAGAACAAAGAGCTGGTTCTTTGAAAAGATCAATAAAATTGACAAACCCTTGGCAAGACTTACCAAGAAAAAAAGAGAAAGAATTCATATAAACAAAATCTAAAATAAAATAGGAGAAATCACCACGGACACCGTAGATATACAAAGAATTATTGTAGATTATTATGAAAAACTTTATGCAACTAAATTCAACAATCTAGAAGAAATGAATAAATTCCTAGAACAATAAAACCTTCCTAGACTGAGTCAAGAAGAAACAGAAAGCCTAAACAGGCCTTATTAGTAAAGAAGAAATAGAAAAAACCATTAAAAACCTCCCTCCCAAAAAATAGTCCAGGACCTGACGGCTATACCAGCGAATTTTATCAAACATTCAAAGAAGACTTGGTTCCTATTCTACTCAAAGTCTTCCAAAAAATTGAAGAAGAAGCAATACTTCCAAACACATTTTATGAGGCCAACATAACCCTCATACCAAAACCAGGCAAGGATGGCACAAAAAAAGAAAACTACAGACCAATATCTCTAATGAATACAGATGCTAAAATACTAAACAAAATACTAGCAAATCGAATACAACAACATATTAAAAAAATAATACATCACGATCAAGTGGGATTCATCCCAGAATCTCAAGGATGGTTCAACATACGTAAAACGGTTAACATAATACACCATATCAACAAAACAAAGAACAAAAACCACATGATCTTATCAATAGACGCAGAAAAGGCTTTCGATACAATACAACACAATTTTATGTTTAAGACTCTCAACAAAATGGGTATAGAAGGAAAATATCTCAACATGATAAAGGCCATATATGATAAACCATCAGCTAACATCATATTAAATCGCACAAAACTGAAGGCTTTCCCCCTTAAATCAGGAACAAGACAGGGTTGTCCACTCTCTCCACTCTTATTTAATGTGGTACTAGAGGTTCTAGCCAGAGCAATCAGACACGACCAAGAAATAAAATGCATCGATATCGGAAAAGAAGAAGTAAAGGTATCACTTTTTGCAGATGATATGATCCTATACATCGAAAACCCCAAAGAATCCACAAAAAGACTACTAGAAACAATAAGTCAATACAGTAAGGTCGCAGGATACAAAATTAACATACAGAAGTCAATAGCCTTTCTATATGCCAACAATGAAACAATTGAGAATGAACTCAAAAGAATAATCCCCTTCACAATTGCAACAAAAAAAAAATAAAATACTTAGGAATAAACATAACAAAGAATGTAAAGGACTTATATAATGAAAACTATAAACCACTGTTAAGAGAAATTGAGAAAGATATAATGAAATGGAAGAATATTCCTTGTTCTTGGTTAGGAAGAATAAATATAATCAAGATGCCTATATTACCCAAAACAATATACAAATTTAATGCAATTCCCATCAAAATTCCAATGACATTTTTTAAAGAAATAGAGCAAAATATCATCAGATTTATATGGAACTATAAAAAACCCCGAATAGCCAAAACAATCCTAAAGGAAAAGAATAAAGCTGGGGGCATTACAATACCTGACTTCAAACTCTATTATAGGGCCACGACAATCAAAACAGCATGGTATTGGCAGAAAAATAGACACTCAGACCAATGGAACAGAATAGAAAGTCCAGAAATAAAACCACATATATATAGTCAAATAATTTTTGATAAAGGGGCCAAGAACATACAATGGCGAAAAGAAAGCCTCTTCAATAAATGGTGCTGGGAAAACTGGAAAGCCACATGCAAAAGAATGAAACTGGACGACAGTTTGTCCCCCTGTACTAAAATTAACTCAAAATGGATTAAAGATCTAAACATAAGACCTGAAACAATTAAGTATATAGAAGAAGACATAGGTACTCAACTCATGGACTGGGTTTAAAGAGCATTTTATGAATTTGACTCCAATGGCAAGAGAAGTGAAGGCAAAAATTAATGAATGGGACTACATCAGACTAAGAAGTTTTTGCTCAGCAAGAGAAACTGATAACAAAATAAACAGAAAGCCAACTAAACGGGAAATGATATTTTCAAACAACAGCTCAGATAAGGGCCTAATATCCAAAATATACAAAGAACTCATAAAACTCAACAACAAACAAACAAACAATCCAATAAAAAAATGGGAAGAGGACATAACAGACACTTCTCCCAGGAGGATGTACAAATGGCCAACAGATATATGAAAAGATGCTCATCTTCATTAGTTATTAGAGAAATGCAAATCAAAACTGCAATGAGATACCACCTCACACCTGTTAGATTAGCTATTATTAACAAGACAGGTAATAGCAAATGTTGGAGAGGCTGTGGAGAAAAAGGAACCCTCATACACTGTTGGTGGGAATGTAAAGTAGTACAACCATTATGGAAGAAAGTATGGTGGTTCCTCAAAAAACTGAAAATAGAACTACGTTATGACCCAGCAATCCCTCTACTGGGTATATACCCCAAAAACTCAGAAACATTGATACGTAAAAACACATGCAGCCCCATGTTCATTGCAGCATTGTTCACATGCTGCCAGGACATGTGAAACAACCAAAAAGCCCGTCAATAGACGACTGGATAAAGAAGATGTGGCACATATACACTATGGAATACTACTCAGCCATAAGAAATGATGACATCGGATCCTTTACAGCAAAATGGTGGGATCTTGATAACATTATATGAAGTGAAATAAGTAAATCAGAAAAAAACAGAAACTGCATTATTCCATACGTAGGTGGGACATAAAAGTGAAACTAAGAGACATTGATAAGATTGTGGTGGTTTCGGGGGGAGGGGGGAAAGGGAGAGGGATAGTGGGAGGGGGAGGGGCACAAAGAAAACTAGATAGAAGGTGACAGATGACAATCTGACTTTGGGTGATGGGTATGCAACATAATTGAAAGACAAGATAACCTGGACTTGTTGATCTTTGAATATATGTAACCTAATTTATTGATGTCGCCCCATTAAAAAAATAAAATTATATTACATTAAAAAAATAATAAAATAAAAAAAAATCCTAGAAACGAATGACAATGAGCATATAACAGCTCAAAGTTTATGGGACACAGCGAAAGCAGTGCTGAGAGGGAAGTTCATAGCACTACAGGCACACTTTCAGAAGCTAGAAAAAGCTCAAACAAGCAACTTAACCCTGCATCTAAAACAATTAGAAAAAGAACAACAAGTAAAGTGCAAATGTAGTAAAAGGAAGGAAATAATAAAGATCAGAGCAGAAATAAATGACATAAAGGCAAAGAAACCATACAAAGCATCAATGAATCCAGGAGCTGGTTCTTTGAAAAGGTAAACAAGATTGATGAACCTTTAATTAGACTCACCAAGAAAAAGAGAGAGAGGATTCAAATAATAAAATTAGAAATGATAGAGGAGAAATAACAACTGACACAACAGAAATACAAAGGATTGTAAGAAAATACTATGAAGAACTGTATGCCAAACAACTAGACAACCTAGATGAAATGGACAAATTCCTTGAAGCATACAATCTTCCAAAAATCAATCTGGAAGAATCAGAAAACCTAAACAGACCAATTACAACAAATGAGATCGAAAGAGTTATCAAAAAACTCCCACCCTGGCCGGTTGGCTCAGTGGTAGAACGTTGGCCTGGCATGCAGAAATCCTGGGTTTGATTCCCGGCCAGGGCACAGAGGAGAAGCACCCATTTGCTTCTCCACCCCTCCCCCTTTCCTTCCTCTCTGTCTCTCTCTTCCCCTCTCGCAGCCGAGGCTTCATTTGAACAAAGATGGCCTGGGCGCAGTGGATGGCTCCTTGGCTTCTGCCCCAGGCAGTAGAGTGGCTCTGGTTGCGAAAGAACGACTCCCCGGAGGGGCAGAGCATCGCCCCCTGGTGGGCAGAGCGTCGCCCCCTGTTGGGCGTGCCAGGTGGATCCCAGTCGGGCGCATGCAGGAGTCTGTCTGAATGTCTCTCTTCGTTTCCAGCTTCAGAAAAAAAAAAAAAAAAAACATCTCCCAACAAAGAAAAGTCCGGGGCCCGATGGCTTCACAACGAAATTCTACCAAATATTCAAAGAAGAACTAACTCCTATCCTTCTCAAGTTATTTCAAAAAATTCAAGAGGAAGAAAGACTTCCAAGCTCCTTTTATGAGGCAAGTATAATTCTGATTCCAAAACCAGACAAAGACAACACAAAGAAAGAAAATTATAGGCCAATATCCCTGATGAATATAGATGCTAAAATCCTCAACAAAATATTAGCAAACCAGATCCAACAATATATGGAAAAAATCATACACCATGATCAATTGGGATTTATTCTGGGGAGGCAAGGCTGGTACAATATTTGTAAATCAGTCAATGTGATTCATCACATAAACAAAAAGAAGGAGAAAAACCATATGATAATTTCAATAGATGCAGAAAAAGCATTTTATAAAATCCAGCACCCATTCATGATCAAAACTCTCAGCAAAGTGGGAATACAGGGAACATACCTCAACATGATAAAATCCATCTATGAGAAACCCACAGCCAACATCATACTCAATGGGCAAAAATTAAAAGCAATACCCTTAAGATCAGGAACAAGGCAGGGGTGCCCCCTTTCACTACTCTTATTTAACATGGTCCTGGAATTCCTAGCCAGAGCAATCAGACAAGAATAAGAAATAAAAGGCATTCAAGTTGGAAAAGAAGAAGTAGAATTATCATTATTTGCAGATGATATGATATTGTATATAGAAAACCCTAAAGTCTCAGTCAAAAAGCTACTAGACCTGATAAATAAATTCAGCGAAGTGGCAGGATATAAAATCAATATTCAGAAATCAGAGGTTTTTTTATACACCAACAATGAACAGTCAGAAAGAGAAATTAAGGAAACAATCCCCTTCACAATTACAACCAAAAAAATAAAGTACCTAGGAATAAACTTAACCAAGGAGACTAAAGACTTGTACTCAGAAAATTACAAAGCATTGATAAAAGAAATCAAGGAAGATACAAACAAGTAGAAGCATATACCGTGCTCATGGTTAGGAAGAATAAACATCATTAAAATGTCCATATTACCCAAAGCAATTTATAAATTCAATGCAATATCAATTAAAATATCAATGACATACTTCAAAGATATAGAACACATATTCCAAAAATTTATATGGAACCAAAAGAGAACAAGAATAGCCTCAGCAATCTTAAAAAAGAAGAATAAAGTGGGAGGTATCACACTTCCTGATATCATGTTATACTACAAGGCCGTTGTACTCAGAACAGCCTGGTACTGGCATAAGAACAGGCATATAGATCAATGGAACAGAAAAGAGAACCCAGAAATCAACCCACAGTTCTATGGACAACTGATATTTGACAAAGGAGGTAAGGAAATACAATGGAGTAAAGACAGCCTCTTTAACAAATGGTGTTGGGAAAATTGGACAGCTACCTGCAAAAAAATGAAACTAGATCACCAGCTTACACCACTCAAAAAAATAAACTCAAAATGGATAAAAGACTTCAATGTAGGCTGTGAAACCATAAGCATCTTAGAAGAAAACATAGGGGGTAAGATCTCGGACATCTCTCGGAGCAATATATTTGCCGATTTATCTCCATGGGGAAGTGAAATAAAAAACAGGATAAACAAATTGGACTATATCAAACTAAAAAGCTTTTGCACAGCTAAAGACAACAAGAACAGAATAAAAAGACAAACTACACAATGGGAGAACATATTTGACAATATGACTGATAAAGGGTTAATAACCAAAATTTATAAAGAACTTGTAAAACTCAACACCAGGAAGACAAACAACCCAATCCAAAAATGGGCAAAAGGGATAATAGACAGTTCTCCAAAGAGGACATACAGATGGCCAATAGGCATATGAAAAAATGCTCAACATCACTAATCATTAGAGAAATGCAAATTAAAACCACAATGAGATATCATTTCACACCAGTCAGAATGGTGCTTATCAACAAAACAGTAGAATAAGTGCTGGCGAGGATGTGGAGAAAAGGGAACCCTCCTGCACTGCTGGTGGGAATGCATACTGGTGCAGCCACTGTGGAAAACAGTATGGAGATTCCTCAAAAAACTGAAAATCAAACTGCCTTTTGACCCAGCTATCCCACTTTTAGGAATATACCCCAAGGACACCATAGAATGGCTCCAAAAGGAGAAAGGCACCCCCATGTTTGTGGCAGCATTGTACACAATAGCGAAGATCTGGAAACAGCCCAAGTGTCCGTCAGAGGATGAGTGGATTAAAAAGCTTTGGTACATATATACTATGGAATACTACTCAGCCATAAGATATGATGACATCGGATCATTTACAATAACATGAATGGAACTTGATAACATTATACGGCGTGAAATAAGTAAATCAGAAAAAAAATTAAGAACTATATGAATCCATACATAGAAGGGACATAAAAATGAGACTCAGAGACATGAACAAGAATGTGATGGCAACAGGGATGGGGGGTGGGGGGAGGGGAATGGGGTGAAGAAGGAGACAGGGGTTGGGGGAGGGGAGGGGCACAAAGAAAACCAGATAGAAGGTGACAAAAGACAATTTAACTTTGAGGGAGAGGTATACAGCACAATCAAATGTCAAAATAATCTAGAGATGTTTTCTCTCAACATATGTACCCTGATTTATCAATGTCACTGCATTAAATTTAATAAATAAATTAAAAAAATAACTTGCAATGTTAATACTTTCAATTACTATACTTCATAATCCTGTAAGTGCTTTGAAAAAATGCATATTCTTATTTTAATGAAAGTGTTGCTGTGACAACAGTTTTTGAAAACAATTAAACTTGTTAGTTTTTTGTTATTAATTTTTATTAATTTTATTCGGAGTGCACACATGGAGTGTTCTGGAGCAAAGATAGCTTATTGTTATTCAGTTCAAAAGCAAATAATAATGACTTTTTCTTCCTATACACTTAATGTTATCCCTGAGATGACAAATGAGAGCCAGGTTAAATATCTTTCACATTCAAGGTCTATATCACAGATGAGAAAGAGAAAAATAAATTTTCACTTCCTCAAATACAGGAAGAAAAGGCAGCTACTCCTCTATCCCTCTCAAAATGAGGGATTGAAACATTTGGTTTTTGGAGACAAAATTTAAAGTACCTACGTTCTTACTTCAACCTTTTGAAACAGTATAAATTCATCTTTCCAAGGACTCCCTATGCACCTAACTTTTTGACTTAGAAATGTCTCCAACATCCCTGACTTTATTTTTCCTTGAAATGTAAACATGTACCTTCAGAGTTAGATAAATATCCCTGAAATTCTATCACTAGCTGTAAATTACTTTCCCAAGACTTACTCTTAGCTTTAGATTCCAAGTTTTCAACAAAAACTTAATGATAAGGTCTCAAACTCTGCAAATACACAAAAAATATTTTCTTTATAGCCCATGGTCAGCTTACACTAACAATGAGGCTAACATTTCTTTGTGTTAAGGATACATGCTTGTTCAATAAATATTTTTTCTCCATGCTCAAAAAATAAACTTTAAGCCAGTATGTTTATTATAATACAGTATATCTTAGTATAATTTATTCAATAAATTTAACAAACACTGACTGACTGTCTATCAGGTACCAGACCCTATTTTAAATAGGTATATTACTACAAGAAGTCTTTCAGATTTGGCATTTACTCTTACTTAAATTCCTTCCTTCAATTAGAATGACTCTTCTAGTTAGAATAATTTTTGTTCTATTCAATAGTTGCTATTCCAAAAGACCTAAAATTATCAGAGTACCAAGAAAAAAATGCAGTCTGAAAAATTCTGAATAAGATTTGGAACATTGTTCTTTGGGTACTATTAAATTTAATTATTTTTCTTTGTACTTTGCCATCTTTTCTTATCAATTAGAGTCCTAACTTTTAATCTTCAAGACATTCACATATCTTTCTTCAATAAACTCAAGAAGATTAATTTTCATGCTAGATTAACTCAAATGACTTAGCTTTAAATCAAGGAAAGTTTTGCTCTAAAATATTTTTGATTATCAAACAGGATTATTTGCTAAATTTTAAAGTTCTCTTTTATCATTAATCCATAGTAGCTTAAAAGTATATGGGTTTTCATAACCCATTTTATCTTTAATGAAACTAAATTAAAGAATATATAGTGACAGCCTCATAGGAAGTAAAAATAAAAGTAACTCTTCAGAAACACGTCTCTGGATCCTTTCATGAGATTGCCTTAAAAAATAGTAGTTTAGTAGTTTGCTTTTTTTTTTTAAGTAGAAGGAAGAAGGATAATGAGATAGACTACCACATGTTTCTTAACAGGGATCCACCTGGGAACCCCCATCTAAGACCCATGCTCAAATCAACCAAGCTATCCTCAGTGCCTGGGGCCAATTAATAAACCAATAGAGCCATTGGATGTGAGAAAGGAAGAGGGGGTGAGAAAGAGGAGAAGACAAGCGGATGGTTGCTTGAATGGCAATAAAACCTGGATGTCCGGAGACCTGGAAAAGATAGTAGTTCGATAAGAAAAAAATAGATACCAAAATGATATCTTAGTAAAGTTAAAGGACAAAACTAAATTCTAAGCAAAACAAAATCAGGGGAATTCCAAGATGGTGACAAAGTAAGAGGGCATTCCAACTCTCAGGACCAAATCGAATTATAACTTACTTTAAAAACAATCATCTTGAAAAACCAACTTTGGACTAAAAAGAGGACTCTATAACCAAGGATCACAGAAGAAGCAACAGTTAGACTGGTAGGAAGGGCAGAATTGTGGAAAAGGCTGCCCAGCTTCCAGGACTGAGGGATGTCTGAGAATACAAAGGTACTCTCACAGTGGAAAGGGTTACTCTGAGAGGTGTGAGTACTCAGCACAAGAAGAGGTGCCCAGAGAGCATTTGGCATTGAAAAAAGCAGAGTTTCAATCTGCAAGATAGAGATGTAGCTCTCAGAGATGCAGGTTCCATCTTAAAAGGTCAGCACAGAAAACCTTATTCACAACCACTTACCTGGTTTTCTGGTGGAGGGAGAGCAAAGAAGACTGGAGTTGTGTGAGAAAAGTGTAAAGTTAGAGGTCCAGAAGAAACACTGTGGAGGATGGCCATCAGAAACCCTGTGCTAAGTCATTCTTCAATATTGCAGTTGCCATCTTTCTTGGGCAGAGCATCTGCTTTGTGCAGCATCAGCTTGGGGAAAAGCAACTGCTCTGCCCTTAGGAATCTCTACTACCCCAGTCATGGTTACAGGTCATTCTGAGAGGCCAGGAAGCAGGGATCACGTCAGTGGCTCAGTTTTCTGATGTTGACACCTGAGCTATCCCCCACACGCTCTCAACTCTAAGACTAGTGATTTCACCTCATGGGATACTCAGTAGAAACAGTCTGAACTGATGGCAGATCACACCTCTGGGTCTCAGAGGCCTCACCCACCAGACCTCTGAGGCTACACCTTACTGAGGTCTGTGAAAACAGTCTGGACTGTCTGACACCTGGGGCCAAGAGGCAGAGCCACATGTACCAACCTTCCTAATCCCTGAAATGCTGCAGATCCTAGACTCTAACAGATGTTTTTTTAGTGGCTGAGTCAAAAACACAATGAGCAGACAGAAGCTGCAGAAGGTGGGACTCAGGGAAACTTAGCCTTTTAAGCAAACATTGCCCCAGGCCCAGTGTTGGTAAAAACCAGCCTAGGAGTGAGGCTTGATATTTTCATGTGCACTTGGGCCCAGCAGAGGCAGCCACAAACTCTGGCTTGCTTGTAGCTCCAAGAAGATATCTGAGGGCCAGTCACAGGTAGTATCTTTCACTGGTTTGCACTGGGATCCTACCAGGAAGGCCCAGGTCTAGCCCCTCCAGTGGTCAGCTGCCAAAAGCATTCGTTGAGGATCTAACAATCCTTGCTAGAGTGGTATCCTATGGAAAGCTCCTCGCACCTGGCTCAGCTGAGGTGAGTTCCACTTTCTGTGTTCAGCACTAGCAATGAAGCTCATGGTTATATAGGATAGAGTGGAGCTTCACAGTCAGTCAGCCTAGGAACTGGGTACCTTGCCAGTAGGGTTAGATTCCACAGGGGTAAGGGAGAGAGGCTTAGAACTAGAACATTTAACATGGAGGTCCTTGTAAACTTCCTGTTGGATCTGGAAGAGGAGCTTAACCATCTTCAAATAGGGCACAGTCTGCCCCAGGAGAAGACTCTCTCAGTCTTCTTCCCTGTAACCAGGGTTTCACCAGCTGAAAGTATTTCTGCAGAGGGGACTGTTGGCCACACTGAGTCTGAACTTTCTGCTTACCTTGTTAGGGAGAAATTAAATTTGAGTACTCAGCAGTGGCTGAGGGGTTAAATTCTAAGTTAGGGGGCACATTCTCCATACTAACTTCCTGATTAAGAGACCCCTGGTCTGACCAAGTGGTGCTGCAGTGGATAGAGCATCAGACTGGAATGTGAAAGACCCAAGTTTGAGACCCCAACATCGCCAGCTTGAGGGTGGGCTCATCTAATTTGAGCAAGGGGTTACTCAGTCTGCTGAAGGTCTGCAGTCAAGGCACATATGAGAAAGCAATTAATGAACAACTAAAGTGTCACAACAAAAACTGATGATTGATGCTTCTCATCTCTCTCCGTTCCTGTCTGTCTGTCCTTATCTATCCCTCTCTCTGACTCTCTCTCTGTCTCTGCATAAAAAAAGAAAAAGAAAAAAGAGATCCCTGAAGTAGGAGGTCCTACTAACGTTGTATTCACAAACTCAGCTGCCCTAAACCACCAAGCATGCAACCTGTAGAGTGTTTGTTTTGGTGAGGCCAGTCTGAACCCACATTATAGTCTCACTACAGAAGACTTTTTGGGAAGATCAGGCCACTGCAAGGGGAGGAGAAACAGCTGAAAAGAGGAGACAAATCTTACAGAAATTGGGGCCTATATGGAACTGCTGTCATCTCTAAGCAGGAGATAGCTGATTCTTATACAAAGATTGGCCCCTCCCTCACTACCCAGGCACAAAAGACACAGACACAAACAGCAAAAAGTGAAGTAGCTGCATACAGGTAGCCCAGAGTGGCTTACAAACAATAGCTGCTGTTAATCCAAGAAGATCTAAAGTCAACACAAGTGGTAGTGTGTGGCAGAGAGCACCAACCATAGACTCAGCTACTCACAAAAGCAGCATGCCCAAAGGTGGAGTCTAGCAGGCACCAGACACTGTAGAGAATAAATATGCCCAACAAGAGAGACATTACACTGTGTAATACACATGATCAAGATTGACCTTTAGAGACAGCCAGCCTGAAGGGATAACCATATGCACAAAAGGACCAACATTACTTAATACTCACATACATTAAGAGGGAAAATAGTACCCTCAAGAAACATTCATAGAACAAGGAAAACAGGTGGCCTGGAAGTCAATACCACAGAGCCCATCATCTTTATAAACATACCACAAAAATTTTAAAGTCAGACAGCATTACCTAATGCACAGACAAAATGGGCAGACAGAGAAATGCAACTCAAAAGAATCAAGAAAAGAAATCCCCAGAAAAAGAACTGAATGAAACAGAAGAAATCAAACTACCAGGTGCAGAGTTTAAAATAATGATTTTTAGGATGCTCAAGGATCTTAGAGCAACCATGGATGGACATAACGAGCACCTAAATAAAGAGATAGCAAGCATCAAAAGGAACATTGAAATAATAAAAAGGAACCAGTCAGAAATGACAGTACAATAGCAGAATGAAGGTTGCACTAGAAGGAATCGATAGCAGGTTGGATGATGCAGGGCATTGAATCAGCGACTTAGAGGATAAGATAAATGAAAGGATGAAAGAAGAACAGAAAAAAAAGATAGTCAAAAAGACTGAGAAAACTCTAAGAGAGCTCTGTGTCAACATAAAGAGAAACAACATCAGCATCATATGGGTTCCTGAAGAAGAAGAAAATGAACAAAACATAGAGAACCTGACTGAAAAAATCATAGCTGAAAACTTTCCAAAAATGATGAAGAAAAAATTACACAAGATCAATAAGCACAGAAAATCCCATTAAAGAGTTAACCAAGGAGGTCTACACCAAGACACATCATAATTAAAGTGTCGAAGACAAGAGACAAAGAAAGAATATTAAAAACTACAAGAGAAAAGCAGTTAATTATTTATAGAGGAGCCTTCATAAGGATGACAAATGACTCCTCAAAAGAAACACTTGAGACCAAAAAAGATGGGCAAAATATACTCAAAGTGATGCAAAACAAGAAGCTACAACCAAGACTTCTTTATACAGCAAGGCTATAGTGTAAAATTGAAAGAAAAATAAAAAGCTCTCCAGACAAATAAAAAACACAAAACAAAAAATCCTAAAGTAATGCATTACAATGAAGCTAGTATGGCAAGACATCTTAAGGAGCATGCTGTAAAAAGAGCAAAGAAAAAATAAATCTAAAAATAAATTAATATTTAAAAAATAAAATGGCAATAAATAAGTACATGTCAATAATAACCTAAATATAAATGAATTAAATTCTCTAACCAAAAGACATAGGGTAGATGCATGGATATGTAAACAGGACCTATACATATTCTGTCTACAAGAGATCCACCTCAGAACAAAACATGACAGATTGAAAGTGAACAGATGAGAAAATTATTTCATGCAAATGGAAATGAAATAAAAAAGCTAGGTAGCAATACTTATATCTGACAAGATAGACTTTAAAACAAAGGCTATAGTAAAGAATAATGAAAGTCACTACATAATGATCAAGGGAGAAATCCAACAGGATGATATAACCACTAAAAATATTTAAGTGCTTAATACAGGAACACCTAAATATATAAAGAAGATGTGGATGGACATAAAGGGTGAGATCAAGAGCAGTACTATAAAATAGTAAGAAATTTTACCACCCCACTCACATCAATGAATAAATCATTCAGGAAACAAATTATCAAAGAAACAGGAGCCTTAAATAACACAGTAGTTATTCTGGATTTAATAGATATCTTCAGAAACTTTCACCACATACCAGCAGAATATACATTCTTTACAAGTGCTCATAGTACATTCTCTAGAATAGATCACATGTTAGGACATAAAAAGAGTTTCAATAAATTTAAGAAGATTTAAATCATATCAAGTACCTTCTCTGATCAAAATAAAATGAAACAAGAAATCAACTGCAATAGAAAAACTGAAAAACATTCAAACACTTTGAGGCCAAAGAGCATGTTATTAAATAACAAATGGGTTAACAAGAAGTTCAAGGAAGAAATCAAAAATTTTCTTGAAAAAAATAAAAATAAACATACAACAACTCAAAATTTATGGGACACAGCAAAAGCAGTCCTGAGAGGGAAGTTTATAGCATTACAGGCATATCTTAAGAAGCAAGAAAAATCTCAAATAAACAACTTAACCTTGCATAAAAGAACTAAAATAAGAAAAATAAATAAAGCCCAGATGAAGTATAGAAAAGGAAGTAATGAAGATCAGAGTAGAAATAAATTACATAGAGGCTAAGAAAACATTATAAAAGATCAATGAAATCAAGAGCTGGTTCTTTGAAAAGGTAAACAAGATTGACAAATCATTAAACAGACTAATCAAGAAAAAAAGAGAGTCAAATAAATAAATTAGAAATAAAAAGTAACAACTGACACCACAGAAATACAAAGGATTATAAGAAAATACTAAGAAAATCTATTTGCAAAAAAGTTGGAAAATCAGAGTGATGTCAGAGAAATGGCACCATGAGGAGTGCTACCAATAAATCTCCCCAAAATTTCAACAAGTTCTTCAACTAGAGACAGAAAAATCTATCCTTGGAGCATCTGGAAGTCCCACACACTGAAAACGAAGAGCTATCAACAAAACCAACCTCAAATGCCATTACGGAAAAGGAAATAGAATATCATGGATACAAAAGAGAGAGACATAGCACAGATAGATGAGAAAAATATCTATGGAGAAAAAATTTAATATATTAGAAACCTTGGACTTAAATGACAGAGAATTTAAAATAGAAATTCTAAAAATACTCAGAGATATACAAGAAAACACAGAAAGACAATATAGGGAGCTCAGAAAATAACTGAATGAACACAAAGAATATATTACCAAGGAAATTGAAACTATAAAAACAAATAAAACAGAGATGGAAAAAACAAATTCATGAACTAAAAAACGAGGTAAAAAGTTAGTTAATAGAACATGACAGATAGAAGTTAGGATTAGTGACATAGAAGACAAGTAACTTGAGGCAAAACAGAGAAAAGAAGAGAGAGACTCAAAAATTTAAAAAAAAAATGAGAAAGCCCTATAGCAACAGTTCTCAACCTGTGGGTCGTGACCCTGGCGGGGGTCGAACGACCAAAACACAGGGGTCGCCTAAAGCCATCGGGAAAGTACATATTTATTATACAATACATTTTTAAATAAAATATGTATTCCCGATGGCTTTAGGTGACCCCTGTGTTTTGGTCATTCAACCCCCGCCAGGGTCACGACCCACAGGTTGAGAACTGCTGCCCTACAGGAATGGTCTGACTCCATCAAAGAGAATAACATAAGAATAACAGGTATATCAGAGGAAGAAGAGAGAGAAAATGGAATGGAGAACATAGTCAAATAAATAATAGATGAGAACTTCCTAAGCCTGTGAAAAGAACTAAAGCGTCAAATTCAAGAAGCAAACAGAACACTGAGGTTTCTTAACCCCAACAAACCTTCTCCAAGGCACATCATAATGAAATTGGCACAAAGCAATGACAAATAAAATTTTTTCAAAGCAACCAGGGAAAAGAAGAATAAAACATATAAAGGAAGGCCTATTAGATTATCATCGGATTTCTCAGCAGAAACTCTACAAGCTAGAAAAGAGTGGACCCTAATACTTAAAGTCCTGAAAGAGAGGAATGTTCAACCAAGAATACTATAACCATCAAAGCTATCCTTCAAATACAAAGGAGAAATAAAAACATTCACAGTTTCAGAAAACATGAGAGAATTTATTATCACAAAACCCCCACACCAGGAAATACTAAAGGGGGTTTTCCAACCAGATACAAAGAACAAAACAAAACAAAACCATGAGTAAAAGCTCCACCAAAAACACAACAAAACCAAATTTAAACTGTGACATAAAAAAAAAAGAAGGGGGGGGAGAGGACAGAGATTAACAGTAGCAAAGGACGATGGAGTGCAGAAGCACTCATAAGATAGTGTACTTCAATGAACATGGTAGGTATCCTTTTCATTACTTAATGTTAACCACCCTTGAAAAAACCACCACAGAAGCACATGACTTAAAAAGGTAGCAACAGAAAAAAGAAGTATGGAATACAACCAAACAAAAACAAATGATAGAAAAACAAAAGAGAAGAATCAAACAAGATATAAAACTAACAGAAAGCAATTTACAAAACGGCAATAGAGAACCCACAAGAGTCAATAATTATACTAAATGTAAATGGATTGAAATCACCAATAAAAAGACATAGAGTAAAAGAATGGATTAAAAAAATCCAACTATAGACTACCTACAAAAAACACATCTAAGCAACAAGGATAAAAACAAATTCAAAGTGAAAGGCAGGAAAACAGTACTCCAAGAAAATAACATCCAAAAAGAAAAAAAAAGCAAGTGTAGCAATACTCATATCTAATAATGCTGACTACAAGACAGCAAAATACTCAGAGACAAAAATGGTCATTTCATAATGATTAAGGGGACACTGAATCAAGAAGACATAACAATTCTTAATACATATGCACCAAACCGAGGAGCACCAAAATATATAAGACAGCTACTTATTGACCTTAAAACAAAAACTGACAAAAATACAATCATACATGGAGACCTCAATACACCGCTGATGGCTCTAGATTGTTACTCCAAACAGAAAGTCAATAAAGATATATTGGCCTTAAATGAAACACTAGAACAATTGGATATGATAGACATCTACAGGACATTTCATCCCAAAGCAACAGAGTATACATTTTCTCTAGTGTACATGGAACATTCTCAAGAATTGACCATATGTTGGGCCACAAAAATAACATCAGAAAATTCAGTAAAATCGAAATTGTACCAAGCATATTTTCTGATCATAAAGCCTTGAAACTAGAATTCAACTACTAAAAGGGGGGGAAAAACCCACAAAAATATGGAAACTAAACAACATACTTTTAAAAAATGAATGGCTCAAAGAAGAAATAAGCGCAGAGTTCAAAAGATATATACAAAGCAATGAAAATGACAATACAACATATCAGAATCTCTGGGATGCAGCAAAAGCAGTAATAACAGGAATGTTCATATCACTTCAGGCCTATATGAATAAACAAGAGAGAGTCCAATTAAACCACTTTACTTCACACCTTTAGGAACTAGAAAAAAGAAGAACAAAGACAACCCAAAACCAGGCGAAGAAAGAAAATCATAAAAATCAGAGCAGAAATAAATGAAATAGAGAATAGAAAACTCTAGAAAAAAATAATAAAACAAGGAGAAGTTTCTTTGAAAAGATCAACAAAATTGAAAAACCTTTGGCAAAACTCACCACAGAAAAAAGAGAACGGGCTAATATAAACAACATCCAAAATGAAAGAAGAGAAATTACCACAGATATCATAGATATACAAAGAATTATTATAGAACTACGAAAATCTATATGCCACAAAACTCAACAATCTAGAAGAAATGGATAAATTCCTAGAACTATACAACTTTTCTGGACTGAGTATGAAGAAGCAGAAAGCCTAAAGAGACCAATTAGCAGGGAGGAAATAAAAAAAAAAACTATTAAAAACCTCCCCAAAAATAAAAGTCCAGGCCCAGATGGTTATACTAGTGAATTCTATCAGACATTCAAAGACTTGGTTCCTCTTCTACTCAAAGTCTTCCAAAAAATTGAAGAAGACGCAATACTTTCAAACACATTTTATGAGGTCAACATAACCCTCATACCGAAACCTGGCAAGGAAGGCACAAAAAAAGAAAACTACAGACCAATATCTCTAATGAATACAGGTGCTAAAATACTAAACAAAATACTAGCAAATCGATTACAACAACATATTAAAAAAAATAATACATTATGATCAAGTGAGATTTATCCCAGAATCTCAAGGATGATTCAACATATATAAAACAGTTAACGTAATACACCATATTAGCAAAAGAACAATAACCACATGATCTTATCAATAGATGCAGAAAATGCATTCGATAAAATACAACACAACTTTATGTTTTAGACACTCAACAAAATGGGTATAGAAGGAAAATATCTCAACATGATAAAGGCCATATATGATAAACCATCAGCTAACATCATATTAAATGGCATAAAACTGAGGGTTTTCCCCCTTAAACAGGAAAAAGACAGCATTGTCCACTCTCTCCACTCTTAGTTAACGTGGTGCTAGAAGTTCTGGCCAGAGCAATCAGACAAGATAAAGAAATAAAAGGCATCCATATCGGAAAAGAAGAAGTAAAGATATCATTTTTTTTGCAGATGATATGATCCTATATATCAAAAACCCAAAAGACTACACAAAAAGATTACTAGAAACATTAATCCAATACAGTAAAGTCACAGAATACAAAATTAATATACAAAAGTCTATAGCCACTCTATATGCCAAGAATGAAACATTAGAAAATGAACTCAAAAAAAAATAATAATAATCCCCTTCACGATTGCAACAAAAAAAGTACATAGAAATAAACATATCAAAGAATTTAAAGGACCTATATAACGAAAACTACAAACCATTGCTAAGGGAAGTCGAAAAAAATACAATGAGATGGAAAAATATTCCTTGTTCTTGGATAGGAAGAATAAATATAACCAAAATGGCCATGTTACCCAAAGTAATATAAAAATTAAATGCAATTCCCCTCAAAATTCCAATGATATTTTTTTAAAGAAATGGAACAAAAAATCATCAGATTTATATGGAAATATAAAAAACACTGAATAGCAAAAGAAATCCTCAAGAAAAAGAATGAAGCTAGGGGCATTACAATACCGGACTTCAAACTCTATTTTAGGGCCACGACAATCAAAACAGCATGGTATTGGCAGAAAAATAGACATTCAGACCAATGGAACAGACTAGAAAGTCCAGAGATAAAACCACATATATATGGTCAAATAATTTTTGATAAAGGGGCCAACAACACACAATGGAGAAACGAAAGCCTCTTCAACAAATGGTGCTGGGAAAACTGGAAAGCCACATGCAAAAGAATGAAACTCAACTACAGTTTGTCCCCTTGTACTAAAATTAATTCAAAATTGATCAAAGACCTAAATGTAAGACCTGAAACAATAAAGCGCATAGAAGAAGACATAGGTACTAAACTCATGGACTTCGGTTTTAAAGAGCATTTTATGAATTTAACTCCAAAGACAAGAGAAGTGAAGGCAAAGATAAATGAATAGGACTACATCTGACTAAAAAGTTTTTGCTGAGCAAGAGAAACTGACAACAAAATAAACAGTCAGCCAACTAAACAGAAAATGATATTTTCAAAAAACAGCTCAGATAAGTGCCTAATATCCAAACTATATAAAGAACTCATAAAACTCAACAACAAACAAACAAACAATCCAATAAAAAAATGGGAAGAGGACATGAACAGACAGTTCTCCTAGGAAGAAATACAAATGGCCAACAGATATATGAAAAGATGCTCATCTTCATTAGTTATTAGAGAAATGCAAATCATAACTAAAATGAGATACCACCTCACACCTGTTAGATTAGCTATTATCAACAAGACAGATAATAGCAAGTGTTGGAGAGGCTGTGGATAAAAAGGAACCCTCATTCACTGTTGGTGGGAATGTAAAGTAGTACAACCATTATGGAAAAAAGTATGGTGGTTCCTCAAAAAACTGAAAATAAAACTCCGTTATGACCCAGCAATCTCTCTACTGGGTATATACCCCCAAAACTCAGAGACATTGATACGTAAAGACACATGTATCCCCATGTTCATTGTAGCATTGTTCACAGTGGCCAAGACATGGAAACAACCAAAAATCCCTTCAATAGAAGACTGGATAAAGAAGATGTGGCACATATACACTATGGAATAGTACTCAGCCATAAGAAATGATGACATTGGATTATTTACCACAAAATCGTTGGATCTTGATAACATGATATGGAGTGAAATAAGTAAATCAGAAAAAAAAAACAAGAACTGCGTGATTCCATATATAGGTGGGACATAGAAACTAGGCTAAGAGACATGGACAAGTGTGTGGTGGTTATGGGGGGCAAGGGAGGAGGAAAGGGAGGGAGAGAGGCAGGGAAGGGACACAAAGAAAACTAGATAGAGAGTAATGGCGGGGTAGGAAGCGATACCGATAAATCTCCCCCAAAACTCAACAAGATCTTCAACCAGAAACAGAAAAACCTACACTTGGAGCTTCCAGATGCTTCGCAATACACCCAAAGGTATGATTGAGTGAAAAATTGGCTAAATATATAACCAAACCCCGAAGGAAATAGGGAGTAAGAAATGCTCCTCCTTCCTCACTAACCTAAACAGGGCGGCTTACTCTGGTAACTGTGAATATAGAAACTGAGGCGGGCAAAGGGGGTGAATAGATCCAGGCCGCCGCAGCACAAACGGCCGAACCAGGCTGTGGCACAGAGATCCAAGCCGAGGAAAATCTGATCCTGTGGCAACCCGGGCAATACAAGCTAACACTTGCGCCAAACCCAAACAAAGAAAGAAAAGCAGAGCGGCCATTTTACCCGGTCTCCTGGTCGGTGCGCATTTAGTGGGCGAGAATTTCTTCCTGGGAAAGCCACGCACGGGAGGCAGTGAGAACTAATTCCAACGGTGGAGATTTTCCGTGCTGAAGGGTGTTTCACTCAGAGGGAACCGCGGCCGGCCTCATATCCTGGTTTGCGCACGCAGATAAGGAGTGAGCGATTCCTCCGAGTGCCTCGGCAGTGCGCGCCTGTGTTATCACACAGAGGGGCAGAGTCAGGGGCCTTTGTGTGGGCCAAAGCGGAATCTCGAGCCGCCCCAGCGCCTTGCAAAAGCCGCGCACGGGGATGGAGCGAGACTCAATTCCAACGGTGGAGAATTTCCGTGCTGGAGGATGTTTCACTCAGAGGGAACCGCGGCCGGCCTCATATCCTGGTTTGCGCACGCAGATAAGGAGTGAGCGATTCCTCCGAGTGCCTCGGCAGTGCGCGCCCGTGTTATCGCAGAGAGGGGCAGAGTCAGGGGCCTTTGTGTGGGCCAAAGCGGAATCTCGAGCCGCACCAGCACCTTGCAAAAGCCGCGCACGGGGACGGAGCGAGAGCCAATTCCAACGCTACAATTTTTCCCTGCGGTTGGGGGTTTCAGTCAGAGCGTGAGACTGCTGGCCGGATATCCTGGTCACAGACAGTGAGTGAGAGTTTCCTCCAAGCGCCCCGGAAGTGGGCGCCCGATTGTGTTACCGGACAGAGTGGCAGAGCCAGCGGTCTTTGAGTGGGCAGAAAGCCCGCCTGATTATGCTAGCAGCTCTGACTGACAGAGCCTTACCCAGAGCCCTGTGCTGAGTGGAAATAGAGTGGGGAGTTGCCAGCTCTTTGAGCCTCTTACTATCCAGGCAGAGGCAGCAGCAACCCCATAGCTGGATTATCAGGCTAATAATTAAGGAAAGAAAGACTAGGAGAAAGGCTCCAGGAACACGGACTCTCTCACTGTCGGAGCCTATAAATGCTATTGAGCCTCAACTGCCAACAAGACTAAAGCACAATACATGACATTGCCATAGAGACTTATCAACTGCAAACCTCTACCTGAGCATGCCAAAGGGGCAGAACCCGGGGTACAGAGTCACCGGCCAGGAAGAGGGAGAGAAAAGAAAAAGCAAGAAGATAACCTCTCAAAATCAAGAATAATCTGCAGACTTTATAACCTATCCCATTGTAATATATTTGTTCGTTTGTTTCTCTTATCTTCATTCTTGATACTTTTTTTTCCTCCTCCAATTTGGCCGATTAACTCACTACCGGTCTTACTCTCTCCTCTCCTTGAACTACACTATCCATAAGTGTTACATCTCCCATTATCTTTTCTCTTCTCTTCCTTTCTCTCTATGAGGGTTGCACTCCAAAACCCTTAACTCTCTCTCTCGCTCTCTCCTTTCTTTTTTCTTCTTTTAGTGGTTCCCTCTTTTTTTCTCTCTCTCTCTTTCTTTTCTCCCTCTATATTAGTTTCTTCCTTTCTCCTTTACATCTCCTCTCATTCAAACCTCAATAACAAACAAATTATCTTATCTGGGACTCAAACCTATGTTTGTGGCATTTTGGGGGGTTTTTACTTCACCTTTTTAACTCACTAGCAGTGCTCTCATCCCTGGCTCTCCATATTATCTAGTTCTTGTTCCACTAAATACAATAGTAATTTTTTAATTTGTCCCCCCATTTTTCCATTTTCCTCTTATTCCTCTCATCATAACTCTTAGACAACCAACACCTAAAAGCAAATCATTTCATTCTTGATCCAAATTTTTTCCTTATTTGCTTTTTGTGGGTCCATACGCTCTTTTTTTTTCTTTTTTTTTTTTTGCCCCTTTATTACTTTTCCCCAATTCAGGCCCTCCATCACAGGCATTGTTTGTTATAATTCACAGTACACCACAAGATTTTCTCAAAAAAGAGGAGAGAGGAGAGGAGAGGAAAAAAGGAGGGGGGGAATAATTTCCTTTTTTTAATTTTTATTTTATTTTTCTTTATTTCATTATTAATTTTTTTTAAAAAAAACAACTCTTTTCAATTTTTTATTTTTTTATTGTTATTTTTTTAACTTTTTATTCTTTATTAAATCTCATTAATACTATCAACAAAACCACCCTCAGATGCCATTAAGGAAGAGAAAATCAAATATCATGGATACAAAAGAAAGAGAGGTAACACAGCTAGATGAGGAAAAATCTATGGAGAAAAATTTAATATATTGGAAACCTTGGAGCTAAATGACAGAGAATTCAAGATAGAAAAACTAAAAATCCTCCGAGATATACAAGAAAACACAGAAAGGCAATTTAGGGACCTCAGAAAACAACTCAATAAACACAAAGAATATATGTCCAAGGAAATTGAAACTATAAAAACAAATCAAACAGAAATGAAAAACTCAATTCACGAGCTGAAAAACGAAATAACAAGCTTAGCTAATAGAACAGGTCAGATAGAAGAGAGGATTAGTGAAATAGAAGACAAGCAACTTGAGGCACAACAGAGAGAAGAATAAAGAGACTCAAAAATTAAAAAAAATGATATAGCTTTACAAGAATTATCTGACTCCATCAAAAAGAATAACATAAGAATAATAGGTATATCAGAGGGAGAAGAGAGAGAAAATGGAATGGAGAACATACTCAAACAAATAATAGATGAGAACTTCCCAAGCCTGTGGAAAGAACTAAAGCCTCAAGTTCAAGAAGCAAACAGAACTCCGAGTTTTCTTAACCCCAACAAACCTACTCCAAGGCATATCATAATGAAATTGACACGAACAAACAGCAAAGAAAAAATTCTCAAGGCAGCCAGGGAAAAGAAGAATACAACATATAAAGGAAGGCCCATTAGATTATCATCAGATTTCTCAGCAGAAACTCTACAAGCTAGAAGAGAGTGGACCCCAATATTTAAAGTCCTGAAAGAGAGGAACTTTCAGCAACGAATACTATACCCATCAAAGCTATCCTTCAAATACAAAGGAGAAATAAAAACATTCACAGATACAGAAAAGATGAGGGAATTTATGATCAGAAAACCCCCACTCCAGGAATTACTAAAGGGGGTTCTCCAATCAGATACAAAGAACAAAAAAAAACAGAGCCACAAGTAAAAGCTCCAAGAAGAACACAATAAAACCAAATTTAAACTGTGACAACAACAAAAAGAAAGAGGGGGAGAAGATGGAGATTAACAGTAGCAAAGGACGATGGAGTGCAAAAGTACTCACAAAATAGTTCACTACAATGAACAGGGTAGAGACCCTTTTCATTACTCAAAGGTAACCATCATTGAAAAAACCACCACAGAAGCACATGAGATAAAAAAGATAGCAACAGAGGAAAGATGTATGGAATACAACCAAATAAAAACAAAAGATAGAAAAACGAAAGAGAAGGATCAAACAAGACACAAAACTAACAGAAAGCAAGATATAAAATGGCAATAGGGAACTCACAAGTATCAATAATTACACTAAATGTAAACGGATTAAACTCACCAATAAAAAGGCACAGAGTAGCAGAATGGATTAAAAAAGAAAATCCAACTGTATGCTGCCTACAGGAAACTCATCTAAGTAACAAGGATAAAAACAAATTCAAAGTGAAAGGCTAGAAAACAATACTCCAAGCAAATAACATCCAAAAAAAAGCAGGTGTAGCAATACTCATATCGGATAATGCTGACTACAAGACAGGAAAAGTACTCAGAGACAAAAATGGCCATTTCATAATGGCTAAGGGGACACTGAATCAAGAAGACATAACAATTCTTAATATATATGCACCAAACCAAGGAGCACCAAAATATATAAGACAGCTATTTATTGATCTTAAAACAAAAACTGACAAAAATACAATCATACTTGGAGACCTCAATACACTGCTGACAACTCTAGATTGGTCATCCAAACAGAGGATCAATAAAGATATATTGGTCTTAAACAAAACACTAGAGCACCTGGATATGATAGACATTTACAGGACACTTCATCCCAAAGTGACAGAGTATACATTTTTCTCCAGTGTACATGGATCATTCTCAAGAATTGACCATATGTTGGGCCACAAAAACAACATCAGCAAATTCAGAAAAATTGAAGTTGTACCAAGCATATTTTCTGATCATAAAGCCTTGAAACTAGAATTCAACTGCAAAAAAGAGGAAAAAAATCCCACAAAAATGTGGAAACTAAACAACATACTTTTAAAAAATGAATGGGTCAAAGAAGAAATAAGTGCAGAGATCAAAAGATATATACAGACTAATGAAAATGACAATACGACATATCAGAATCTATGGGATGCAGCAAAAGCAGTGATAAGAGGGAAGTTTATATCGCTTCAGGCATATATGAACAAACAGGAGAGAGCCCAAGTGAACCACTTAACTTCTCACCTTAAGGAACTAGAAAAAGAAGAACAAAGACAACCCAAAACCAGCCGAACACTGGAGATAATAAAAATCAGAGCAGAAATAAAAGAATTAGAGAACAGAAAAACTATAGAAAAAATTAATAGAACAAGGAGCTGGTTCTCTGAAAAGATCAACAAAATTGACAAACCCTTGGCAAGACTTACCAAGGAAAAAAGAGAAAGAACTCATATAAACAAAATCCAAAATGAAAGAGGAGAAATCACCACGGACACTGTAGATATACAAAGAATTATTGTAGAATACTATGAAAAACTTTATGCCACTAAATTCAACAATCTAGAAGAAATGGATAAATTCCTAGAAAAATACAACCTTCCTAGACTGAGTCAAGAAGAAGCAGAAAGCCTAAACAGACCTATCAGTAGAGAAGAAATAGAAAAAAACATTAAAAACCTCCCCAAAAATAAAAGTCCAGGCCCTGACGGCTATACCAGCGAATTTTATCAAACATTCAAAGAAGACTTGGTTCCTATTCTACTCAAAGTCTTCCAAAAAATTGAAGAAGAAGCAATACTTCCAAACACATTTTATGAGGCCAACATAACCCTCATACCAAAACCAGGCAAGGATAGCACAAAAAAAGAAAACTACAGACCAATATCTCTAATGAATACAGATGCTAAAATACTAAACAAAATACTAGCAAATCGAATACAACAACATATTAAAAAAATAATACATCATGATCAAGTGGGATTCATCCCAGAATCTCAAGGATGGTTCAACATACGTAAAACGGTTAATGTAATACACCATATCAACAAAACAAAGAACAAAAACCACATGATCTTATCAATAGACGCAGGAAAGGCTTTCGATAAAATACAACACAATTTTATGTTTAAGACTCTCAACAAAATGGGTATAGAAGGAAAATATCTCAACATGATAAAGGCCATATATGATAAACCATCAGCTAACATCATATTAAATGGCACTAAACTGAAGGCTTTCCCCCTTAAATCAGGAACACGACAGGGTTGTCCACTCTCTCCACTCTTATTTAATGTGGTACTAGAGGTTCTAGCCAGAGCAATCAGACAAGACAAAGAAATAAAAGGCATCCATATTGGAAAAGAAGAAGTAAAGGTATCACTTTTTGCAGATGATATGATCCTATACATCGAAAACCCCAAAGAGTCCACAAAAAGACTACTAGAAACAATAAGCCAATACAGTAAGGTCGCAGGATACAAAATTAACATACAGAAGTCAATAGCCTTTCTATATGCCAACAATGAAACAACTGAGAAGGAACTCAAAAGAATAATCCCCTTCACGATTGCAACAAAAAAAATAAAATACTTAGGAATAAACATAACAAAGAATGTAAAGGACTTATATAATGAAAACTATAAACCATTGTTAAGGGAAATTGAAAAAGATATAATGAGATGGAAAAATATACCTTGTTCTTGGTTAGGAAGAATAAATATAATCAAGATGGCTATATTACCCAAAGCAATATATAAATTTAATGCAATTCCCATCAAACTTCCAATGACATTTTTTAAAGAAATAGAGCAAAAAATCATCAGATTTATATGGAACTATAAAAAACCCCGAATAGCCAAAGCAATCCTAAAGAAAAAGAATGAAGCTGGGGGCATAACAATACCTGACTTCAAACTCTATTATAGGGCCACGACAATCAAACAGTATGGTATTGGCAGAAAAATAGACACTCAGACCAATGGAACAGAATAGAAAGTCCAGAAATAAAACCACATATATATAGTCAAATAATTTTTGATAAAGGGGCCAACAACACACAATGGAGAAAAGAAAGCCTCTTCAATAAATGGTGCTGGGAAAACTGGAAAGCCACATGCAAAAGAATGAAACTGGACTACAGTCTCTCCCCCTGTACAAAAAAATTAACTCAAAATGGATCAAAGATCTAAACATAAGACCTGAAACAATTAAGTACATAGAAGAAGACATAGGTACTCAACTCATGGACCTGGGTTTTAAAGAGCATTTTATGAATTTGACTCCAATGGCAAGAGAAGTGAAGGCAAAAATTAATGAATGGGACTCCATCAGACTAAGAAGTTTTTGCTCAGCAAGAGAAACTGATAACAAAATAAACAGAAAGCCAACTAAATGGGAAATGATATTTTCAAAGAACAGCTCAGATAAGGGCCTAATATCCAAAATATACAAAGAACTCATAAAACTCAACAACAAACAAACAATCTAATAAAAAAATGGGAAGAGGATATGAATAGACACTTCTCCCAGGAAGAAATACAAATGGCCAACAGATATATGAAAAGATGCTCATCTTCTTTAGCTATTAGAGAAATGCAAATCAAAACTGCAATGAGATACCACCTCACACCTGTTCGATTAGCTGTTATTAGCAAGTCAGGTAATAGCAAATGTTGGAGAGGCTGTGGAGAAAAAGGAACCCTCATACACTGTTGGTGGGAATGTAAAGTAGTACAACCATTATGGAAGAAAGTATGGTGGTTCCTCAAAAAAGTGAAAATAGAACTACCGTATGACCCAGCAATTCCTCTACTGGGTATATATCCCCAAAACTCAGAAACATTGATACGTAAAGACACATGCAGCCCCATGTTTATTGCAGCATTGTTCACAGTGGCCAGGACATGGAAACAACCAAAAAGCCCATCAATAGATGACTGGATAAAGAAGATGTGGCACATATACACTATGGAATACTACTCAGCCATAAGAAATGATGACATCGGAACATTTACAGCAAAATGGTGGGATCTTGATAACATGATACGAAGCGAAATAAGTAAATCAGAAAAAACCAGGAACTGTATTATTCCATACGTAGGTGGGACATAATAGTGAAACTAAGAGACATTGATAAGAGTGTGGTGGTTACGGGGGGGGGAGGGGGGAATGGGGGAGGGAAAGGGGGAGGGGGAGGGGCACAGAGAGAACAAGATAGAGGGTGACGGAGGACAATCTGACTTTGGGTGGTGGGTATGCAACTTAATTGAACGACAAGATAACCTGGACTTGTTATCTTTGAATATATGTATCCTGATTTATTAATGTCACCCCATTAAAAAAATAAAATTATAAAAAAAAAAAAAAGAAAACTAGATAGAAAGTGACGGAGGACAATCTGACTTTGGGTGATGGGTATGCAACATAATTGATTGACAAGATAACCTGGACATGTTTTCTTTGAACATATGTACCCTGATTTATTAATGTCATCCCATTAAAATTAATAAAAGTTTATTTAAAAAGTTGGACAACCTAGATGAAATAGATAAATGCCTAGAAACATAATTTTTCAATACTCAATCTGGAAGAATCAGAAAACATAAACAGACCAAATACAACAAATTAAGTTGAAACTGTTGTAAAAATAAAACTCCCCCCAAAAAAGTACTGGACCATATGGCTTCACAAGCAAATTTTACCAAATATTCAAAGAACTAACATCTATCCTTTTCAAAGGTTTTCAAAAAATTCAAGAGGACAGAAGACTTCTAAGCTTCTTTTATGAGGCAAGCATTATCCTCATTCCAAAACCAGGTAAAAACACTATAAAGAAACAAAACTATAGACCAATATCTTTGAGGAACCGGATACAGCAATACATTAAAAAGTCATACATCATAATTAAGTGGAATTTATTCTGGGGAGGCAAGGCTGGTACAATATTCACAAATCATTCAAAGTTATTCATCACAAAAAAAAAGAAAAAAAAATCACATGATTATATCAGTAGATGCAGCAAAAGCATTTGATAAAATCCAGCACCAATTTATGATCAAAACTCTCAGCAAAGTGGGAATACAGGGAACATATCTCAACATAATAAAGGTCATCTATAACAAAGTGGCAGCCAACACTGTACGCAATGGACAAAATTAAATGCAGTCTCTGTCAGATCAGAAACAAGGCAGGGATAGCCTCTTTCATCATTCTTTTGTTTTTTTTTTTCTGACAGACACAAAGAGAGCAACATTTAGGGACAAAAAGAGTGGAAGGAGAGCGATAAGAAGCATCAATTTTTTGCTATGGCACCTTAGTTGTTCATTGATTGCTTTCTCATAGGTGCCTTGATTTGGGACCTACAGCAGACCCAGAGAACTCTTGCTCAATCCCACAACCTTGGGCTCAAGCTGGTGAGCTTTGCTCAAACCAAATGAGCACACTCTCAAGCTGACGACCTCAGAGTTCAAATCTGGGTCCTCTGTGCCCCAGTGCAATGCTCTATCCACTCTGCCACCACCTGGTCAGTCCTTTTTCACCACTCTTATTCAATATATTTTTGGAAGTCCTAGCCACAGCAATCAGACAAGAAGAAAAAAAAGGCATCAAAATTGGAAAAGAAGAATTAAAACTATTATTTGCTGATGACATGATACTTTACATAGAAAACTTTAAAGTCTCAGTCAAAGAACTACTGGACCTTATAAATGAATTCAGTAAGGTGGAAGGCTATAAAATTAATAGCCAGCAATCAGTGGCATTTTTATACACCAAAAATAAATTGTCTGAAAGAGAAATTAAGGACACAATCACTTTTACTATTTAAACAAAAATATAAAGTACATAGAAGTAAATTTAACCGAGGAGGTAAAAGACTTCTACTCGGAAAATTATAAGACATTGAAATAATATTCAAAGGCCTGACCAGTCGGTGACACAGTGGATAGAGTGTTGGACTGGGTTGTGGAAGACCCAGGTTTGAAAGGTTGAGGTCATCAGCTTGATCGCCAGTTCATCTGTTTTGAGTAAAGCTCAACAGCTTGAGCCCAGGGTTGCTAGCTTGCACAAGGGGTTACTCGGTCTGCTGTAGCCCCACAGTCAAAGAACATATGTAAAAGCAATCAATGAACAACTAAAGTGCTACAATGAAAAATTGATCCTTATCACCTCTCTACCTTCCTGTCTGTCCCTATTTATATCACTCTCTGACTCTCTCTCTCTGTCTCTGTCAAAAAAAAAACAAGAAAGACAGAAAGAAAGAAAGAAAGAAAGAAAGAAAGAAAGAAAGAAAGAAAGAAAGAAAGAAAGAAAGAAAGAAAGAACGAAAGAAAGAAAGAAAGAAAGAAACAAGAAAGACAAACAAGTGGATGCATATACTGTGTTCATGGATAGAAATAATAAACATGATTAAAATGTTTATATTACTAAAAGCAATCTATAAATTCAATGCTATTTCTATTTAAATATCAATGGCATATTTAAAAATATAGAACAAGTATTAAAATATTTGTATGGAACCAAAAAAGAAAACGAGTAACTTCAGCTATCTTGAAAATGAAGAATAAAGTGGGTGGTATCACACTTCTGATATCAAGTTATACTACAAGGCCACAGTAATCAAAACAGCTTGGTGCTGTCATAAGAACAGACCTACAGATCAATGGAACAGAAAAGAGAACCCAGAAATAAATCCACGACTTTATGTTCAATTGTATTTGACAAAAGAGGTAAGAGCATAGAGTGGAGTAATGACAGTCTCTTTAATAAATGGTGCTGGGAAAATTGGACAGGTACATGCAAAAAAATGAAACTAGATTAATTTACAACATTTGCAAAAATATACTTAAAATAAATAAAAGACTTAAATGTAAGTTTTGAAATAATAAACATCTTGGAAGAAAACATATGCAGTCAACTCTGATATCTCTCTTAGCAATATATTTGCTGATTTACCTCAATGGACAAGTGAAATAAAGGACAAAATAAACAAATGGGACTATATCAAACTAAAAAGCTTTTTTGCACAGCAAAAGATACCATGAACAAAATAAAAAGACAACCCACACAATGGGAGAACATATTCACCAATACACCTGATAAGGAGTTAATAACTAAAATTTATAAACAACTTCTAAAACTTAACACCATAAAGGTAAACAATTCAACTAAAAAATGAGCAAAGGACCTGAATAGACAGTTATTCAAAGAGGGCATACAGATGGCCAATAGGCATATGAAAAAAATATTCAACATTACTAATCATCAGAGAAATGCAAGTTAAATCCACAATGAGATATCACTTCACACCTGTCAGAATGGTGCTCAATATTAACAAAACAACACATAACAAGTGCTGGCGAGGGTGTAGAGAAAAGGGAACCCTCCTGAACTGCTGGTGGGAATACAGACTGGCACAGCCACTGTGGAAAACAGTATGGAGTTTCCTCAAAAAATTAAAAATGTTTACCCAACTATCTCACTTTTAGGAATATTTCCTAAAATTATCAAATCACTGATTCAAAAGAAGATATGCACCCCCATGTTTATGGCAGCATTGTTTACAGTAGCCAAGATCTGGAAACAACCCAAGTGTCCGTCAATGGACAAGTGGATTAAGAAGCAGGGAGGGGAGGTAGGCGAGAGAGGGAGTGGGGGGAGGGGAAGGGCACAAAGAAAACCAGATAGAAGGTGATGGAAGACAATTTGACTTTGGGTGAGGGGTATGCAACATAATCAAAAATGTCAAAATAACCTGGAGATGTTTTCTCTGAACATATGTACCCCGATTTATCAATGTCACTGCATTAAAATTAATAAATTAAAAAAAATAAAGCAGTGGTACATATACACATTGGAATACAATGCAGCCATGAGAAAAAGGAAATCTTACCTTTTAAGGTGGCATGGATGGACCTGGAGATTATTATGCCAAGTGAAATAAGCCAGGTAGAGAAAGAAAAATATCATATTGTTTCACTTATATGTGAAATCTAATGAACAAAGTGAGGAATGGAATCGAGGCAGAGGCGGGTTCACAGGGAGCAGAGGGACAATAGTCAGAGGGAAGGGCAATGAGTAGATTAGATCAGAGAATGTGAAGGATTTAGTGAAATTGTATATACATAACATATAGATACGAATAGTAGGACAGCAAATCTCAGAGAAAAGGGGGGAGGGAGTTAGGGGAAAGAGGTTGAAAAAGGGGGTAATGAAGGACAAGGGGGTGGGAATGAGGGATTTATATTGAGTAAGACACTTGAATCCATGTTAACACAATAAATTAAAATTAATAAAAAAATTTAAAAAGTTGAGAAAACAATTTTATTTACCATAACATCGAAAAACAAATTTAGCAAAAGGAAAAAATTAGTAATATATGCCTTTATACATACAGCTTTATTTCTGGGCTTTCAACTCTGTTTCATCTGTTTTGCTGATAATACCATTCTTTTTTGATTATTTTTATTCTGTACTATATAATTTGAACTCAGAGAGAATAATACCTCTGGCTTTGTGCTTCCCCCAACCCTAACCTCAGAATTGCTTAGGATTAGGCTATTTAGAGTCATTTGTGGTTTCACAAAACCTCATGATTTTTTGTTCCATTTCTTGAGGGGGATTGCATTAAATCTGTACATTGCTCTGTGTATTATGGCCATTTTAACTATATTGAGTATTCTAATTCAAGAACACAGTATATCTTTCCATTTTTTTTGTGTCTTTTTGAATTTATTTTAATAACGTCTTGTAGTTTTCACTTCATGTCCTTTGTTAAATTTATTTCTTGGGTACTTTATTGTTTTTGTTTCAATTACAATATGAAATACTACCATGTGCAACAACATGGATGGATCTTGAAAATATCATGCTAAGTGAAATAAGTGTCCATCAAAATCTGCTTTATATAATTAGTTGCTCCTATATTAAGCACATAAACATTTACTGTGGTTAAATTCTCCTGTTGGATGTTGGATTGCTCCTTTTATTATTATATAGTGACCTTCTTTATCCCTTACTATAGCTTTTGTTTTAAAAATCTATTTTGTCAGATATAAGTATTGATACCTCAGCTGTTTTTTTTTTTATTTCCATTTGCATGAGATTTTTTTTTCATCCCTTCACTTTTAGTTATATGTATCTTTTGTTCTGAGATGGATCTCTTGTAAACAGCATATGTATGGTTCCTGTTTTTTATTCATGCAGCTTCCCTATGTCTTTTTTTGGAACATTAAGTCAATTTACATTTACGGTTATTATTGATATGTACTTACTTATTGCCATTTTATTTTTTAAATCAACAATCCTCTTTCTCTCAGTTTAATTTTTCTTTACCCTTTTTATAGCAGACCCCTTAATGTCTTGGAGTACTAGTTTGGTTGTAATAAATTTGTGTTTATTTGTTTATTTGTTTGTATTGTTTCTTTTTTTGTCTGGGAAGATTTTTATTTCTTCTTCAATTTTAAATGATATCCTTGCTGGATGAAGTAGTCTTGGTTGTAGGTTCTTGTTTTGCATCACTTTGAATATTCTTTGCCAATCCTTTCTGGCCTCAAGTGTTTCTGTTGAGAAGTCAAATGTTATCCTTATGGGGGCTCCTCTGTAGGTAATTAACTGCTTTTCTCTTGCAGATTTTAGTATTTTTTTGTTGTCTCTTAAATTTGGCATTTTAATTATGTCTTGGTATTGACCTTTTGAGTTCAACTTGAATGGAACTCACTGTGCTCTTTGAACTTGTCTACCTTTTTTGTTTGTTTGTTTTTTTCATCAATTTAGGAAAGTTTTTTGCTATGATTTCTTCAAACAAGTTTTATAACCCTTGTTTGTTCTCTTCTTCAGGAACCCCTATTATGCAGATGTTGTTTCTCTTCGTGTTGTCACAGAGGTGTCTTATGCTTTCACTAGCCTTTTGGAGCTTTTTTTCTTTTCCATGCTCTGTTTATTTGCTTTCATTATCTTCTCTAAATCACTGATTCAATCCCGCACTTCATCCAACCTTCTGTTAATTTCTTCTAGTTCAATCTTCATTATAGATCATGTATTTGCATTTCTGAATTATTCTTTTTTTTGGTGTCAATATCTTTTTTAGTGTTTACTAAGTTCTCACTCTGATTATTCATTACCACTCTAGTATCTTTGATCATCCTAATAAACATTATTTTAAACTCTCCATCTGTTAGTTTTGTTACTTCTAATTCCTTTAATTCTTTTTTTTCTGGGAATTTTTTTTTATTCACTTAGGTCATATTTTTTTTGTCTGTTTATTTTGTCTATGTATTATTAGGTGGCTCTGACTTGACTCTGAAATTTGTTGGGACATCTTTATGAGAAAAAAGGTCTTCATGTTAGTAATCTCCAGGCCACCAGAGGTCCTTGCTCTAGGATTGTTTTTTAGGGTTATATTTACCCTCCTTTTATATGTAAATCTTGAATGTTGTTGGCACTTTCAGGGGTGGATTTAATCTTTCAGGGTCATTGGCTCTGAGGGTTAACTTTGATCAAGTGTATTAGAAGCTATGCAGTATCTGTACTGTGACGTGCAGATATTCTCAGCATGGTCTAGTGCCTGCTGGACTCCTCCTTTAGGTATGCCACTTTTGTGGCTTGTTGAGTCTAACATTGGGGTAGTCTGCCATCTACTTCTGGTTGTGTTGCTATTGGATCCTCCTGAGTTCTGGTTCAGGTACACATTGATGTCAGACATTGTTTATAACCCACCGTGTGCTACTTGTTCAGAGATACATCTCTGTTTCCTGTGTGTCTGCATTTTTGTCCCTGGCTTTTTTGTGTGAGAGGGGCCAATCTATGTATAAGGTTTAGCTACCTCCCTCTTAGTGCTGATTGAAGCTCCATAAAAAGGCCCATTTCTTAAAATTTGCCTACATTTTTCAATTTCTTCACCTCCTTTTGCAGCTTTTGATTTTTCCTTAATCTTCAGCAAAAAGACTGTGGAGTGGGATTAGACTATCCTCATCCCACCAACTCCTTGACAGGTTGAAAATTTAGTGGATTAAGACAACTGAGTTCAAGATGACAGTGTTAGTTGGACCTCCTAATTCTAGTGTTTCTTGGTCAGGAGTGGTTCTATAGGGGAAGTGTTCTCTACTCCAGAGCTTAATTCCTCAGCCTCTGTTAGATACTCCAATTCTATTTCACCCTAGTGAAGAGAGCAGCAGGTTCAGATTGAGTCAGGCTAGCAGTCCTCTCTGCAGAGGTTCTTTCATCTTGTGAACCCCTTATCTCAGGGAGGAAGATTGAGAGAGTCTTCCACCAGTGCTGATTGTGTTCCCCCCACCCCCTCCTGAGAAGCTGACTATGCTCCTCAACTGGTCCCAACAATAGGCTCCAAGATACTCACATTTTGAATGTCTGGGCTCTAAGCCTGTCTTTTTTTCCCCTGTGGAACTTAGCACATCAGGGCAAGATATCCAGAACTTGGGCTGGCTGAATATGAAGCTTTACACAATCCAGTGCATGTGAGCTGCTGTGCAGGTGTTGACAACAGAAAGCAGAATTAAACTCAGCTGGGTTTAGTTCCCAATTTGACTTCCCTTTGGATATGCTGCTTTAAAGGCTAGCTGGCCCTATACTCATAGAGTCTGTACTGAGCCACAGTATGTGTTGGTTCTGGGCCTTTTAAAAGGGAACCTGATGCAGACCAGTGTAAGAGAGTGCATGTGACTGGACTTCAGCAAACTTTTTGGAGCTATAAGCAAATTAGACTTTGTTACTGCCCATGCTGGGCTTAGTTGCCCATGGAAGGATCAAGCTGTACACTGAGCCTGAATTTTACCAGCACTGGGTCAGGGAACTAGTCAGCAAAAGGCTCAAGGTTACTTGAGGTTTGCTACCTGCTGCCTTTATCTGCTGGTTGTTTGTTGCACTAGGACTCTGAAAAAAAACAAAACAAAACTCTGGTTAAGTCTAAAAGCTCGGACAATTCAGAGATTAAGAAAAGTGGATGATGTGAATTCTGCCACAGGGCCCCAGGTGCAGTCTACCCTGAATTTTTTTTCACAGACCTCAGTAAGGTGTGACCACTAGGAGTCCGGTGGATGGGACTTCTGAAACACAGACATGTGTTCTTCCTACGGTTTCCAGAAAGTAGGCAGTGGACTCCAACCTCTACTCCAGACAACTGAATCACTGTCATGTCCCCTGATTTTGACCAAGGCTGATTATTTCTCAATGAGGCCCAATTTACATAAGATGAGGTGAGAAAGATTCCTGAATGTGGTGCAATTGTTGTGTGTGGTGGTTTTTTTTTTTTTCATGATTATGTTTCATGGAGGGAATTACTCCACCCAAGAAAGGTGGTGCTTGAGGTATTGGACAATGATTCAGCACAAGGGTTTTGGTGTCTGTCCCCTATCATGTTTCTCCAAGAGTCTGCTAATTTCACACTCTCCTGATCTAACTCTAGTCCTCTCAGCACTCTCTCCACGAGAGTCCAGGAAAAGTGGCTGTGAGTGACAGTTTCTGCATTAGCCTTTTAACAGGGTGCCTGCATCTCTCATATCTCTGGTCTTCTTTTGCAGCAAAACATTGCCTCTTTTCATTGCCAATTGTTGTGTGGGCATTTCTTCTAGTCTATGGTGTTTTAGACTGGGTGCTCAGCCTGGAACTTAGGATGCACACTTCTCAAGGAAAACCTCTCAGGGAAAACTTCCCATAGTTGACTCCCTTTGGATCCTAAGCTGCTGCTCACTCTTGGGGGCACAGTAAGCTCTTTTCACATTGCCACCCTTCCTACCAGTCTCAGTGTGACTTTTTGTGACTCATTGGTAACAGAGTCTTCTTCATGTAGTCCTAAATTGATTTTTCAGGATTATTGTTCTTATTCTTCTCTTCTTTTTCTTTTTATTTTGACAGAAACAGAGAGAGAGAGTCATAGAGGGGGACAGATATGGACAGACAGGAAGAGAGAGAAATGAGAAACATCAATCTTTTGTTGTAGCTCCTTAGTTGTTCATTGACTGTTTTCTCATATGTGCCTTGACCAGGGGACTAAAGCAGACCAAATAACCCCTTGCTCAAGCCATCGACCATGGGCTTCAAGCTAGTGACCTTTGAGCTCAAGCCAGTGATCATGGGTTCATGTCTATGACCCCATGCTCAAACCAGTGACTCCACACTCAAGCTGGTGAGCCCATGCCTAAGCCAGGTGAGTCTGTGCTCAATCTGGCAACCTTGGGTTTCATAGCCGGATACTCCGGGTCCCAGTTTGATACTTTATCCACTGCACCACTGCTTGGTCAAGCCAGGATGATTGTTCTTAAATTTAGTTATACCTCAGTTTGATCCTGGGAGGTGGCAATTGAAACTTCTTCCTACTTTGTCCCCAACTGAGAATCCCCTAAACCTATATGATCTCATTAAACAATGTCATTCCAATAAACGAAATAAAAAATAGTTTTATGAAAAAATTAGCAATATATTTGACTAAAGAATTGTAAAACCATCACCATAAAAATTACCAAAGATCATTGAAAGAAATTAAACAATATCCAAATAACTGAAATGATATCCCCATGCTTATTAATTGGAAAATTGGTTATGGTTAATTGGAAATATACTTCAAATTTATCTATAGATGAATGCAATCCTTATCAGAATGATCATTGGTTTATTTGTAGAAACTAGCAAACTGATTCTAAAATAATATGGACTTTCAAGAAATTCATAATAACCAAAGCAAACTTGAAAAAAAACCCAGATTTGGATGACTTAAACTTCCTAATTTCAATAGTTACTACAAAGCACCATTCATTATGATAGTGTGGTACTAACATCAGTATAGACATAGAGATCAATGGAATAGAATAAAAACCCTAGAAATATACTCATATATTAATGATCAGTTGACTTTCGACAAAGGTTCCAAAACTCTTTTTTTATTATTAATTTTACTAGGGTGACATCAATAAATCAGGGTACGTATGTTCAAAGAAAACATGTCCAGGTTATCATGTCAATCAATTATGTTGCATACCCATCACCCAAAGTCAGATTGTCCTCCGTCACCTTCTATCTAGCTTTCTTTGTGCCCCTCCCCCTTTCCCTCTCCCTCACCCCCACCCCCTATAACCACCACTCTTATCAATGTCTCTTAATCTCGCTTTTAAATCCCACCTACGTATGGAATAATGCAGTTCTTGTGTTTTTCTAATATACTTATTTCACTTCGTATAATGTTATCAAGATCCCACCATTTTGCTGTAAATGATCCGATGTCATCATTTCTTATGGCTGAGTAGTATTCCATAGTGTATATGTGCCACATCTTCTTTATCCAGTCGTTTATTGAAGGGCTTTTTGGTTGTTTCCATGTCCTGGCCACTGTGAACAATGCTGTAATGAACATGGGGCTGCATGTGTCTTTACGTATAATATTTCTGAGTTTTTGGGGTATATACCCAGTAGAGGGACTGCTGAGTCATAACGTAGTTCTATTTTCAGTTTTTTGAGGAACCACCATACTTTCTTCCATAATGGTTGTACTACTTTACATTCCCACCAACAGTGAATGAGGGTTCCTTTTTCTCCACAGCCTCTCCAACATTTGCTATTACCTGTCTTGTTAATAATAACTAATCTAACAGGGGTGAGGTGGTATCTCATTGCAGTTTTGATTTGCATTTCTCTAATAACTAATGAAGCTGAGCATCTTTTCATATATCTGTTGGCCATTTGTATTTCTTCCTAGGAGAACTGTCTGTTCATGTCCTCTTCCCATTTTTTTATTGGATTGTTTGTTTGTTTGTTGGTGAGTTTTATGAGTTCTTTATATATTTTGGATATTAAGCCCTTATCGGAGCTGTTGTTTGAAAATATCATTTCCCATTTAGTTGGCTGTCTGTTTATTATGTTGCCAGTTTCTCTTGCTGAGCAAAAACTTTTTAGTCTGATGTAGTCCCGTTCATTAATTTTTGCCTTCACTTCTCTTGCTTTTGGATTCAAATTCATAAAATGCTCTTTAAAACCAAGGTCCATGAATTTAGAACTTATATCTTCTTCTATGTACTTAAGTGTTTCAGGTCTTATATTTAGGTCTTTGATCCAATTTGAATTAATTTTAGTACAAGGGGACAAACTGTAGTCGAGTTTTATTCTTTGGCATGTGGCTTTCCAGTTTTCCCAGCACCATTTGTTGAAGAGGGTTCTTTTTCTCCATTGTGTGTTGTTGGCCCCTTTATCAAAAATTATTTGACCATATATATGTGGTTTTATTTCTGGACTTTCTATTCTGTTCCATTGGTCTGAGTGTCTATTTCTCTGCCAATACCATGCTGTTTTGATTGTCATGGCCCTATAATATAGTTTGAAGTCAGGTATTGTAATGCCCCCAGCTTCATTCTTTTTTTATAGTATTGTTTTGGTTATTCGGGACTTTTTTATAGTTCCATATAAATCTGATGATTTTTTGTTACAGTTCTTTAAAAAATGTCATTGGAATTTTGATGGGAATTGCATTAAATTTGTATATTGCTTTGGATAATATGGCCATCTTGATTATATTTATTCTTCCTAACCAAGAACAAGGAATACTCTTCCATCTCATTGTATCGTTTTCGATTTCCCTTAACAATAGTTTGTAGTTTTTATTATATAAGTCCTTTACATTCTTTTTTATATTTATTCCTAGGTATTTTATTTTCTTTTGTTGCAATCGTGAAGGGGATTATTTTTTTGAGTTCATTCTCAAATGTTTGATTGTTGGCATATGGAAAGGCTATGGACTTTTGTATGTTAATTTTGCATTCTGTGACCTTACTGTATTTGGCTAATTGTTTCTAGTAGTCTTTTTGTAGATTCTTTAGGGTTTTCGATGTATAGGATCATATCATCTGCAAAAAGTGAAACCTTTACTTCTTTTCCGATATGGATGCCTTTTATTTCTTTGTCTTGTCTCATTGCTCAGGCTGGAACCTCTAATACCACATTACATAAGAGTGGAGAGAGTGGACAACCCTGTCTTGTTTCTGATTTAAGGGGGAAAGCCTTTGGTTTTGTGCCATTTAATATGATGTTAGCTGATGGTTTATCATATATGGCCTTTATCATGTTGAGATATTTTTCTTCTATACCCATTTTGTTGAGAGTCTGAAACATAAAATTATGTTGTATTTTATTAAATGCCTTTTCTGCATCTATTGATAAGATCATGTAGTTTTTGTTCTTTCGTTTGTTGATATGGTGCATTACATTAACCGTTTTACGTATGTTGAACCATTCTTGTGATTCTGGGATGAATCCCACTTGATCATGATGTATTATTTTTTTAATATGTCGTTGTATTCGATTTGCTAGTATTTTAGCATCTGTATTCATTAGAGATATTGGTCTGTAGTTTTCTCTTTTTGTGCCATCTTTGCCTGGTTTCGGTTTGAGGATTATGTTGGCCTCATAAAATGTGTTTGGAAGTATTGCTTCTTCTTCAATTTTTTGAAAAATTTTCAGTAGAATAGGAAACAAGTCTTATTTGAATCTTTGATAAAATTGGCCAGTATAGCCGTCTGGGCCTGGACTTTTATTTTTGTGGAGGTTTTTAATGGTTTTTTCTATTTCTTCTCTACTAATAGGTTTGTTTAGGTTTTCTGCTTCTGGACTCAGTCTAGGAAGGTTGTATTGCTCTAGGAATTTATCCATTTCTTCTAAATTGTTGAATTTGGTAGCATAAAGTTTTTCAAAGTATTCTACAATAATTCTTTGTACATCTACGATCTCCGTGGTGATTTCTCCTCTTTCAATTTGGATTTTGTTTATATGAGTTCTTTCTCTTTTTTCCTTGGTAAGTCTTGCCAAGGGTTTGTCAATTTTGTTGATCTTTTCAAAGAACCAGCTCCTTGTTCTATTAATTTTTTCTATAGTTTTTTTGTTCTCTATTTTATTTATTTCTGCTCTGATTTTTATTATCTCCTGTGTTCGGCTGGTTTTGCGTTGTTTTTGTTCTTTTTTTCCAGTTCCTTAAGGTGTGAAGTTAAGTGGTTCACTTAGGCTCTTTCTTGTTTGTTCATATAGGCTGCATCCCATAGATTCTGATATGTCATATTGTCATTTTCATTTGTCTGTATATATCTTTTGATCTCTGCACTTATTTCTTCTTTGACCCATTCATTTTTTAAAAGTATGTTGTTTAGTTTCCACATTTTTGTGGGATTTTTTTCCTCTTTTTTGCAGTTGAATTCTAGTTTCAAGTCTTTATGATCAGAAAATATGCTTGGTACAATTTCAATTTTTCTGAATTTGCTGATGTTTTTGTGGCCCAACATATGGTCAATTCTTGAGAATGATCCATGTACACTGGAGAAAAATGTATACTCTGTCACTTTGGGATGAAGTGTCCTGTAGATGTCTATCATATCCAGGTGCTCTAGTGTTTTGTTTAAGGCCAATATATCTTTATTGATCCTCTGTTTGGATGACCAATCTAGAGTTGTCAGCGGTGTATTGAGGTCTCCAAGTATAATTGTATTTTTGTCAGTTTTTGTTTTAAGGTCAATAATTAGCTATCTTACATATTTTGGTGCTCCTTGGTTTGGTGCATATATATTAAGAATTGTTATGACTTCTTGATTCAGTGTCCCTTTAATCATTATGAAATGTCTATTTTTGTCTCTGATTACTTTTGCTGTCTTGTTGTCTGCATTATCAGATATGAGTATTGCTATGCCTGCTTTTTATTTTTTTGGATGTGATTTGCTTGGAGTATTGTTTTTCAGCCTTTCACTTTGAATTTGTTTTTATCCTTGTTGCTTAGATGAGTTTCTTGTAGGCAGCATAGAGTTGGATTTTCTTTTTTAATCCATTCTGCTACTCTGTGTCTTTTTATTGGTGAGTTTAATCCATTTACATTTAGTGTAATTATTGACACTTGTGAGTACCCTATTACCATTTTATAGATTTTATTCTGTTAGTTTTGTGTCTTGTTTGGTTTTTCTTTTTTGTTTTTCTATCTTTTGTTTTAATTTGGTTGTATTCCATACATCTTTCCTCTGTTGCTATCTTTTTTAAATCATGTGCTTCTGTGGGTTTTTTTTCAATGGTGGCTACCATTAAGTAATGAAAAGGGTTCCTGCACTGTTCCTTGTAGTGTACTATCTTGTGAGTACTTTTGCAGTCCACCGTCCTTTGCTACTGTTAATCTCAATCCTCTCCCCTCCCTTTTTTTTTTGTTGTTGTCACAGTTTAAATTTGGTTTTATTCTGTTCTTGGTAGAACTTTTAGTTGTAGTTTTGTTTTGTTTTGTTCTTTGTATCTGATTGGAGAACCCCCTTTAGTAATTCCTGGAGTAGGGGTTTTCTTATGATAAATTTCCTCATCTTTTCTGTATCTGTGAATGTTTTTATTTCTCCTTCATATTTGAAGGATAGCTTTGATGTGTATAGTATTCGTGGCTGAAAGTTCCTCTCTTTCAGGACTTTAAATATTGGGGTCCACTCTCTTCTAGCTTGTAGAGTTTCTGTTGAGAAATCTGATGATAATCTAATGGGCCTTCCTTTATATGTTGTATTCTTCTTTTCCCTGGCTGCCTTGAGAATTTCTTTTTTTATTGTTGGTTTGTGTCAATTTTATTATGATGTTCCTTGAAGTAGGTTTGTTGGGGTTAAGAAAACTCAGAGTTCTGTGTTTTTCTTGAATTTGAGGCTTTAATTCTTTCACAGGCTTGGGAAGTTCTCATCTATTATTTGTTGCAATATGTTCTCCATTCCATTTTCTCTCTCTTCTTCCTCCGATATACCTATTATTCTTATGTTGTTCTTTTTGATGGAGTCAGATAATTCCTGTAGGGTTTTCTCATTTTTGTTTAATTTTTGAGTCTCTTTCTTCTTCTCTCTGTTGTGCCTCAAGTGGCTTGTCTTCTATTTCACTAATTCTACCTTCTATCTGGCCTGTTCTATTAGCTAAGCTCGTTACCTCGTTTTTCAGCTCATGGATTGAGTTTTTTATCTCTGTTTGGTTTGTTTTTATAGTTTCAATTTTCTTGGTAATATATTCTTTGTGTTCACTGAGTTGTTTTCTGAGGTCCCTAAATTGCCTTTCTGTGTTTTCTTGTATATCTCTGAGTATTTTTAGGATTTCTATTTTAAATTATCTGTCATTTAGCTCCAAGGTTTCCAAGATATTAAGTTTTTTCTCCATAGATTTTTCCTCATCTATCTGTGTTACCTCTCTTTTTTTGTATCCATGATATTCAATTTACTTTTTTTAAATGGCTTCTGAGGGTGGTTTTGTTGATAGTATTAATGAGAATCACTAAAGAACAAAAAGTTAAAAAATAAAAATAAAAAATAATTTAAAAAAATTAAAAGAAAAAAAATATTCCCCCTCCCTCTTTTTTACTCTCCTCTCCTCTCCCCTCCTTCTTGAGAAAATCTTGTGATGAACTGTGAACTACACTATATATAACAAACAAAACCTATAATGGAGGACCTGAGTTGGGGAGAAATAATAAAGGGGCAAAAAATGGGTTATGGACCCACAAAATGCAAATAAGGAAAAAAATTAGGTCAAGAATAAAATGATTTGCTTTAGGTGTTGGGTGACTAAGAGATATGATGAGAGGAATAGGAGGGAACCAGGAAAAAGGGGGGGAAATTAAAAAATTAGTATGTATTTAGTGGAGCAAGAACTTGAAAAAATGGATAGACAAGGTTGGGAGCACTGCTAGTGAGTTTAAAAAGCAAAGTAAAAACACCCCAAAGCGCCACAAAAATGAATTTGAGTCCCAGATAAAACAATGTGTTTGTTATTGATGATTGAATGTGCTGAGACTTAAAGGAGAAAGGAAGAAACTAATATAGAGGGAGAAAAGAAAGAAAAAAATTGGAATCCATCAAAGAAGAAAAAAGAATAAAGGGAGAGAGAGAGAGAGAGAGAGAGTTAAGGGTTTTGGAGTGCAACCCTCATAGAGAGAAAGGAAGAATAAAGAAAAGATAAGGGGAGATGTAACACTTATGGGTAGTGTAGTTCAAGGAGAAGAGAGAGTAATTCCAGCAGAGAATTAAATGACCAAATTGGAAAAGGAAGAAAATAATCAAGACAAGAAGAGAAACAAACAAACAAATATAATAAAATGAGATAAGTTATAAAGTCTGTGGATTATTCTTGATTTTGAGAGGTTATCTTCTTGCTTTTTCTTTTCTCTCCCTCTTCCTGGTCAGTGACTCTGTACCCCAAGTTCTGCCTTTGTGGCATGCTTAGATAGAGGTTTGCAGTTGATAAGTCTCTATGGCGATGGCATATATTGGGCTTCATTCTCGTTGGCAGTCAAGGCTCATTAGCATTTGTAGGTTCCAACAGTGAGAGAGTCCATGTTCCCGGAGCCTCTCTCCTAGTCTTTCCTTCCTGAATTAGTAGCCTGATGATCTAGCTATGTGGTTGCTGCTGCTTCTGCCTGGATAGCAAGAGCTATCCAGCTATCCAGCTCAAAGAGCTGGAAAATCCCCACTCTATGTCCACTCTGCACAGTGCTCTGGGTAAGGCTCAATCAGTCAGAACTGCTAGCATAATCAGGCAAGGCTTCTGCCCACACAAAGACCTCTGACTCTGCCACTCTGTCTGGTAACATGGGTGCCTACTCCCGGGGCATTCAGAGAAATCTCTCCCTCACAATCTGCGTGTGTCGACCAGGATATGAAGCAGGCTGCCACTCACTCCGAGTGAGACCCCCACCCACACGGAAAAGTTCCAGCATTGGAATTAGCTGTATCTCCCTCCCTGTGCAGAGCTTTCTCAGGATTCAGGGACGACCCTGAGATTCCACTTTCGGCCCACACAAAGGCCTCTGACTCTGCCCCTCTGTCCGGTAACACGGGTGCCCACTCCCAGGGCTGTAGAAGGAATCTCTCACCCACTATCTGTGCACACCGACCAAGAGATCAGGGCGAATGGCTCTCCCAAGTGCCTTTCTTTGTCTGGGTTTGGCACGAGCTTTAGCTTGTGTTTACTGGGTTGCCACAAGCATAGTTTTTCCTCTGCTTGGATGTCTGTGCCACAGCCTAGTTCAGCCGTTTGTGCCACAGCCTGGATCTATTCACCCCTTTTGCCTGCCTTAGTTCCTATACTCTCAGTTCCCAGTGAAAGCAACCCTTATTGAGGTTAGTGAGGAAGGCGGAGTGTTTCTTCCTCCTTATTTCCTTTGGGGTTGATTATATATTTAGCCGATGTTTCGCTTGATCATACCTTTGCATGTAGTGCAGAACATCTGGAGGCTCCAAGGATAAATTTTTCTGTTTCTGCTTGAAGATCTTGTTGAATTTTGGGGGAGATTTATTGGTATCACTACTTACGGCACCATTACTCTGACCCCATAACTCTTTTTTTTTTAATTTTTTTAAATATTTTTTTTAATTTTATTTTTTTAATGGGGTGACATCAATAAATCAGGATACATATATTCAAAGATAACAAGTCCAGGTTATCTTGTCTTTCAATTATGTTGCATACCCATCACCCAAAGTCAGATTGTCCTCTGTCACCTTCTATCTAGTTTTCTTTGTGCCCCTCCCCCTCCCCCTTTCCCTCTCTCTTTCCCCCCTCCCCCCATAACCACCACACTCTTATCAATGTCTCTTAGTTTCACTTTTATGTCCCACCTACATATGGAATAATGCAGTTCCTGGTTTTTTCTGATTTACTTATTTCACTTCGTATAATGTTATCAAGATCCCACCATTTTGCTGTAAATGATCCGATGTCATCATTTCTTATGGCTGAGTAGTATTCCATAGTGTATATGTGCCACATCTTCTTTATCTAGTCATCTATTGATGGGCTTTTTGGTTGTTTCCATGTCTTGACCACTGTGAACAATGCTGCAATGAACATGGGGCTGCATGTGTCTTTATGTATCAATGTTTCTGAGTTTTGGGGGTATATACCCAGCAGAGGGATTTCTGGGTCATACGGTAGTTCTATTTTCAGTTTTTTGAGGAACCACCATACTTTCTTCCATAATGGTTGTACTACTTTACATTCCCACCAACAGTGGATGAGGGTTCCTTTTTCTCCACAGCCTCTCCAACATTTGCTATTACCTGTCTTGTTAATAATAGCTAATCTAACAGGGGTGAGGTGGTATCTCATTTTAGTTTTGATTTGCATTTCTCTAATAACTAAAGAAGATGAGCATCTTTTCATATATCTGTTGGCCATTTGTACTTCCTCCTGGGAGAAGTATCTGTTCATGTCCTCTTTCCATTTCTTTATTGGTTTGTTTGTTTGTTTGTTTGTTTGTTGTTGAGTTTTATGAGTTCTTTGTATATTTTGGATATTAGGCCCTTATCTGAGCTGTTGTTTGAAAATATCATTTCCCATTTAGTTGGCTTTCTGTTTATTTTGTTATCAGTTTCTCTTGCTGAGAAAAACTTCTTTGGGTAAATTCCTAGAACAATACAACCTTCCTACACTGAGTCAAGAAGAAGCAGAAAGCCTAAACAGACCTATCAGTAGAGAAGAAATAGAAAAAACCATTAAAAACCTCCACAAAAATAAAAGTCCAGGCCGTGATGGCTATACCAGCGAATTTTTTCAAACATTCAAAGAAGACTTGGTTCCTATTCTACTCAAAGTCTTCCAAAAAATTGAAGAAGAAGCAATACTTCCAAACAGATTTTATGAGGCCAACATAACCCTCATACCAAAACCAGGCAAGGATGCCACAAAAAAAGAAAACTACAGACCAATATCTCTAATGAATACAGATGCTAAAATACTAAACAAAATACTAGCAAATCGAATACAACAACATATTAAAAAAATAATACATCATGATCAAGTGGGATTCATCCCAGAATCTCAAGGATGGTTCAACATACGTAAAACAGTTAACATAATACACCATATCAACACAACAAAGAACAAAAACCACATGATTTTATCAATAGATGCAGAAAAGGCTTTCGATAAAATACAACACAATTTTATGTTTCAGACTCTCAACAAAATGGGTATAGAAGGAAAATATCTCAACATGATAAAGGCCATATATGATAAACCATCAGCTAACATCATATTAAATCGCACAAAACTGAAGGCTTTCCCCCTTAAATCAGGAACACGACAGGGTTGTCCACTCTCTCCACTCTTATTTAATGTGGTACTAGAGGTTCTAGCCAGAGCAATCAGACAAGACAATGAAATAAAAGGCATCCATATCGGAAAAGAAGAAGTAAAGGTATCACTTTTTGCAGATGATATGATTCTATACATCGAAAACCCCAAAGAATCCACAAAAAGACTACTAGAAACAATAAGCCAATACAGTAAGGTCGCAGGATACAAAATTAACATACAGAAGTCAATAGCCTTTCTATATGCCAACAATGAAACTACTGAGAAGGAACTCAAAAGAATAATCCCCTTCACGATTGCAACAAAAAAATAAAATACTTAGGAATAAACATAACAAAGAATGTAAAGGACTTATATAATGAAAACTATAAACCATTGTTAAGGGAAATTGAAAAAGATATAATGAGATGGAAAAATATACCTTGTTCTTGGTTAGGAAGAATAAATATAATCAAGATGTTCATATTACCCAAAGCAATATACAAATTTAATGCAATTCCCATCAAAATTCCAATGACATTTTTTAAAGAAATAGAGCAAAAATCATCAGATTTATAAGGAACTATAAAAAACCCCAAATAGCCAAAGCAATCCTAAAGAAAAAGAATGAAGCTGGGGGCATTACAATACCTGACTTCAAACTCTATTATAGGGCCACGACAATCAAAACAGCATGGTATTGGCAGAAAAGTAGACACTCAGACCAATGGAACAGAATAGAAAGTCCAGAAATAAAACCACATATATATAGTCAAATAATTTTTGATAAAGGGGCCAAGAACATACAATGGAGAAAAGAAAGCCTCTTCAATAAATGGTGCTGGGAAAACTGGAAAGCCACATGCCAAAGAATGAAACTGGAGTACAGTTTGTCCCCCTGTACTAAAATTAACTCAAAATGGATGAAAGATTTAAACATAAGACCTGAAGCAATTAAGTACATAGAAGAAGACATAGAAACTAAACTCATGGACCTTGGTTTTAAAGAGCATTTTATGAATTTGACTCCAATGGCAAGAGAAGTGAAGGCAAAAACTTTTTATGAGAGAAAGAACAGTTTTTTCAACAAGTGATACTGAGATAAATGGATAGTCACATGCAAAAGAGTACCTAAAACGTGGACATAAACCAAATGTCCAGCAATTGATGAGTGAGTAAACAAATATATAATATGGTCATTCAATAAAATATTACTTGGCTACTAAAATGAATGAATTGTTGATACATGCTAAAACTTGAATGGATTTGAAAGCTTTATGCTTAGTTAATTAGCCAGATACAAAATGCCACATATTGTATAATTTCCATTAGATCAGATATCCATAATAGATAAGTTCATACAGATCGAAAGTATATTATTGATTTCCAGAGCCTGTGATGGGGATCTTGGGACTGGTTGTTGAAGAATACAGGATTTCTCATTGCAGTTAAGAAAATATTATGTAATTAGAGAGTGGTGATAATTGCACATTTTTTGAATATACTAAAGCTATTGAATTCTATACTTTTTAAAAAGTAGTTATTTTATGATATGTGAATTATATGCTAATAAAAATAAGTTAAAAGCAGAATGAGAAGAATAAAGTTTTCTTTTGTTACCATTTTTTGGAGTCATAAATTTTACCAAAAAAACTAATCCATTAACCGTGTATGAGAAAATAAATACTTTAATTGCATCACAGTATCATTTATATCTCTAGAATAAACAATATGTAAAAGGCAGGTGACCCAGCAGAGTGGTGTGAAATAAGGTATATAAAAAATTGATTTTAACTACCACTTAGATCACAGAAAAGATTAATATTTTTATTTCATAGATGTATGTTTAAGGCATAAGAGAAATATACTTAAGCAAATAAAAGCCTGTGGCAAATAAATGGCCAACCATCCTAGATTGTCTGGGACTGAATGGTTTCCTGAGACACAGTATTTTGAGTGCTAAAGCTGGAAATATCTCCAGCAAAGCAGGATCATAGCTCACCTTAGGCAACTAAATGAACACAGTTGGGTCTAATGCCATGAATCTATACTGCTCATAGTCTGGTATATGTCTGAGTCTGTTCAAGCCCCTAGGGATTGTCAAAGCACCAGATATAAAAATGAGGAATCCTTGAATTTTAATTGTCAACAACTCTTCTATAATTTGCACTGAAGAAGGATTAGAAGAAGAGAAGCCACAAATGTTTTTATAAGATGAGCTAATACTCTCGGTGACATTCTGCCTCCTTCCAGTCATTTTTATAACTTCTAGGTTAAAAATGGCCAATGATAAGAAAAAAGGGCAAATGCTTTTATACACAAACGTGCATATATTCCTTTTGAGGAAGAGCTTCTTTCACAATAAAAAAGTAATACCATATTTACTATACAAAAAATCTTGTTCTAAGCACTACAGATATAAATTTGTCATATCTTCTTATAACACTATGATGAAGATCATCATCATTTTTATTATCTCCATTTTATGTATATGGAAAATAATGCAAAGACTCTTTAAGTAGCTTATTCATAAATATTAAATCAAGTGATGTGGAGATAATAACTACTCAGAGACCATATCCAGTGCAAAGAGGGACTTAGAGGAGACTGCCTCACAGTCCCCTATATAGGTTTCATGAGGCAGCCTCAACCTGTAGATTTTATGGGTATTTATTAATACATACAGTCAAAAGCAGGAATAAGAATGAGGAAGTCAGGAAGGGGAAATTCTTTTTAGAGCAGACAAAAGGGTAAGAAAAGTAGCTCACTTTTGAGATATATACCCTGCCTATTGATTCAGCAGAATTGCTAATCTATGTGCATTGTGCTGTGTTCAGCATGGTAATGCTTTCAGTACTTTCCATCAGTGACATCACTGTGGCTTTAGCTTCAGGGCACTGAACTCTGCCCCTGTTCTATGTTCCTATTCATGGCCTCTACATCTCCCCCCTTTTTGTTTGAGCTGTTTATTAGGGGTTCGGATATTCAATAGGTTCTGGAGAAAATTTTTCTACAGGTGGCGATAGTTGTAGTAGAAGGTGAAGTGCTAGCATAGAGAGAAACAGGTTTTCGGGGGTCACAGGCATGTCTGTATTGTGAAAAACTTGTTCAGCATACCTTGTTTGATGCTTCAAAGCACCTCAAGTGATGTAAGGCAATCCTTGAATGCTTGGAAGTAAATTAGGTCTCCTCCAGTTTTTTCCCAGAAGTGGATTCACTATCAGCTTCTGGATCTATGGAAATGGGTTGCTTCCTAGAGTCTGATGCCAATTATGATAAGGTTTTGTGTTTCTTGCTGGTATCCAAAGAAGACCTGTTGATGACAAAATTACAACCTACCTTTGCCCCTAGGTAAGCAATTAGACCAGACCCTTCCACTCAAGGCTAACGAATACATCCCAGTACAATATGAGAGGCTTAGGTTGTTGCTCAGCTGGTATAAAATACCTCTCAGCTACAATAAACCCAGATGAGAATTTTTTTTAAATTAAGAGTAAAAAGTGCCTTATACATTTCTTCTTGTGGGGTATCTCCTCCTGCCTCCACCTTTTATCTTTTTGTGCAATTGGTCCTTAAGAAGGCCATTGGCTCTTTGTGCAATACTAGTAAGTTTGGATAAATTTCTCAAGCTCATGAGGCCCCCAAGAATGTCCCAAGGTTCCTTCATATTTTCTTTCAAAAGTACCTCCACACCTTATACATTTTATCATTAAAACCATACAATTTCAACAAAATGGATGGATCTTGATAACATTATATGGAGTGAAATAAGTAAATCAGAAAAAAGCTAAGAACTGTGTGATTCCATACATAGGTGGGACATAAAAATGAGACTAAGAGACATGGACAAGAGTGTGGTGGTTACAGGGGGGGGGAGGAGAGGGAGAGAGAGGGGGAGGGGCACAAAGAAAACCAGATAGAAGGTGATGGAAGACAATTTGACTTTAGGTGATGGGTATACAACATAATAAAATGTCAAAATAACCTGGAGATGCTTTCTCTGAACATATTTACCCTGATTTATTAATGTCACCCCATTAAAATTAATAAAAAACAAACAAAAACCATACAATTTCTTTTCAATTAATCAGAATTCTCAATTTCCAAAAACCTTAACTTTGAGTGAGAACTAAGTTAGTAATTATAAATTTTAGTTTGATACTTTTCTGAACATATTTCATGGCCTTTAGAAACAGGTACTTTTATTGACAAACAAACATATCTTGAGAAGACATAACATTTATAACAGAAACCTTTTGTAATCCCAAACAAAACAAACATATTTTTTGTTAAGAACTTTTAAAGACATTAATTAAATTAAACTAGTAGTAATATAAATGCTTTTCTAGACCACCTGATTAAAAAAACACCATTTTGAATATTTTTATATTTTACAGTATTATTAACAATTGCAGAGAAGGCAAAACTCTTTATTTTTCCTTGGCAGCCTTCCAGGATGGCTGAAGAGAAGAAAGGAGATGGGATACTGAACCACTTGGATTTTAAAGTACTTTTTTATTCCTTTACATTGAAGTGATGGTATGACCCTCCCCATTTTTACAGCCTGCAGAAGATCTAGAGGATTGTGAATTCTCTTATTGTTCTCAGGATTACAATAGTTCCCAGGTCTTTAGGAGAAAGATTTATGATATTTAAATGACATGGTTCCTCTCTCTTTTGTTTTTCTTTTTTCTGAGTTTTATTCTCTGAAAGAAGATAAAACTTTTTACACTTTGAATTATTAATTTATTTTTATCAGTAGAATCTTTAATATAAACAACATGAAACCTGGTGCATAACATAATATGAGACTCCTTGGGTTACATCAGTTTCATCATGTGACAGTTTGAGTTTATGACAATCACTCCTATAAAACCTTAACATAATTGAGATGTGAGTGTTTTGGCTTACTCCATTAGCATCATACTTATGGACTACGTGGGCAAATTAGTTCCACACTAGCCTGGAACACTTTTTTAAGAAGATAAAGAGACCTGGAACAGGTCCTGTACCCTCTTCATCAGCTGCTTCTTGAGATAAAACCCCTGTAGTACAGGTGGAATAATCTCCAGCATCTCTTGCATGTTCCTTAGGCAATCCTGATTCACCTGACCCAGTATCTTCAGCACCTTCTGCAGGTTCTCCTGCCTCTCCAGATTCCTTCTCCCAATAGGTCACTCTTTCCTGCCTTGCAATGCCCCTTCCAGTGTGCAAGCCAACACAGGAATAAAGGTAAGAAATTTTTTACACTCATTTTTTCTGTAACTACAATACACTCTACAGTAAAGTATATTTATGTCCTTTTCATTTTTCTGTGGCTTAGTTATGTTTTTATGTTCAACATTATAATTTCGCAGCTGTGTTAGGAGAAGTAAGAGATTTAAGCTATGTGTTTTGACTTAAACTGAAACTTGGGTTACGGCACTGCCATAGAAATGGAATTGTGTCATAACCCAAGAATCCCTGTAACCAAATTATAAATAAAGACAAAATTCAAACAAAAGGTATTTATACACCAAATTCTCTAGAAGGAAATACTGAGACACTAGTCTTTAAATATTATTTCATATTAACCAGTATTGTAAATGGCTTTTACAAGGTCTAGGTGAGACAAAACTCACATGGTGGAAGCAGAGGATTTCTACTACACATAGAACAATAAAAATTTCAGACAGACAGATAAATGAGTCAGACAAGAGCTTTCAAATTGAAACTGACTTCTATATCACAGACCTGAGTATAATTACACATACAAATGAAACAATTACAGTACAGAGACACAGGCATGACACATAAATAAAACCTAATACTAGGGTTGTTACTTGACCCTTAACTCCGAAGACAATGAACACAGAGCCCAACAATTAGTATGGCAAAACCATACAGTGTACAAAACAAAGAAACAAGTTTAGGATCCAAAATTCCACTCTATTTCAGTTTAAATGAATGTTTTTTACATAGTTTCATTTTAAAGCAACAATTCCCAGAGCATTTAAATATAGTAATAAAACTATCTTATTTAGTTCAATATTAGAGCTGGTATTTCAATTTTTTTTGTATGTAAAAACTCAATTTAAACATCAAAAAAGCCACATCTTGGATAGCCTAAGTTGATATCATTTCTTAGATTTGTAAGCATACGTTGACCAATTAGCCAGAATTCACCTTAGGGAGTGCTCTATAAGAATGGATGGTGTGTCATTCATTTTGTTACTATATCAGACAAAAACTGAAGTATAAACCAGAATCAGACAAACCCGAGAAGAACCTCTAATCTGTTATGAGATATTGCAACCCAGGATTTTAGTGCACAACCAGTCCAGAAAGACACCTGCCTGATCTCATTCAGGGCATTTCATGATGGGAGTACTAGAGAATGAAATCAGCAGAACTTAACCTGAGTAAATACACACTTAGCAGCTGCTTAGAAAATATGGCAGTCAGATCCTCCAGGAACCCCTAGTCCAAGAATAATTTCAAGGCAAAGAATAAAGAAGAAACAAAACAATAGTTCAGAAGGTTGTCAACAAAACATTTAAGAAAATCAGAAAAATTTAGAATCCAGTCTAGTTTCTGAAATTAATAACTGTGTGTTTATGAATTTTACTGAAATATATTTTTTCTCTGTAAAATTACCCTTAGTTTTTTGTTTTGTGGTTGTTTTTTTTTAAAGCCAAATTAAGAGTATCTAGAAACAATATTAGGTCCAGTTTTAATTGGGTCTGGTAATTTGCATAAACACAACAAGAATAGCAATTGATCATATGTATTGGCTTTTTACAATCTGCTTTGCTGGAACTTTATAAGGAATTTTCAGATTGTTTTAATTAACCCCTCAGAGCACACACAAAAACCAAGCTACACAGTCACCATTAGGCTCTGCCTGTGATCTTTCTGAAAAATGTTTTTCTTTGCTGCAATAAAAATACATCTATGGGACTGGCCAGGCCGTGGTGCACTAGATAGAGCATCAGACTGGGATGCAGAAGACACAGGTTCAAAATCCTGAGGTCACTGGCTTGAGAATGAGTTTATACAACTTGAGCAGGGAGTTACTGGCTTGAGCATGGAATCATAGACATGACCCCATGGTTGCTGGCTTCAGCCCAAAGATTACTGGCTTGAAGTCCAAGGTTGCTGTTTTTAGCCCAAGTCACTGGTTTGAGCAAGGGGTCACTGGCTCAAGATAGAACCTTCTAGTCAAGGCACATATGAGAAAGCAATCAATAAACAAGGTGCCACAACAAAAATTGATGCTTCTCATCTCTCTCCTTTTCTATTTCTATCTGTACATCTATCTGTCTCTCTCTCTCTCTGCTTTCTGTCTCTCATTAAAAAAATATGTCTGTGGTCATAATGTGGTGGCCAAGACTTGGGTTTTATGTATTTATATTCCTACATTTTGACCTGCTGTAATTATTTCTGCTATATTAGGATGCTGCCCCTTAAGAGGAGCCAAAACCTTTTGGAAATCAGCATTTGTGTTTTCAAAAGCCAATTGTAGAGTCAGCACTTTTGCTGCTTGTTCTTTATTTAGCCATCATGAGATGCCAGTTTGCAGGTAATTAATGAAATCAATATAGGGTTCATTAGGTCTCTGATGGATTCTTGAAAAAGAAGCCATAGAAGCTTTGGTATGTGGAACCCAAACCCATGCTTTAAAAGCTGCCATAAAAACCTGAGAAAAGGTGACATGGTTCATGTGGACCTGAGCCTGGGGAGTGTCATAAACCCTGGCTCCTGAGAGCATACCAACACCAATTGGAACTCCTGCATTCAGATTCTCTACAGCTGTGTCTGAGATGCATTCTGGTATTCTCGTAGCCAGTCATTGTATTGAATATTGGTGGTTACTGCTTTCACCCACCTCTTCCAGTTCCATGGAATCATCTTATATCCTTCCCCTATATCCTTTAAAATTCCCTTGGTAAATGTACTCTGTAATCCATTTTCAGAGCCAGTGCCTCATTTGTTTCCTGTCTTCAATGTCTAAGCTCCCTTCTTTAGGAGTACCATTGATGTACTACAATAAGTACCTTTGTGAGTTCCCTATCGGTGACCTTACATCCCACATTGTGTCAGAGACCATGGTATTGGAGCTTATGGTTATGCTGCTTTGGGGATAGGGAATTTCACAGGCTAGGGTGGAAATAAAGGAGAAGTGGAGAAAGGGCAGGGAATCCCTGGTCTGATACCTATTAAGACCTTGTTGCAAATGTTCAGAAGCTATTCCTCCATTATCTGTGTCCCACATACTAAGATGAATTGGATATCCTTTCCCTTTTCCAGGCTTTCAGAGGTTGTTTTATTCTAGTTCCCCATGTTGGGCACCATTTGTTATGGAGACAATAACTAATAAGAGACCAGATGGAGTGCACAGAAGGACCTAGGGGAGACTGCCTCACAATTATTTATACACATTTCATGAGGCATTCTCAACCCACAGTTCTTATGGGTACATATTGATATACACAAATAGAAGCAGGGATGAGAATGAAGAAGTCAGGAAGGGGAACTTCTTTAGGGCAGACAAAATGGTAAGAAAAGGAGTGCACTTTTGAAATAGCTACCCTACTTATTGATTAACCAGAATTGTTAATTCTGTCCCTATTGTGCTGTGTTCAGCATGATACTGCATTCAGTACTTTCTGTCAGTGATACTAGTGTGGCTTTTGCCTCAGGGCATTGAACTCTGTTTCTGTTCTATGTTCCTATTCAAGACCTCTACAGTCAAGTATTTAAAACCTGGCAATCTAGCTCTGGAGTTCAAAGTCTTGGCCACTACACTAAACTGCATTCTCAATTAAAATATATTGTTAGTGAACAGAGAATTGCAGAGTGACAAGAAAAAAACAAATAAGAAAGCACTTGGGTCTGAAGGAAATAATTCTTACAAACCAGGAAAATTACCCATATAATCTATAGTCCTACCTTACCTAAGACAGAGCTTAGAAAATTTTTGTGTGAATCATCTTCTCCCTACATATTTAATTCAGAATAATGACATCTTGTGTGAAAAAGGAATATGTGATTTCCAAAAAGATAAATGTAAATACTTGAGTATAAAATATTCAGGGTTTTCTAAAATTATTGATGTGGGTCAAATAAGTTTGTAAATATGATATATATGTTTGCTTGCTTATAGTTTGCATTGGTGTGTGGGACAGGCTGGGTCATTATAGCCTAAGGCTTAGTTTTAAGACTAAGCCTTTCCCACCCTAAGTGACTTTGTATCAGAGACTTTCTTGTTTGTATATTGGATTAAAGGGTTTGATTTCTACACTATAAAATGGGGCAGAGGAGCCCATGCTGGAGGAGAGCAGAGAAAGGCCATGTGGAGGAGAAGAGAAGCAGCCAAGATGATGGAGTGCTGAAGAAGAAGCCAGTTTGTGCAGAGTTTGTGCAGAGAGCTGGAGATGGGGAACAGAGGTTGTAAAGCCAGTAGCCACGGCCACCATCACAGCCGCCTGGCCCATGCTGGTTTGCATTTGATTCAGACAGACGGTAATGAAACAATGGAGCCAAGAAGTGGTGGGCCATTAGCTTTAATCCTAGGTTTCACCCAGTGGGGCAAGAAATACACACAGTGGGAAAACACTTCCCTTCCCATTCAGGGCTCCCAAAGCCACTGACTTATCCGAGTTTCCTGGAATCAAAAGTTTCTAACCTCACCAGCCTTATTCTTCAATGTATAACTTTAGTAAGTGCATTAAATAGGAAAATTTGAAGAATATCTAATCATTTCTTAATTATAACTGTAAATTAATGCAGATGACCTAATCTGCTTATGTAAATGGTAATTATTAATTTAGCAACTGTACAAAAGAGTTTAAAACATGAACTATGATCATTACAATACAAACAAATAACTTTCTCATCTGCTATCTGCACAATTAAATAAAAATAAAGAAGACACAACTCAACATAACAAAGATCATAAATGACAAACCTAGAGCCAGCACCATACTCAATGGTAAAAACATGAAAGCAATCCCCTTAACATCAGTAACAAAACAGGTATGATTTCTTTTGCCACTCTTATTCAACATAATATTGGAAATCCTAACCACAGCAATCAAACAAGAAGAAGAAATAAAAGACATCCAAATATAAGAGAAAAATAAAACTGTCATTATTTGATGATGACATGATACTGTATAAGGAAAATTCAAAATCTCAGTCAAAAAACTACTAGCCCTCATCAAAGAATTTATTAAAGTGACAGAATATAAAATTAATATTTAGAAATCAAAGGCATTTTTATACATTAATGATGAAATGTCAAAACATAAAATTAAGAAACTGATTCCATTTAATATAGGAAAAATAATAAATAAATAAACAAATAAAGAAATAAATAAAAAGTATCTAGAAATAAATTTAACCCAGAAGTTAAAGAGTTATATTTGGAAAATTATAAGACATTGTAAAAAAAAAATTGAGGAAGATACAAACAAGTGGAAGCATATACAGTTTCCATGGGTAGAAAGAACTATTATTATTGAAATATCCATACTATCCAAAGTAATCTATACATTCATTGTAATCCCTATTAAAATGCCAATGGCATATATCTAAAAAATATTATCAAGATGTATATGAAACCAGGGAAGATCTTGAATAACTTCAGTAATCTTGAAAAGGAAATAAAAAGTGGGAGGTATCACACTTCTCGATATCAAGCTATACTGCAAGGCCATTGTAATCAAAACAGCTTGGTACTGGAATAAGAACAAGCATGTATATCAATAAAATAGAGCAGAGAACCCAGAAGTAAACCCACACCTTTATGGAGAATTATTATTTGACAAACATGCAAGAGTAGACAATAAATTAAAGACAGTCTGTTTAATATATGGTATTGGGGAAACTGGACAACTACATGGAAAAAAGTGAAAGTTGACCACCATTCACAAAAATAATCTCAAAGTAGATAAAACATCTAAATGTAAGTCTAGGAAATCTTAAAAATCTTAGAAGAAAACATATGCAATAGAATCTCAGACACCTCTTGTAACAGTATTTTTGTTGATATATATAGCTCTTTGGGAAAATGAAATAAAAAGATGTGTCTACATCAAACTGAAAAACTTTTGCACAGCAAAAGACACAATTTAAAAAAATGAAAAGACAGCCTGAACAGGTGGTGGCATAGTATATAGAGCATCAGACTGGGATGCAGAGGACACAAGTTCAAAACCCTAAGGTCGCCAGCTTGAGCACGGGCTCATCTGGTTTGAGCAAGGCTCACCAACTTGACCAAGGGGCCACTTGGTCTGCTGTGACCCCCCCCCAGTCAAGGCACATATGAGAAAGCAATCAATGTACAACTAAAGTGCCGCAACAAAGAATTGAAGCTTCTTATCTCTCTCTCTTTCTGTTTGACTGTCATTATCTGTCCCTCTCTCTGACCCTCTCTGTCTCTATGACAAAAAAAAAAAAAGAAAAGACAACCTACTGTATGGGACAACATATTCACCAATACTTCTGATAAGGGGATAATAACCAAAATTTATAAAGAACGTCTAAAACTCAACACAGAAATACAAATGATGTGATTTTTAAAAATGAGCAAAAGACCTGAATACACACTCTTCCAAAGAGTACATACAGATGACCCATTGGAATATATTTAAAAAAAAACTCAACATCACTAATCATCAGATAAATGCAAATTATAACCACAATAAGATTTCAGCTCAAACCTGTCAGGATGGCTTTCATGAACAAATCAGCAAATAACAAGTACTGGTCTGATGGTGGCAATATAGATTTGTGAAGCCACTGTGGGAAATATTATGGCTTTTTTTCTCAAAAAATTAGAGATAGAACTGCCTTAGGACTCAGCTACCCTACATATTGGAATATATCCTAAGAATTCCAAAACACTTATTCAAAATAAGATATGCGCCCCCATGTTGATTGCAGCATTGTTTAAAATAGCCAAGTTCTGGAAACAGCCCAAGTATCTGACAGTGGACGAGTGAATAAAAAAGTTGTGGTACATATACACAATGGAATATTACATGGCCATGAAAGAGATATCCTACTTTTTGCAAAGGCATATATGGACCTGAAGATTATTATTGTAAGTGAAATAAGCCAAGCAGACAAAGACAAATACAATTTCATCTCACTTATATGTGGAATCTAATGAACACACTAAACTAAGAAACAAAATAGAAACAAAGGCAGGATCACAGGGAACAGTAGGACAGCTGTCAGAGAGTGATGGGAGGTGAGAGAAAGGGATCAAAGAAGATGAAGCAATTAGCCAAATTATATATACATAATACATAGATATAGATAACAGAATAGTTACACCCAGAAGGAAAGGGCTTATGTAGGTAGGGGGAGAAGGGAAAAGGGAGAAAAATGGGAATGAAAAAAGACTTTTCATGGAGCATGGGGGACATGACATAGTGTGTAGAGGGTGTTATGTTGAGTGGAATACTTGAAACTATGGCAAAACAATAAATTTTATATAAATTAAGAAAAAAATAATCTCCTTAAGGTTCATCCATATTGTCAAAAATGGCCAGATATCTTTTTTTCTCATGGCTGAATAATATTCTGTCACATATATACACCGCTTCTTTATCCTTTCATCCATGGATGGACAATTAAGTTGTTTTCGTATCTTGGCTATTATGAATAATACTTCAGTAACCATAGGTGTGCATATATTTTTTTGATATTTTGATTTCAACTTTTTTTGATACAGTCCCAGAAGAGGGATTGCTAGATCATGTATTTATTTCATTTTTAATTTTTTTTAGAAACCTCCATACTGTTTTCCATAGTGTATGCAATAATTTACATTCCTATCAACAGTGGACAAGAGTCCCCATTACTCCCCATCATTGCCAGCACTTATCTCTTGTCTTCTTGAACATAATCATTCTAAAATGTGTGAGGTGATATCTCAGTGTGGTTTTAATTTGCATTTCTTTGATGGTTAATGATGTTGAGTACTTTCTCATTTACCTGTGGACCATTTGTATGTCTTTTGAAAACTGTTTATTTAGTTTCTCTGCCAATTTTTAATTTGATTATTTGGGGGTTTTCCTTATTGAGTTGTATGAGTACTTTATATATTGGAATATTAGTTCCTGATCAGATGTATGATTTGTAAGTATTTTCCCCATCTGTAGGTTGCCTTTTCATTTTGTTGATTTTCATTATGAATTTTAGAATATTTTCACAAATCTCTTATCAGGAATTTGATAAGACTTTCATTCAGCTTATAAAACAATCTAGGAAAAATTAACATCTTTGCTCTTTTGAATATCCCAATCCTTGAAAATTATATGCTGTTCCATTTATTTAGATCTATTTTATTTATTTCATCAGCATTGTGAAGTTTTACCATATAAATACTGTATATGTTAAATGTACACCTAAATATTTCATTATTTTTAGTGCTTACAAATTTTATTGCATTTATTTATTTATTTATTTTTATGACAGAGAGAGAGAGAGAGACATAGAGAGGATCAGATAGGGACAGACAGACAAGAAGGGAGAAAGATGAGAAGCTTCAATTCTTTGTTGCAGCACCTTAGTTGTTCATTCATTGCTTTCTCATATGTGCCTTGACCAGGGGGCTACAGCAGACCAAGTGACTCCTTGCTCGAGACAGTGAACTTGGGCTCAAGCTGGTGAGATTTGCTGAAACCAGATGAGCCCACACTCAAGCTGGCGACCTTGGAATTTCAAATCTGGGTCCTCTGTGTCCCAGTCGGAAGCTCTATCCACTGCATCACTAACTGGTCAGGCTGTATTGCATTTTAAATTTCCATGTCTATATGTTTAATGCTACTATATAGAAATTCTCTTCATTTTTCTATGTTGATTTTGTATTCTGAAACTTTCCTAATTCACTTATTCATTCTAGGTTTTTTTGTGATTTCCTTAAGAGTTTTTACACAAACAATCATGACATCTGCAAATAGGGACTATATATTTTTTGTTTGTATATATTTATACATAAGTTGTTTTTTATTTGAAAACCTTTTATTTCCACTTAATGTGTTATTACAGGGGCTAGAATAAAAGTTTCCCAATCTTAGAGTGAAATCATTCAGTCTCTTACCATTAAACTTGATGTTAGCGACAGAGATTGTAGCTGTTGTTTATCAATTTGAGGGATTCGCTCTTTATTCTTACTTTGCTGAAAGCTTCTTTTTATCATGAATAAATGGTAAATTAGCAAACATTTTTATGATGTATGTTATGTGCCATGTACAATTCACAATGGAATTTTTAATTAACTCATTTAATACTCACAACAATCTTAAGAGGTAGGTACTATCAATATCATCTTTTTTCCAAGTTGGGAAAACTGAGAGACAAGGAGGGCAAATAAATTAAACAAGTTAAAACATCTAAAAGGTAGCAAAGTCAGAATTCAATCTATAGCTATCTAATTTCATAATCTATGTACTCAATTACCACCATATACTAACTTTGAAAAATTTACATTACTTTAGAGATTTTATTTATTCTTTATTTTGCCATGGAGAAATTCTAACTCAATGGGAATATTAAATGATATAGTGCATGTGCTTGGCATACAGTAAAAGTGCTCAGTGAATGTAAGGCATATTAGTTAATGTAGTCTTATTATTTACTCTCAGGCCTGGAGGGATTGGTAAAGTCTTTGGCATATGAATTTCATCTACAAATATTTGGAACTAGAGTGAATACAACTACTATATAATGTAGCAACCCCTCTATTGGGTATCTACCCACAAAATTTGAAAACATTGTTATGTAAAGACATATACACTCCCATGATCATTGCAACATCTTTCACAGTGGCCAAGACATGAAAACAACCAAAGTGTCCCTCAATAGAGGATTGGATAAAGAAGATGTGGAACATATATACAATGGAATATTACTCAGCCAATAAGAAATGATGACATAGTGACATTTACGACAACATGGATGGACCTTGAGAACATTATACTGAGAAAAAATAAGTTAATCGGAGAAAACTAACAATTTTATGATTTAACACATATGTGGAATATAAAACTGAGACTCATGGACATTGATAAAAGTGACGTGGTTACCAGGGGAAGAGAGATGTGGGTACATAGAGGAGGGAGGAAGAAAAGTGTGCAAAGACAGACAAATACAAGGTGATGGAAAATGATTTGACTTTGGGTGATGGGTATACAACATAATCACCAGTTCAAATACTATAGAAATGTCCACTTTAAACCTATGTACTCTTATTGATCAATGTCACCCTGTTAAATTTTATTTTTTAAATAAAATTTAAAAGTAAACAAATAAACAAAGTGAGCCTTTTTATCTAAGCTGGAAAATGAGTCAACACATTCTAGTGTGGAAAAGGATCACCACATTCTAATTTTAAATTGTAAAGAATAGATAATTAGAGATGCTGGTCAGTTGGCTCAGCAGCATGTGGAAGTCCCAGGTTAGATTTCTGAAGAAGAAGCGACCATTCTTCTGCTTCTCCACCCTTCTGCCTCCCCTTTCTCTATCTCTTTCTTCCTCTCCTGCAGCCATGGCTCAAATGGTTCAAGCGAGTTGGTCCCAAACACTGAAGATGGCTCAATGGCCTTGCCTCAGGAGCTAAAATAGCTTGCTTACTGAGCAAAAGAAAATCAACCCCAGATGGCCATGGCATTTAGTAGAAGCTTGCTGGGTGGATCCCCGTCATGGCGCATGCAGGAGTCTGTCTCATTGTCTCCTGGATTTTCACTTAATTACAAAAAAAAACAGCTGATTAGAGACTGAGAAACTTAGAGGCCCCCTCTCCTACTCTCATAATAAAGTTTTAAAGTTTTAAATTATATTTATACCCAATAGAGAATCTCCAGGACTGGAAGTTACCTTAAAGATGCCAGAATCTCTCTCTCTTGTACTCTCCCTGACTTTGTCTCTCTCTAAAATCAATCAATAAATTTTTTATATGACAGGATGTATAAACTATTTAATGAGAAGTATAGTTTTATAAGTATTTATTAAGTTCCCTTTTGTGCAGGGCAGGGTCTACAAGACAAAATATTCAGGTTCTTCCTTTCCCAATTTTTATACAAGTAGTTGTTATTTTGGTAGAAGTTGGAAAAGATGTTGAAAAGGTTGCATTTATCTGCAGTTATGTATTTTTTCCTGTTCTTTTTTTAACTGTATCACTTCTTACCTTTTTAAACTCAGGAAGTTAAGTGAATGAGAGAGGAAAAAAACTTTTATCAATTTTAGCAAATCCCAGGTGTCTGTCCAATTTTCCTGAAGGGGATTAATAGGCTTGCTGAGTGAGCGGAATATTTCAATCAAAATAAAAAACTGACATTTGGAGCATAACAAGGAAAAAGGAAAGAAACATGAAGTGAGTAAAAATCCTTTTATTTCAAGGTTGATGTCAACACAGACAGCAGCTTATTCACCTGAGTTCGTATGATGCTATTTCCATTACAACTGTGAAAAGCTTTTTGGACCTTTGGACTACCATCCTTTCTTATGCGCGAAGTTTTTATTCTGTTTTATGCTACTACCACCTTCTGTCCTTTACTTACCACATAGAAACTCTTCTTCTCTTTCCAGATAAAACTAATTTGACTGAAAGCCCATGATAGCACATCTTTAAAGAAGTTTTAACAATGATACAAGCATTTAAAGCTTAATTTTCAAATTACATACTTTAAAAAACAGAAATGTCTTATTTTTTAATGCTTATAAATAAGGTACTTTTTCTCTAGGTATGTAATGATGGTAGGCTGAGATTATGATTTTCACTATGGAAAGAAGAAATTATTATTAATATATAGGTGAAATCTTATTTATTTTTATTTAACAAACACTTTTATAACATTTACTATTTGCTATCTCGTCAAGCACTATTTTAAATGCTCTACTGGAATAAGTTTTTATTAAGCACCATATGTGATGCTGGACAGACTAAGTCTTGTAAACTTTATAACAACTCTATTAGGTAGGTTCTGTTTGTATTCCAATTTTAGATTTGAGGGAACCAATGTACAAAGAAGTCAAATAACATGCTCAAGGTCACTGTAGATCAGGGGTCTCAAACTCAACTCAGCATGTGGGCCGCAGAGCAAGATCACAGCCGTTTGGCGGGCCGCACTAGGTCTACAAAAGGCAACTGTTACACAACACTTTTCTCACTGCAGTTGAAAACAAAAAAAAATTAGTACAAGAAGCACAATCGTACATGCAGTTTACTCAGTGTCACAAAACGACCAGAAACTGTAGTTCGCATCACAACTGCTGTTAACTAAGCTAATATCTAGCTAGGATGCTAGAGAAATGAAAAATACAAGTAGGCCCCTAGGCTTACTTAATTTTATCCAAAATATTTTGAACTTCGTGGATTAGTCTGCGGGCCACACAAAATTGTTCGGCGGGCCGCATGTGGCCCGTGGGCCGCGAGTTTGAGACCCCTGCTGTAGATGATTATATTCATGTTTAAAATATTAGATGTTCTTCTTTGTTCACATCAGCTTGATTATGTTACTTTTGGTGCCTATTCCTCTTTCAATTTACATTTATTCAATAGTTTGTCCATGTCACTTGATTTATCCTATGACATACGAACATATGTAAAACGTTCTGAAAAAAGTCATACAGTCACCTCTGACTTCACTATGCTTTTTTTTTCCTCCTTTATCCAGGAGACCAACAATGTTTGAGAAAAGAGTATTTATTCCTTCATACCTTCATATTGGATCTGAGAAGAGATTTATAGAGCAAAAAAATAAATTAAAAAAAAAAAAGCTTACCTGGAGAGCACCCATAACATGACTTAAAATTAAACCATTGTGATTGTAAGCTACTACCAAAATCCTTGGGTTATTTGTTCATGTGTTTGTCATGTTTGGCACTATAGCAAACAACCATGATATCTCAGTGATAGTTGATAATAAACATTTCTTTATTGCTTTCAAGTTGTCAGGTCAATGGGGCAGCCCTTCTTTATGTGTCTCATTCTAGGACCCAGGGTGAAAGGCCAAGGCCATTAACTATCATGAAATGGCACAATTACATTAGGTCAAGTTCAACTGCCAAATGTTCTACTGGCAGGACATCTTCCAACATCTTATTGAATAGAGAAAATCACATGTTCAAGCACAAAGTCAGGATGTTGAAAAGTATAACTCACTCACCACAATGCAATGAGAAGTGTATGAATGTTTAATACCACTATTGATGTAATGAAAAATTTGGACTAGGTTATTAAATATACAAGTTACTAAATCATAACTTAGCAAAGTTGAATGATTATGTCAATAGTCAAAATTCAATCCAGGTAGTCTGGCTTTGTATGTATTTATACAAAAAAAATTTTAGACATAATTTACATACCATAAAAATTTATCCTTTCAGAATGTACAATTCAGCAGTTATTAGTATATTAACAGAGTTGTTCAACTATCACAATTAATTCCAGGACAAATAAATGACCTCCAAAAAGGAACACCATTAATTAATAATTAATTAATTAATATTTATTTTTTGTGACAGAGAGAGGGAGAGACTGGGCAGACAGGTAGGAAAAGAGAGAGATGAGAAGCATCAATTGTTCATTGCAGCTTCTTAGTTGTTGATTGATTGCTTTCTCATATGTGCCTTGACTGGGGAGCCACAGTAGAGTAATTTCTTGCTTAAGCCAGTGACCTTGGGTTCAAGTCAGTGACCATTGGGTTATGTCTATGATCCCACACTCAAACCAGCGACCTCATTCTCAAGATAGTAAGCCCTTGCTCAAGCCAGATGAACCTACACTCAAGCCAGTCCCCTCAGGGTTTTGAACCTGGTTCCTCTGAATTTTATTCTGATGCTTTATCCACTGTGCCACCGTCTAGTCAAGCTAGAAACACCACTTCTTTAGCAGTTTTCTCCATTGATTTTTACTTCCAGGCCCTTGAAACCATTAAACTTTTTCTCTATTTGAATTTGCATTTTCTAGAAAGTCCATATCAATAAAATCTTACAATATGTAGCCTTTTGTGTCTGGTTGCTTACATTTAGCATAATGTTTTGAAAGCACATCCACCTTATAGAATGCGTCTGTACTTCTTTCTTTTTATAGTTGAATAGCATTCTATTATATGTATATACCTTTTTTCTATTTATTTAACCATTACAAGGACCTTTGGGTTGTTTACATTTCTGGTTAAATTCTTTTGGGAGGCATTGGTAGGTTGGCTCAGTGGTAGAGCATCGACCAGCATGTGAATATCCTGGGTTCCATTCCTGGTCAGGGCACACAGGAGAAGCACCCATCTTCTTTTCCAGTCCTCCCCCTCTTACTTCTCTCTCTCTTTCTTCCCCTCCTGCACTCATGGCATGATTGAAGTGAATTTTCCCTGGGCTTTGAGAATGGTTCCATGGTCTCCACCTCAAACACTAAAAGCTCCATTGCTGAACAGTGGAGCACCACCCCAGTTGGGCAGAGCATCAACACTTAGTGAGCTTGCTAGATGGATCCTTGTCAAGGTGCATATAGGAGTCTCTGTCTCCCTCCCATTCTCTCACTGAATAAAAAAATGCTTTGGAATGTAATTTAAGAGTGAAATTTCTCAGTCATATGATAGAATATCTAATGTGTAGGCATACAACTATTCATAGCAATCTCTCATAATTCCTTTTTCCCCTCTTGATCAATTTGTTTACTTTTTTCATTAATTTATTTTTATTTAGACTATTATATTTAATGGGGTGACACTAGAGTACATAGATTTAGAGAAAACATCTCCATATCATTTGGACAGTCGATTATGTTGTATACCCATCACTCAAAATCAAATCATCCTCTGTCACCCTATATTTGTTCTATTTATGCCCCTCCTCCTCCCCCCTCTCTTTCCTCCCTTGTCCCCCTGGTAACCACTGCACTCCTATCTATGTCCATGAGTCTCAATTTTGTGTCCCACCTATATATGGAATCATACAGTTCTTAGCTTTTTTCTGATTTACTTTTTTCACTCAGTATAGTATTATTAAGGTCCATCCATGTTGTCGTAAATGATGCTGTGTCATCATTTCTTATGGCTGAGTAGTATTCCATAGTATATATATACTACATTTCTTTATCCAATCTTCTATTGACGGGCTTTTTGGTTGTTTCCATGTCTTAGCCACTGTGAACAATGATGCAATGAACATAGGGTTGCAACTGTCTTTATGTACCAATGTTTTTGAGTTTTGGAGGTATATACCTAGTAGAGGGATTGCTAGGTCAATGGTAGTTCTATTCTTAATTTTTTGAGAAAATACCATACTTGTTTTCACAATGGTTATAAATTTACATTCTCACCAACAGTAAATGAGGGTTCCTTTTTCTCCACAGCCTCTCCAGCATTTGTTATTACCTGTCTTGTTGATAATAGCTAATCTAACAGGTGTGAGGTGGTATCTCATTGTAGTTTTGATTTGCATTTCTCAAATAGCTAGTGAAGATGAGCATCTTTTCATATTTCTATTGGCCATTTGTATTTCTTCCTGGGAGAAGTGTCTTTTCATATCTTCTTCCCATTTTTTTTTATTGGATTGTTTGTTTGTTGTTGAGTTTTGTGAGTTCTTTATATATATTGAATATTAACCCCTTCCATAAACTGTTGTTTGAAGCTATCATCTCCCATTTAGTTGGCTGTCTGTTTGTTTTGTTCTCATTTCTTTTGCTGTTCAGAAGCTTCTTAGCTTGATGTAGTTCTAGTTATTTATTTTAGCCTTTAATTCCCTTGCCTTGGGGTCAAATTAATAAAATGTTCTCTACTGCCAAGGTCCATGAGTTTAGTACCTATGTTTTCTTCTATGTATTATTTTTTTAGGTCTTATTATTTAAGTTTTTATCCATTTTGAATTAATTTTTGTGTAAGGAGACAAACTGTAGTCAAGTTTCATTCTTTTGCACATGGCCTTCCAATTTTTCCAACACCATTTATTGGAGAGGCTTTCTTTTCTCCACTGGGTGTTTTTGACTCTTTTATCAAAGATGATTTGACCATATATATGTAGTTTTTATTTCTGGGCTCTCAATTCTCTTCTATTGGTCTGTTTGTCTATTTTCTGCCAATATCATGATATTTTGATTATTGTGGCTCTGTAGTATAATTTAAAGTCAGGTATTATAATGCCTCCAGCTTCATTTTTTTTTCCTTAAGATTACTTTGGCTATTCGAGGTTTTTTATGGTTCCATATAAACCTTATTATTTATTTGTTCCATTTCTTTAAATAATGACGTTAGAGGATTGTTGGAAATTACATTACATTTGTATGTTACTTTGGGTAATATGGTCACTTTAACTATATTAATCCTTCCTATCCAAAAATAAGGAATATTTTTTTTCTATTTCACTGTGTCTTTTCTGATTTTCTTTAATAATGCATTGTACTTCTCAGTATATAGGTCCTTCACATTCTTTGTTATGTTTATTCCTAGGTATTTTATTTTTTTGTTGCAACTGTAAAAGATTATATTTTTGAGTTTATTTTCTGAAGTTTTATTGTTGGCATATAAGAAATCCATAGACTTCCGTATAGTATTTTATCATGGACTTTACTGTATTGGTTAATTGTTTCTAATAGTCTTTCTGTGGAGTCTTTTGGTTTCTTTATATACAATATCCTGTCAACTGCAAAAAAGTGAAACTTTTACTTATTCTGTCCCAGTATGAATGCCTTTTATTTCTTTCTTTTCTGATTGCTCTGGCTAGAACTTCGAACCCTATGTTGAATGGGAATAAAGATAGTGGGCAGCTTTTTCTTGTTCCTGATTTTGAAAGAAAAGTTTTCAGTTTTTTTTACCATATAGTATGATATTAGCTGATGGTTTGTCATAAATGGCCTTTGTTATGTTGAGATATTTTTATTCTATACCAATTTTGTTAAGTGTTTTAAACATAAAATGATATTGTATTTTATCAAATACATTTTCTGCATCTATTGATAGGATCATATGGTTTTGGTTTTGGTTTTGTTGATATGGTGCATTATGCTAAGTATTTTACATAAGTTGAACCATCTTTGTGTTTCTGGGTTGAATCCTACTTGATCATGATAAATTATTTTTTTAATGTGTTGTTGTATTCGATTTGCTAGTATTTGGTTTAGGATTTTTGTATCTGTATTTATTAGATATATTTGTCTGTAGTTTTCTTTTTTTGTGTTGTCCTTGCCAGGCTTTGGTATAAGGGTTATGTTGGCCTCATAAAATGTGTTTGGCAGTATTGCTTCTTCTTCAATTTTTTGGAAGACTTTGAGTAGAATAGGAACCAAATCTTTGAATGTTTGGTAGAATTCACTAGTATACTATCTGGCCCAAGACTTTTATTTTTGGGCAGGTTATTGATAGCTGTTTCTATTTCCTCCTGCTTATGGTTCTATAAGGCTTTCTACTTCTTTGAGATTAAGTCTAGGAAGATTGTATTGTTCTAGGAATTTATTCATTTCTTCTATTTTTGTTTAAGTTGGTAGCATATAGTTGTTCATAGTATTCTAATTCTTTGTATATCTATGATATTTGTGGTAATTTCTCCCATTTATTTCAGATTTTGTTTTTATGTATCTTATCTCTTTTTTCCTCAGTGAGTCTTACCAGGGGCTTGTCAATTTTGTTGCTCTTTTCAAAGAATCAGCTCTTTGCTGTATTGATTTTTTCTATAGATTTCTGTTCTATATTTCATTTATTTCTTCTCTAACTTTTATTATTTTTTTCTCTGCTGGTTTTAGGTTTTCTTTGTTCTTTTTCTAGGTCTTTAAGATGTTATGTTATGTTATTTATTTGGTCTTTCTTTTTTTTTTTTTTTGCATTTTTCTGAAGCTGGAAACAGGGAGAGACAGTCAGACAGACTCCCGCATGCGCCCGACCGGGATCCACCCGGCACGCCCACCAGGGGCGACGCTCTGCTCACCAGGGGGCGATGCTCTGCCCATCCTGGGTGTCGCCATGTTGCAACCAGAGCCACTCTAGCGCCTGGGGCAGAGGCCAAGGAGCCATCCCCAGAGCCCGGACCATCTTTGCTCCAATGGAGCCTTGGCTGCGGGAGGGGAAGAGAGAGGCAGAGAGGAAGGCACGGCAGAGGGGTGGAGAAGCAAATGGGCGCTTCTCCTATGTGCCCTGGCCGGGAATCAAACCCGGGTCCTCCGCACGCTAGGCCGACGCTCTACCGCTGAGCCAACTGGCCAGGGCCCTTTCTTTTTTTTTTTAAGTATAAGCCTGTAATGACATGAACTTCCACTTTATTACTGCTTTCGCTGCATCCCAGAAATTCAGATATGTTGTGTTGTCATTTTGGTTTGTCTGTATATATTTTTTATCTCTGTTTTATTTCTTCTTTGACACAGTCATTTTTTAGAAGTATGCTGTTTACTTTTCACATTTTTGTGAGTCTCTTTATTTCTTTTTTTCTATTAAATTATATTTTCAAAGCCTTACGGTCAGAGAATATGCTTGGTATAATTTCAATCTTTCTGAATTTGTTGATGTTAGTTTTGGGGCCCAGCATATGGTTTATTCTTGAGCATGTTTCCTGTACACTGGAGAAAAATGTATATTCTGACTTTCTGGGATAAAATTTCCTGTAGATGTCAATTATGTCCATTTGTTCTAGTGTTCATTTAAGGCTAATATTTCTCTATTGATTTTATGTTTGGATGAATGATCTAAAGACATCAATGGTGTATTGAGTTCTCTAAGTATAATTATATTATCAGTTTTTATTTTTAGATCAATTAGTAGATGTCATATATATATATATTTATTTATATTGGCACTCCTTGATTTGGTGCATATACATATATTAAGAAGTGTTATGTCTTCAAGATATAGTGTCCTCATTATTATGAAATGTCCAATTTTTTCTCTGGTTACCTTTGTTGTCTTGAAGTCAACATTATCAGATATTGGTATGGCTCCACTTGCTTCTTTTTAATATTATTTGTTTGGAGAATCATTTTCCAACCTTTCATTTTGAATCTATTTTTATCCTTGTAGCTTAGTTGTATTTCTTGAAGGCAGCATATGGTTGGGTTTTGCTTGTTGATCCAGTCTGTTACACTATGCCTTTTCATTTGTGAGTTCAATCCATTTACATGTAGTGTAATTATTGACACTTAAAATTTTCCTATTGTCATTTTATATAATGCTTTCTGATGGCTCTGTGTTTTGTTTAGTTTCTATTTTTTATTTTTCTGTCATTAATTTTTGTTTGTTGAAATTCCATACTTTTATTGTCTGTTTCTTCTTTGTTTAAAATATGTGTTTCAGTAGTGACATTTTTGAGGGGTGGTTACTATTAGGTTATTAAAAGAAAAAATATCATATTTATCAGAGTCCATTATCTAATGAATACTTCTGCACTCCATCCTCCTTTGCTACTGCTGTCCTTTATTCTCTCCCCTTTTATATTATTGTCATCATAAATTACCCTGTTTTATTGTTGTCTTGCTGAAACTTTTACTTATAGCTTTGTTTTGTTTTGTTTCTTGTATCTGGTCTAATAACCTCCTTTCACATTTCCTGTAGTGGATGTTTTTTGGTGATAAATTACCACATCTTCTCTATGTCTGTAAATATTTTTATTTCTCCTTCATATTTGAAGGATAGTTTTGATGGATATAGTATTCTTGGCTGGTAGTTCCTCTTTTTTAGTTCTTTAAATGTTGGGGTCCACTATCTCTGGCTTGTAGAGTTTCTGCTGAGAAATCTGGTGATAGCTTAATGGGCCTTCTTTTATATGTTATATTCTTATTTTCCACAACTGCCTTGAGGATTTTTTCTTTGTCATCAATTTGTGATAATTTCATTATAATGTGCCTTGGAGTAGGTCTTTTTGAGTTGGTGTAACTTGTTGTTCTGTTTGCTTCCTGGATTTGATGCTCTAACACGGTGATTCTGAATGTGGGGCCCACGTCCCACAGGGGGGCAATTCGATAGTTAAGGGGGGCAATTTGAAAATAAACTCGACACGACTTTAACTCTTTCACCCCGGGTCATTTAAATGCAATGCTAAATATCGGTGCCAAATTTAACAAAAAATGCAATTCTAAAATAATTGTGGTAAATAATTATTAAGTATAATTTCATTAGATGAGACCAAAATATTAACTGGGTGATTGGCATCATCAAGTAAACTTCGTCCTGGGTTCACCGCGTTGCATGTCGTCTGCCGCAGGGAACCCCGGACATTTTAAAAACTCGCTAAACAATGCAGTTATTCTCACCTAATTGGCCCATCACAACTTCTGTAGTGTTTCATATCATTCAGTTGGTGTTAATTTGAAATAAGTGTCAGTCAAAACTGTTGTAAAAGCTCGTTGATTTAATAAATATACATATATATATTGCATAGATATAATTGATAAGTATTTGATTTTATTTTTATCAATATTAAACTCTTTAATAAGTACTTCTTGCATCGGGGCTAGAAAGCACTAATATTTTATAAATATTATTGGGGCTATAATAGTGCATGCATGAAAATTTTAATTTTAGAAACATAACTTTCCAGAAAATTTTGTCAAGTGGAAAAAATATAGATATCTTTTGATTTGTGGTGGTAGTGTAGTAAATGTGTTATATACATTTAAATAAATATGAATTTTTAGTATACGTTTACTCTATGTCACATTGAATATATTTTAACACATATTTTAATATTAGTTTTTAATTGATCTAATTTTTATTTCTTATAGCCCATAGTAAAATGAGTGGTGCAAGCAAGAAAAAACCTCGTCAATATTCTGAGGAATATTTAAAATTTGGGTTCATACCTGCTGTTCACAATGAGTGGATTCCTTTTTGTCTTTTATGCCAGCAATGCTTGACCAACGAATCAATGAAACGAGGTCGTCTTGAGGCACATTTGAAGGTGAAACATAGTGCTCATATTAATTCAGATTTGAGTTACTTTAAAACTTAAAAGAATTTTTTTGAAAAAAGAACAACATTAAAGTCTCTATTTACTGCTCATACTTCAACTAATAATCGTGTTCTTGAGGCTAGTTATCAAATTTCGTTATTCATGACTAAAACTGGAGAAAATCACACTATAAGAGAGAATTTAATAAAACCGTCAATATCAGCATTTCTTAAAACGGTTCTTGAAAAAGATGACAAAGATGTAAAAACTATGCCACTCGGTAACAATTCTGTTAGCAGAAGAATAGACAAAATGAGTGAGGATATTGAAAAACAACTTATTGAAAAGCTGAAAACAAGAAAATTCTCCTTGCGGAGAAAAAGATGGCAGCAGAGTAGGCAGATGCACAGACACCAAGTTCTCACCACCAAACTGGAATACAAATCAATTTAGGACAAATCAGCATGAAAAACCAACTCTGAACTGCAAGAACAGCTCTCAAAAACCAAGGAGCACAGAAGAAATCACAACAATCCTAGTAGGGAGCGCCTGAACCTCCTCTGCTTACCAGAACGGAGGGGAGGGGTGAGGCTGAGAGCCCAGATAGGATCTCAGAGGGAAAAGAGCAGAAACTACTGCTCACAGCCACTTGCCTGGTGACCAGGGAGCGAGGTGCGTTGAAAAGACCAGCTTATCCCCCAAGTGGAAAGGACAGGGAGAGAGACAGACTGTGAGGGGCTAAGGAATGCAGGAAATGAACTAAAAAGCTGACTCACCTGTGCTGGAGGCGGCCATGGCTAAGGGAGGCACTGAACCTTTCACAAAACAGAGCTGAAGTGCTTCCGGATCAGAAATCTCCGGACATCTCTCCAGCTCCAATCAGCGCAACAAGACACAGCTAAAAACAAGAAGTGGGGAGGAGGGACAGTAACTCAGGTCTCCATGGAGATCTGAGATACACCTCCCCCTACTGAAGCTGAGAAAACACCCTGCCCCAGTGAGATTAGCTGGATAAAGAGGCCTTCAGAGTCTCAGGTTACACCCATCACATTCCTGGATACAGTTTCAAGGAAGTCCCCTGCTGAGATCAGTAAACAATACTATCACCTGTTAAGAAAACAAACAGAAGTGACGTCACAGAAATGGTGCCATGAGCAGCGTGTCCGACAGATCTCCCCAAAATCTCAACAAATTTATCAACTAGAAATAGAAAAATTTAACCTCAGAGCATTTTGGAGTTCCACACACACACTGAAAGCGAAAGGACTGTTGCCGAGGAGGGAGTACGCCTGTGGTGAGTCAACCCACATGTGCAGCTGCCCGCCCACACTCCGGGAGCAGCAGCCTGGGCACTGGGGGCAGCCGGCGTGTGCTGAAAAACCACGCGCGCGCCCACCCGTGCCGCGGTCTGGAGAGTCCCGGTCACCGGCGTGCACTGAGAAACCGTGCGCGCGCCCGTGCTGCGGTCCGGAGAATCCCAGCCACCGGCGTGCACTGAGAAACCGCGCACGCGCCCCGTGCCATGGTCCGGAGAGTCCCGGCCACCGGCGTGCACTGGGAAACCGCACGTGCGCCCCATGCCGCAATCCGGAGAGTCCTGGCCACCGGCATGCACTGAGAAACCGCACACGCGCCCCGTGCCATGGTCCGGGAGGGGCATCAAGCCTGTCTTTCCTAGTCGGGAGATTCTCTCTGTGGGTGGGGCACCTCAACCAGCCATTCAAGCTAACAATCAAGTGTTGGGGGAGGGGCACGCAGGCAGCCTGAAATACTTTCTGGAGCACAGCTGTGGATCCAATCACTGAAATTAGCTTAACTTATGAAATCTGCACACCCACGGGGCTCTAACTGATAAGATCTCTCCCAGTTCAGTGATCCAAGACAAGAGGCGTGATATTTTTCAGTGCCTTTTGCTAAAGAGGTGGGGGCAACTTCTGATTGACAGAGCCTCCATATTCAGGGATATACCTAACAAGAGGGACTTGGCAGATATTAAGATCTATACAGCAAGCAGCGACTAGTGCCTCTTCTTCCCAGCCAAAACAGGCTACAAAGTGTGGAAAGCCTGGGTTGAGTGGTCCAACTGAATAGTAGGTGCTGAACAGTCACCTTGACAACAATTGACTCCCAGCCCCACCTGATTATGCTGGAGGCTCTGACTGCCAGAGCCTTACCCAGAGCCTTGCACTGAGTGAGGATAGAGTGGGGATTTCCCAGGTCTTTGAGCCTCTTAATCCCCAGACAGAAGCAGTGGCAGCCTCATAGCTGGATCACCAGGCTGCTAATTCAGTAAAGGGAGACTAGGAGAGAGACTCCAGGAAAGCAAACTCTCTCATTGTTGGACTCTGCAAATGCCACCAAGCCTTGACTACCAGCGAGACTAAAGCCAATTATATGACATTGCCATAGAATCCCATCAACTGCAAATCCCTACCTAAGCGTGACACAGGGGCAGAACCTGGGGTACAGAGTCACCAACCAGGAAAAGGGAGAGAAAAGAAAAAGGAAGAAGTTAAGCTCTCAAAATCAAGAAAAATCCACAGACTTTATAACTTGTTCCACTAATTCTTTGTTGTTGTTTCTTTCTTCTTTCTTATTGCCTTTATTATTATTTGTATTTCCTCCACCTAAGTCCTTTTATTATCTGCCCATCTTATGCTTCCCTTTTCTTGAACTACACTACCCATGAGTTTTACATTTTATTTCTTTTCTTCATCCTTACTCTCCTATAGGGTTACACTCCAAAACCCTTAATTCTCACTCTCTCCCCTTTTGCTTTTTGTTTTTGTTTTTATTCCTTTCCTTTTTTTCTTCCTTTGTTTCTCTCTTTTTCTTATTTTTTCCATTCTATTCGTTTCTTCTTTTCTCCTTTTACCTTTCCTCCCATTAAATCCTCAATCATGAACAAATTATTTAATTTAAGACTCAAGTTTTTGGTTTTTTTTTGTTCTTTTTTTTCCTGCTTTTGTTCTTGGTTTTCCTTTATTTGTTTGTTTTTGTGGCATTTTGGGTACTTTTTACATTGCTTTTTAGCTCACTAGCATTCCTCCCAACCCAAAGTCTCCATTGTATTTAGTCTTCACTCCACTTATTACAACAGATTTTTACTTTTTATTTTTATTTTTTTCTTCTTTAAATATTATTATTTTTTTCTCTCCTTTTTTCTGTATCCCTCTTATCCTTCTCATTATATCTCTTAGTCGACCATCACTTACAAGCAAATCATTTTATGCTTGTCTAAGATTTTCTCCTTTTATTTTGCATTTAGTAGGTTCCTACTCACTTTTTTGCCCCTAGAACCCTTCACCCCAAATCAGGCCCTCCATTATAGGCAGTTTTTGTTCCATTTAGCACAATATAATTCACAGGTCATCACGATATTTCCCTAAGGAGGTGAGAGGAGGGGAAGAGAAGAAAGAAAAAAGGGGGAAATAATATATTATTATTTTTTTGTGTGGAGTGTTTTCCTTTTTTTTCCTTTTTATTCTTTATTAATTCTAATTAACACTATCAACAAGACCACCTTCAGATGCCAATAAGAAAAAGGAAATCGAATATTATGGATACAAAAGATAGAGAGATAACACAAATAGATGTGGAAAAATCTATGGAGGAAAGATTTAACATATTGGAAGCCTTGGAGCCAAAGGACAGAGAATTTAAAATAGAAATCTTAAAAATACTCAGAGATATACAAGAAAACACAGAAAGGCAATTTAGGGAGATCAGAAAACAACTCAACGATCACAAAGAATATATTACCAACGAAATTGAAACTATAAAAACAAATCAAAGAGAAATGAAAAACTCAATTCACGAGCTGAAAAATGAGGTAACAAGCTTAGCTAATAGAACAGCCCAGATAGAAGATAGGATTAGTGAAATAGAAGACAAGCAACTTGAGGCACAACAGAGAGAAGAAAGAGACTCAAAAATAATAAAAAACGAGAAAGCCCTACAAGAATTGTCTGACTCCATCAGAAAGAATAACATAAAAATAATAGGTATATCAGAGGGAGAAGAGAAAGAAAATGGAATGGAGAATATACTCAAACAAATAATAGATGAGAACTTCCCAAGCTTGTGGAAAGAACTGAAGCCTCAAATTCAAGAAGCAAACAGAACACCAAGTCTTCTTAACCCCAACAAACCCACTCCAAGGCACATCATAATGAAGATGACACAAACCAATGACAAAGAAAAAATTCTCAAGGCAGCCAGGGAAAAGAAGAATACAACATATAAAGGAAGGCCTATTAGATTATCATCAGATATCTCAGTAGAAACTCTACAAGCTAGAAGAGAGTAGACCCCAATATTTAAAGCCCTGAAAGAGAGGAACTTTCAGCCAAGAATACTATACCCATCAAAGCTATCCTTCAAGTATGAAGAAGATATAAAAACATTCACAAATACAGAAAAGATGAGAGAATTTATAATCAGAAAGCCCCCACTTCAGCAAATACAAAAGGGGGTTTTCCAACCAGATTCAAAGAACAAAAGAAAACAAAACCACAAGTAACAGCTCCAAGAAGAACGCAATAAAACCAAACTTAAACTGTGACAACAAAAGAAAAAAAGAGGAGAAAAGATGAAGGTTAACAGTAGCAAAGGATGAAGAAGTTCAAAAACAGTCATAAGAAAGGGTACTACAATGAATATGGTAGGTACCTTTTTCATTACCTAATGGTAACCACCCTTGAAAAAACGACCACAAAAACACTTGACTTAAAAAAGGTAGCAACAAAAAAAAGAAGTATGGAATACGAACAAACAAAAACAAATGATAGAAAAACAAAAGAAGAATCAAACAAGATACAAAACTAACAGAAAGCAATTTATAAAATGGCAATAGGGAACTTACAAGTGTTAATATTTACACTAAATGTAAATGAATTAAACTCACCAATAAAAAGAAACAGAGTAGCAGAAAGAATTAAAAAAGAAAATCGAACTCTATGCTGCCTACAAGAAACTCATCTAAGCAACAAGGATAAAAACAAATTCTAAGTGAAAGGCTGGAAAACAATACTCCAAGCAAACAACACCCAAAAAAATGCAGGTGTAGCAATACTCATATCTGATAATGCTGACTACAAGACAGAAAAAGTACTCAGAGACAAAAATGGTCATTTCATGATTAAGAGGAAGTTGAATCAAGAAGACATAACAATCCTTAATATATATGCACCAAACCAAGGAGCACCAAAATATATAAGACAGCTACTTATTGACCTTAAAACAAAAACTGACAAAAATACAATCATACTTGGAGACCTCAATACACCACTGAGGGTTCTAGATCGGTCATCCAAACAGAGAATCAATAAAGATATAGTGGCCTTAAACGAAATACTAGAACACCTGGATATTATAGACATCTACAGGACACTTCATCCCAAAGCAACAGAGTATACATTTTTCTCTAGCGTACATAGAACATTCTCAAGAATTGACATATGTTGGGCCACAAAGACAATATCAGCAAATTTAGAAAAATTGAAATTGTACCAAGCATATTCTCTGATCATAAAGCCTTGAAACTAGAATACAACTGTAAAAAAGAGGGGGAAAAACCGACAAAATTGTGGAAAGTAAAGAACATATTTCCAAAAAAAGAATGGGTCAAAGAGGAAATAAGCGCAGAGATCAAAAGATATATACAGACAAATGAAAATGAAAATACGACATATCAGAATCTCTGGGATGCAGCAAAAGCAGTAATAAGAGGAAAGCTCATATCACTTCAGGCCTATATGAACAAACTAGAGCCAGCCAAAGTAAACCACTTAACTTCACACCTTAAGGAACTAGTAAAAGAAGAATAAAGACAACCCAAAACCAGCCGAAGAAAGGAGATAATAAAAATCAGAGCAGAAATAAATGAAATAGAGAACAGAAAAACTATAGAAATAATCTATAAAACAAGGAGCTGGTTCTTTGAAAAGTTCAACAAAATTGACAAACCCTTGACACGACTCACCAAGGAAAAAAGACACAGGACTCAAATAAATAAAATCCAAAATGAAAGAGGAGAGATCACCACAGACATCATAGATATACAAAGAATTATTATAGAATACTATGAAAAACTATAGGCCACCAAATAAAACAATCTAGAAGAAATGGATAGATTCCTAGAACAATACAACCTTCCTAAATTGAGTCATGAAGAAGCAGAAAGCCTAAACAGACCAATCAGCAGGGAGGAAATAGAAAAAACTATTAAAAACCTCCCCAAAAATAAAAGTCCAGGCCCAGATGGTTATACTAGTGAATTCTATCAAACATTCAAAGAAGACTTTGTTCCTATTCTACTCAAAGTCTTCCAAAAAACTGAAGAAGAAGCAATACTTCCAAACACATTTTATGAGGCCAACATAACCCTCATACCAAAACCTGGCAAGGATGGCACAAAGAAAGAAAACTACAGACCAATATCTCTAATGAATACAGATGCTAAAATACTAAACAAAATACTGGCAAATCAAATACAACAACATATTAAAAAAATAATACATTATGATCAAGTGGGATTCATCCCAGAATCTCAAGGATGGTTCAACATACGTAAAACGGTTAACGTAATACACCATATCAAAAAACAAAGAACAAAAACCACATGATCTTATCAATAGACACAGAAAAGGCTTTTGATAAAATAGAACACAATTTTATGTTTAAGACTCTCAACAAAATGGTTATAGAAGGAAAATATCTCAACATGATAAAGGCCATATATGATAAACCATCAGGCAACATCATATTGAATGGCGTAAAACTGAGGATTTTCCACCTTAAATCAGGAACAAGACAGGGTTGTCCACTCTCTCCACTCTTATTTAACGTGGTGCTAGAAGTTCTGGCCAAAGCAATCAGACAAGACAAAAAAATAAAAGGCATCTGTATCGGAAAAGAAGAAGTAAAGGTATCACTTTTTGCTGATGATATGATCCTATACATCGAAAACCCGAAGTACTCCACAAAAAGATTACTAGAAACAAAAACCAATACAGTAAGGTCGCAGGATACAAAATCAACATACAAAAGTCCATAGTCTTTCTATATGCCAACAATGAAATATTAGAAAACGAACTCAAAAAAATAATCCCCTTCACGATTGCAACAAAAAAATAAAATACCTAGGAATAAATATAACAAAGAATGTAAAGGACCTATATAAAGAAACCTACAAGGCATTGCTAAGAGAAATAGAAAAAGACACAATGAGATGGAAAAATATTCCTTGTTTTTGGATAGGAAGAATAAATATAATTAAAATGGCCATATTACCCAAAGTAATATATAAATTTAATGCAACTCTCATCAAAATTCCGATGCCATTTTTTAAAGAAATGAAACAAAAAATCATAAGATTTATATGGAACTATAAAAAAAACCTGAATAGCCAAAGCAATCCTAAGGAAAAAGAATGAAGCTGGGGGCATTACAATAAGTGACTTTAAACTATATTATAGAGCCACAATAATCAAAACTGCATGGTATTGGCAGAAAAATAGACACTCAGACCAATGGAACAGAATAGAAAGCCCAGAAATGAAACCACATATATATCTTCAAATAATCTTTGATAAAGGGGCCAACAACACAAAATGGAGAAAAGAAAGCCTCTTCAACAAATGGTGTTGGTAAAACTGGAAAGCCACATGCAAAAGAATGAAACTTGACTACAACCGGTCCCCGTGTACTAAAATTAATTCAAAATGGATTAAAGACCTAAATATAAGATATGAAACAATAAAGTACATAGAAGAAGACATAGGTACTCAACTCATGGACCTGGGTTTTAAGGAACATTTTATGAACTTGACTCCAATGGCAAGAGAAGTGAAGGCAAAGATAAATGAATGGGACTACATCAGAATAAGAAGTTTTTGCTCAGCAAGAGAAACTGATAACAAAATAAACAGAAAGCCAACTAAATGGGAACTGATATTTTCAAACAACAGCTCAGATAAGGGCCTAATATCCAAAATTTACAAAGAACTCATAAAACTCAACAACAAACAAAATCAATCCAATAAAATAATGGGAAGAGGACAAGAACAGACAGTTCTCCTAGGAAGAAATACAAATGGCCAACAGATATATGAAAAGATGCTCAGCTTCATTAGTTATTAGAGAAATGCAAATCAAAACTACAATAGATACCACCTCACACCTGTTAGATTAGCTATTATCAACAAGACGGGTAATACCAAATGTTGGAGAGGCTGTGGAGAAAAAGGAACCCTCATACACTGTTGGTGGGAATGTAAAGTAGTCCAACCACTATGGAGGAAAGTATGGTGGTTCCTCAAAAAACTGAAAATAGAACTACCTTATGACCCAGCAATCCGTCTACTGGGTATATATTCCAAAACCTCAGAATCATTGATACGTAAAGACTCATGTAGCCCCATGTTCACTGCAGCACTGTTGACAGTGGCCAAGACATGAAAACAACCAAAAAACCCTTCAATAGAAGACGGGATAAAAAAGATGTGGCACATATACACCATGGAATACTACTCAGCTATAAGAAATGATGACATCAGATCATTTACAGCAAAATGGTGGGATCTTGATAACATTATACGGAGTGAAATAAGTAAATCAGAAAAAAACAAGAACTACATGATTCCATACATTGGTGGAACATAAAAATGAGACTAAGAGACAAGGACAAGTGAGCAGTGTTTACCAGGGGGGGGAGGGAGGATGCAGAAGGGAGGGAGGGAGAGAGTTAGGAGGAGGTGGAGGGGCACAGAGAAAACTAGATAGAGGGTGACGGAGGACAATCTGAATCTGGGTGAGGGGTATGCAACATAATTTAATGTTAAGATAACCTAGACAAGATTTCTTTGAATATATGTACCCTGAATTATTAATGTCATCCCATTAACATTAATAAAAATTTATAAAAGAAAAAAAAAATCAAAACTTCAAAGCTGCCCAAATCCTAAAGTGAATAACGGATAACAGCTGATACCAACCCAGGAAGACCTAGAAATAACACAACTGAAAACTGGAGGCAGACAACACCAAACCTAGACTAAACCAACTCTACAAAGAAAACACCCAATAAAGAGGATGAGAAGACAAAGGAGTACAATCCAAATGAAACCACAAGAGACACCTTCGAGAGATGAACTGAGTGATATGAAAATAATCAAACTTCCAGATGCGAAGTTCAAAAAAATGATTCTAAGGATGCTTAGGGATCGTAGAATGACAATGGATGGTCATTATGAAAACCTAAATAAAGAAATAGCAAGTATAAAAAAGAATCAGTAAGAGATGACAAATACAATATCAGAAATAAAGACCACAATGAAAGGAATTAAAAACAGGATAGATAGAGCAGAGGATCTAATCAGCGAGTTAGAAGACAACTGGAATGAAGGCATGAAAGCAGAGAAGAAAAGAGAAAAGAGACTGAAAATGTCAGAGGAAACTCTTAGAGAGCTCTGTCACAACATGAAGAGAAATAACATCTGCATCACAGGGGTTCCTGAAGAAGAAGAAAAAGAACAAGGGAAAAAGACTTTGTTCAATCATATCATAGCTGAAAACTTCCCAAAATTAATGCAAGAGAAACTCTCACAAATCCAAGAAGCACAGAGGACTCCATTAAAGAGAAACCCAAAGAAACCTACACCATGACACATCATAATTAAAATACCAAAGCTAAGCGATAAAGAGAAAATATTAAAAGCTGCAAGAGAAAAAAAGTTATCACCTATAAAGGAGCCCCCATAAAGATGACATGTGAATTCTCAACAGAAACACTTGAGGCCAGAAGGGAATGGCAAGAAATATTCAATGTAATGCAGAACAAGAACGTAAAACCAAGACTATTTTATCCAGTAAGGCTATCGTTTAAAATTGAAGGAGAAATAAAAAGCTTCCCAGACAAAAAACAACTCAAGGAATTCATTACAACCAAACCAATGCTGCAGGAAATGTTAAGGAGCCTGTTGTAAACAGATCAAAGTTGTAAAAGAATATAGCAAAAAAAGGAATACACCTTTAACGAAGAAAATGGCAATAAACAACTACATATCAATAATAACCTTAAATGTAAATGGATTAAATGAGCCAATCAAAAGACATAGGGTAGCTGTGTGGATAAGAAAACAGGACCCATACATATGTTGTCTACAAGAGACACACCTTAGAACAAAAGACACACATAGATTGAAGGTAAAAGGATGGAAAAAAACATTTCATGCAAACGGAAATGAAAAAAAAGCTGGGGTAGCAATACTTATATCAGACAAATTGGACTTTAAAGCAAAGGATAGAGTAAGAGATAAAGAAGGCCACTACATAATGATAAAGGGAGTAATCCAACAGGGGGATATAACTATTATAAATAACTATGCACCTAATATAGGAGCACCAAAATATATAAAGCGGACTTTGATGAATTTAAAGGGCGAGATCAACAGCAATACTATAATAGTAGGGGTTTTCAATACCCCACTAACATCATTAGATAAATACTCAAGAAAGAAAATTAACAAAGAAACAGCAGACTTATTGGAAACACTAGATCAACTCGATTTAATAGATATCTTCAAAACCTTTCACCCTAAAGCAGCAGAATATGCATTCTTTTCAAGTGCTCATGGTACATTCTCTAGGATAGACCACATGTTAGGGCACAAAGGTGCTCTTAACAAATTTAAAAAGACTGAAATTATATCAAGCACTTTCTCTGGTCACAACGGCATGAAACTAGAAATGAATCACAGCAGAAAAGCTCAAAAATTCTCAAACACATGGAAACTAAATAGCAGGGTGTTAAATAATGAATGGATTAAGAATGAGATCAAAGAAGATATAAAAAAATTCCTAGAAACGATTGAAATTGAGGAAATAACCACTCAAAATTTATGGGACACAGCGAAAGCAGTGCTATGAAGTTCATAGCAGTACAGGCACACTTTCATAAGCTAGAAAAAGCTCAAATAAACAACTTAAACCTGCATCTAAAAGAATTAGAAAAAGAACAGCAAGTAAAGCCCAAATGTAGTAGAAGGAAGGAAATAATAAAGATCAGAGCAGAAATAAATGACATAGAGGCTAAAGAAACAATACAGAGGATCAATGAAACTAGGAGCCGGTTCTTTGAAAAGGTAAACAAGATTGATGAACCTTTAAGTAGACTCACCAAGAAAAAGAGAGAGAGGACTCAAATAAATAAAATTACAAATGAGAGAGGAGAAATAACAACTGACAAAACAGAAATACAAAGGATTGTAAGAAAATATTATGAAGAACTTTATGCCAAAAAACTAGACAACCTAGATGAAATGGACAAATTCCTTGAAACATACAATCTTCCAAAAATCAATCTGGAAGAATCAGAAAACCTAAACAGACCGATTAAAACAAATGAGATAGAAACAGTTATCAAAAAACTCCCAAAAAAAGACAAGTCCGGGGCCTGATGGCTTCACAACGGAATTCTACCAAATATTCAAAGAAGAACTAACTGCTATCCTTCTCAAACTATTTCAAAAAATTCAAGAGGAAGGAAGATTTCCAAGCTTCTTTCATGAGGCGAGCATAATTCTGATTCCAAAACCAGGCAAAGACAACACAAAGAAACAAAATTATAGGCCAATATCTCTGATGAATATAGATGCTAAAATCCTCAACAAAATATTAGCAAACCGGATCCAACAATATATGGAAAAAATCATACACCATGATCAAGTGGGATTTATTCTGGGGAGGGAAGGCTGGTACAATATTTGTAAATCAATGAATGTGAGTCATCACATAAATAAAAAGGAGAAAAACCATACGATAATTTCAATAGATGCAGAAAAAGCATTTGATAAAATCCAGCACTCATTCATGATCAAAACTCTCAGCAAAGTGGGAATAAGGGAACATACCTCAACATGATAAAAGCCATCTATGAGAAACCCACAGCCAACATCATACTCAATGGGCAAAAATTAAAAGCAATCCCCTTAAGATCAGGAACAAGGCAGGGTTGCCCACTTTGACCACTGTTATTTAACATGGTCCTGGAAGACCTAGCCACAGCAATAAGACAGGAAGAAATAAAAGGCATTCAAGTTGGAAAAGGTGAAGTAAAACTATCACTATTTGCAGATGATATGATATTGTATATAGAAAACCGTAAAGTCTCAGGCAAAAAGCTACTGGACCTGATAAATGAATTCAGCAAAGTGGCAGGATATAAAATCAATACTCAGAAATCAGAGGCATTTTTATACACCAACAATGAACAGTCAGAAAGAGAAATTAAGGAAACAATCCCCTTCACAATTACAACCAAAAAAATAAAGTACCTAGGAATAAACTTAACCAAGGAGACTAAAGTTTTGTACTCGGAAAATTACAAAGCATTGATAAAAGGAATCAAGGAAGATACAAACAAGTGGAAGCATATACCATGCTCATGGTTAGGAAGAATAAACATCATTAAAATGTCTATATTACACAAAGCAATCTATAAATTCAATGCAATACCAATTAAAATACCAATGACATACTTCATAGATATAGAACACATATTCCAAAAATTTATATGGAACTAAAAGAGAACACGAATAGCCTCAACAATCTTAAAAAAGAAGAATAAAGTGGGAGGTATCACACTTCCTGATATCAAGTTATACTACAAGGCCATTGTACTCAAAACAGCCTGGTACTGCCATAAGAACAGGCATATAGATTAATGGCACAGAACAGAGAACCCAGAAATAAACCCACAGTTCTATGGACAACTGATATTTGACAAAGGAGGCAGGGAAATACAATGGAGTAAAGACAGCCTCTTTAACAAATGGTGTTGGGAAATTTGGACAGCTACCTGCAAAAAAGTGAAGCTAGATCACCAGCTTACATCACTCACAAAAATAAACTCAAAATGGATAAAAGACTTAAATGTAGGCCGTGAAACAATAAGCATCTTAGAAGAAAACATAGGCAGTAAACTCTCAGACATCTCTAGGAGCAATATATTTGCTGATTTATCTCCACGGGGAAGTGAAATAAAGGACAGGATAAACAAATAGGACTATATCAAACTAAAAAGCTTTTGCACAGCTAAAGACAACAAGAACAGAATAAAAAGACAAACTACACAATGGGAGAACACATTTGACAATATGTCTGATAAGGGGTTAATAACCAAAATTTATAAAGAACTTGTAAATCTCAACACCAGGAAGACAAACAATCCAATCCAAAATTGGGCAAAAGAGATGAATAGACACTTCTCCAAAGAGGACATACAGATGTCCAACAGGCATATAAAAAAATGCTCATCACTAATCATTACAGTAATGCAAATTAAAACCACAATTAGATATCACCTCACACCAGTCAGAATGGCGCTCATCAACAAAACAACACAGAATAAGTGCTGGCGAGGATGTGGAGAAAAGGGAACCCTCCTGCACTGCTGGTGGGAATGCAGACTGGTGCAGCCTCTGTGGAAAACAGTAGGGAGATTCCTCAAAAAACTGAAAATCGAACTGCCTTTTGACCCAGCTATTCCACTTTTAGGAATATACCCCAAGGACACCATAGAATGGCTCCAAAAGGAGAAATGCACCCCCATGTTTGTGGCAGCATTGTTCACAATAGCGAAAATCTGGAAACAGCCCAAGTGTCCGTCATAGGACGAGTGGATTAAAAAGCTTTGGTTCATATATACTATGGAATACTACTCATCCATAAGAAATGATGACATCAGATCATTTACAATAACATGGATGGACCTTGATAACATTATACAGAGTGAAATAAGTAAATCAGAAAAAATAAACAAAACTAAGAACTATATGAATTCATACATAGAAGGGACATAAAAATGAGACTCAGACATGAACAAAAATGTGATGGCAACAGGGGTGGGGGTGGGGGTAGGGGGGATTGGGTGAAGAAAGATAGAGGGGTTGGGGGAGGGGAGGGGCACAAAGAAAACCAGATAGAAGGTGACAGAAGACAATTTAACTTTGGGGGAGGGTTATACAGCACAATCAAATGTCAAAATAACCTAGAGTTGTTTTCTCTCAACATATGTACCCTGATTTTTCAATGTCACTGCATTAAATTTAATAAATAAATTTTAAAAAAGAAAGAAAGAAAATTCTCCTTGCAAATGGATGAATCAACTTTGAGAGACAGTGAGGCAGTATTGATAACTTACGTACGATATATGGGTAAAGGACATTTTGCTGTAGAAATGTTGTTCTGTAAAAGATTAGAAAGCACCACTACCTCCAAAGATATATATAATAAGCTAAAAAACTACTTAGATGTCAATGATACACCAATGAAAAATATAACATCTTGTGCTGCTGATGGTGCTCCCAAGGTGATGGGCAAGAAAAATGGCTGCTTCAAATTGATGAAAGATACGAATCCAGAAATGATTCTTGTGCATTGTGTTATTCATAGGGAAAACTTGGTAGCTAGAAATATCTCGCCTGTTCTGAATGAAGTATTACATACAGTAATAAAGTGTGTTAATGCTATTAAAGCTAGTGCCAAATGTGAGCGTCTTTTCAAGCTATTTTGTGAAGAACAAAATGAAGACCATGTGAGACTTTTACTTCATACTGAAGTAAGATGGCTATCTAAAGGAAACTGTTTGAAAAGATTTATAGAACTGTTTGATACTGTTAGTGATTTTTTAAGCGACAAACCTGAAATGAAATATCTGTTAACAATAGATGGTAAAGCATTTGTGAGTTATTTAGCCGATATCTTTGAAAAACTAAATATATTAAATAAGCAACTTCAAGGAACAAATAAAACTCTTGTGGATGCAAAAGCAAAGATATTTGGTTTCATTACCAATATTGAGTTATGTCAGAATCATATTAACAACAAAAACTTTAAACAATTTTATTGGCTCCAAAACTTGAAGTAACTGATACCGCTTTACTTGTTATTGTCAATCATTTGAATATTCTATCGGCTGATTTAAAAGAAAGATTTTCTGATTTAAAACAAATTGATTTCCCAACATGGATGATGCAGCCAATGTTAGTGGATTTGTCTGATATATCAAATATGCAGTATCAAGAAGAACTCGCAGAATTGCAAAATGATGAGTCAGTTAAAGCTTTATTTAATACCAAAGGAGCGATGGCATAGCTTTGTGAGGAAACAGAAATCAAATACCCAAATTCAAACAAATGTGCAAGAAAACTATTGTTACCATTTCCATCTTCATTTTTAGCTGAATGTGGATTTAGTGCTGTAAATGATTGACTGGTAAAAAAAAGAAATCGGCTGGATATAACACAACGTGGAGACTTGAGACTAAAGCTAACCAAATTGGAACCTAATATAAAATCTCTGTGCAGCAAGCATCAAGCGCAAGGATCACACTAAATTAAAATAATAAATTAATATAGAAAAATCTGTATTAAAATTATTTGGAATTTAAATTTCTGTTTTTCATTATATGTTTTGAAATTTTACTTACTCTGTTTTGTTAACAATTTCATAGTGATTTCTTCCTAGAACTTATCATTTATGTCTATTAAGTGAACAAATCAATTTTTTAATATCAAAAATTATGTATGTTACATAGGGGGGACATAAAAATTTTAGAAAGGTTAAGGTGGGGCATGGCACAAAAAAGGTTGGGAAACACTGCTCTAATTCTTTCACAGGCTTGGTTAGTTCTTATTATTTCTTTCAATATGTTCTCCATTCCCTTTTTTCTCTCTTCATCTTCTAATATATCCATTAGTCTTATATTGCTCTTTCTCATGAAGTCAGAAAATTCTTTTAGGGCTCTCTCATTTTTCTTAATTCATTAGTCTCCCTCTTCTTCTCTCTGTAGTATCTTTAATTGCCTGTTTTCCATGTCACTATTTTTTTCCTCTATCTGGGATGTTCTATTATCTAGGCTTGCTATCTCAAGTTTCAGTTCATGTATTGAATTTTTCATGTCTTTTTGGTTCTTTTTGATACTTTCAATTTCCTTGGTGAACTATTCTTTTTGTCCATTAAGGTTGTTTCTTTAGCTCATTAAGTTGTTTTTCATTGTTTCCTTGTATCTTATTGAGTATTTTTAGAACTTCAATTTTAAATTCTCTGTCATTAAGCTCCAAGGTTTTTATATAATTGGGATTTTTTTCCTAGAGATTTTTTATCTTCTATTTGAACTACATCCATTTCTTGCATATCCATATTTGATTTTTTTTCTTGAGGCATTTGAGAGTGATACTGTTTATAACACTAACAAGAGTTAACTAAAAAAAATAAAAATTAAAAAAATACAGTGAAAAAATGAATATTCTATAAATAATAATAAGTAGAATAAAAAAATCAGATAACAAGAAGCAGAACTGAGGAAATATAAAAAAGAGAAAACAAAGTAAAAAACAAACAAAATGCCACAAAAAACAAGTATGAGTTCAAAATGTAATAATTTGATTACAAATGACTTTCAAATGAGAGCAAAAAATGAGAAAGAAAAGGATAAGGGGAATAAAAGGGAAGAGAAAAAAGGAAGTAAATGATAAAATGTCAGAAATAAAACCCTTCCAGAAACCAAAAATAAAAATACATATATAACAACTTAGGATGATGAAGTTCAAATGGGGAAAAGTAAAGGAAGAAAAATGAAAGAAGAAAAAATGAGAAAAGGCAGAAATAAAGTATTTTTTTTATTTTGAAATGTAACATTCTTTTTTTCTGGTAAAGGGAGCTGTACTACAAGATTTGCCTCTATGAGATTCTTTGGCAGAGTTCTGCTGAGTTGTCATTGTTATAATGATGTAGGCAGGGTTGCAGTTGCTTTGGTAGAAGGGGCTTCTTGGTAAGGCTTTGAAATTTTATGGCTCTAGCAGTGACCATCTCAGTCTTTCTGTGGACCCTCCTCACATCTTAATAGAGCAGGTTATCAAGTGCCCAGGTCCCTACCTCTCACAAGGGAGAGTATCCTGGATACTCAGCTGAGGGAAACCACCACAACAATTTTTTGCACAGCAAGGGAAGCTATGCAGGACCCAGGAAGCTGGGGTGACACAGCCAGGTCTCTCCTCTGATACCACTCAAAGTGCAGCCCTGAGCAGGGCATGTGTTGCATTTTGTGAGCTGGTGCTCAAGCTTTGGGAGCAGCTGGGGTACAGATTACAGATGAAGCACACCTTGGCACTACATAGGTTAAACTCTGTGTCCCTAAGTGAGCAGATTGTGTCTCAGAGGCCTTTGGGCCAATCTTCATGGGCTATTTGCATGCAGTTCTTGGGAGCACACTGCAGGCTTTGTGTTTGCCCAATGCCTGCAATCACAAATGGGTGTTGCAGGTGCTGGGAACCAATCCTGCTCCCGGTCATGGTTGCTGACCTTATTTCAGCACCTTCCCCTCAGTCTCTCCTCTTCTCCTGGATCTGAAACAAACCCACACTAAAAGTGCTTCCTTCCCTCAGATTAGTGAGAAAATAGAAAAAAAAAAAACTCTGTTCTCCAGCTTTTTTGTTCTGTGAGCAAATTCTACTTTTTGCCTGCCTTCTCATACACTCATATATTTGTGTATCTGGTATGTGTATGTTTCAGGTACATCTGTGGTTTTTTCTCTGCATATGGTCGTAGAATTTGTTTAAATTTCAAGGGGAGAACGAAAGTAGCTCTCGTGCTGCCATTTCTCCTCATAATTCTTTTTTATCTGTATAGTCAGTAGTAATGTATACATTCTTATTCCTGAATTTAGAAATTTGAGTCCTCTTTTTTTCTTTGTCAATATAGTGAAAGATTTTTTCATTTTTTTGACATTTTAAAGAATAAAATCTCAGTTTTGCTGGAGTTTTTTATTCTTTTTCTGTCTGTAGGTGTGGGATTGACATGTTTCCAATGTCTGCATGGGTTTTCTCCAGGTCCTCTACTTTCCTCCCACTTCCCATAGGTATACATGGAAAGTAAACTAGTGTGTTTATAATGTCCTAGTATGAGTAACTGTTGTGTGTTTGAGTGCATCTTTCCATGGATAGTGGTCCTGTTCATGCTAAATTCCCACTTTTCATCCTGGATGGCTAGAACAGGCTCCTGCCACCTGCCACCATGAACAGAAATAAGTAAGTTGAAAACATGCTTTTTTCATTTTTCTTAAATGTGTGTATAGTTCACATAATATTAGAAATGTTGAGGTCTTTATTTAAAAGTTTGGTGATGTTTTTGAGACCAGAAGTATTCCACATGCACTTAACTCTGATTTATATCAATTATCCAATGATTAAATGAGTTTCATTATATGTGGTTTTGTGTAAATATTTAGATTCCAGGAACCTATCAATGACATTAAGATAAGACTTACTGTACTATATTCATGGATAAGAAGTCACCATATCATAAAGTTATCATTTTTCTTTGAAATAATCTATAATTTAAATGAATTTAAAATATACTGGTTTTTCATAGAACTTAACAAGTTATTCTAAAATCTATATGTAAGAATAACAGACCAAAAATAGTAAAGAAAATTTTGAAAAAGACTGTAAAGGAGAAAGTTGAAGGAGGGTAGAACTGCAAGAAGAAATAGATAAATCCAAAATTATGATTAAATATATCAATAACTTTACCTCAATAATTGATATAACAGGTAAAGGAAAAATCAGCAAGGATACATTAGTATGGAAAAACACTTATCAACTAACTATCTTGACCTAATTTTTATCTATATTATACCACAAACAACAGCAGAATACACATTCTTTAAATGTATACATTGGACATTTATTGAGATATACCACACTTTAAGCTGTAAAACAAGTGCCAACAAATTTAAAAATAATCAAATAATTGTGTTTGTGTTCTGTGTTGATGGAATTAAAATGTAAAATAAGTAACAAAAAGCTAAAGAGAAAATTTCCAAATATTTTGAAAATAAAAAATAAAACAAAACTCCCACTTTTAGATAACCTGTGGATCAAAGAAAATAAAAGAGAAATTGAAAAGTACTTTACACTTAATAAAAATGAAAACACCAGCTTAACTTGTAGTAGTGCAGTGTATAAGGCATCAACCTAAAATTCTGAGGTCACCAGTTTAAAACCCTGGGTTTGTCTAGTCAAGGCACATATGAGAAGCAATTACATTATGAGTTGAGGCTTCCTTTTTCTCTCTCTAAAAATAAATAAATAAAATCTAAAAACAAGAAAGAAAATAATGTTTTAAAAATGAAAAGACAACAAATAATAAATATAGGATACCAATAAAAGGAGTACTTTCAGGGAAATCTATAGCATTACATACCTACACTTAAAAATTTTTTGAAAAGGTCTGAAATTAATTATCTAAGTTTGCACTTTAAGAAACTAGAAAATGAAGATCATAGAAAACCCTAACGCATGTATAAGACAAGAAAAAATGAACATTAGAATAGAAGTCACTGAAATAGAGAATAAGAAAATCTAGAAAATTAGTAAATTCAAAAGTTGGTTCACTGATAAAATTAATAAACTTCTGTATAGAGCAATCAGAAAAAATGACACAAATGTCTTAAATGAAAGAGGGAACAACATTATAAGTGGTATATTGGAACCTAGGTGAAAAAAGTGTGTCAATGTAGGAAGAAATGATCAAATACCTTATTCCATACTGATGATAGGTGAAGAACCATGTCGTTGGCTAAAATTCACTTGTGACCTTAATTAAGACCAGTTTTGACAGGTAGTGGGAACACAAGCCTGATTGAATTACATTTAAAACAGAATGAGAAAATAAAAATGTGAGTCCATGAGTATAGACAACACTTCTGAAAAATCTACTAAAGAAAGGAGTAAAGAAGAGGGCAGTATTTAGATGAGAAAATAAAGTCGCAAAAGTATTGTTTTTTTTTAATTTCTTTTTATTTTTTATTTTTTTTTTATAATTTTATTTTTTTAATGGGGTGACATCAATAAATCAGGATACATATATTCAAAGATAACAAGTCCAGGTTATCTTGTCGTTCAATTATGTTGCATACCCACCACCCAAAGTCAGATTGTCCTCCGTCACCCTCTATCTTGTTCTCTCTGTGCCCCTCCCCCTCCCCCTTTCCCTCCCCCATTCCCCCCTCCCCCCCATAACCACCACACTCTTATCAATGTCTCTTAGTTTCACTATTATGTCCCACATACGTATGGAATAATACAGTTCCTGGTTTTTTCTGATTTACTTATTTCGCTTCGTATCATGTTATCAAGATCCCACCATTTTGCTGTAAATGTTCCAATGTCATCATTTCTTATGGCTGAGTAGTATTCCATAGTGTATATGTGCCACATCTTCTTTATCCAGTCATCTATTGATGGGCTTTTTGGTTGTTTCCATGTCCTGGCCACTGTGAACAATGCTGCAATAAACATGGGGCTGCATGTGTCTTTACGTATCAATGTTTCTGAGTTTTGGGGATATATACCCAGTACAGGAATTGCTGGGTCATAAGGTAGTTCTATTTTCAGTTTTTTGAGGAACCACCATACTTTCTTCCATAATGGTTGTACTACTTTACATTCCCACCAACAGTGGATGAGGGTTCCTTTTTCTCCACAGCCTCTCCAACATTTGCTATTACCTGACTTGCTAATAACAGCTAATCGAACAGGTGTGAGGTGGTATCTCATTGCCGTTTTGATATGCATTTCTCTAATAGCTAAAGAAGATGAGCATCTTTTCATATATCTGTTGGCCATTTGTATTTCTTCCTGGGAGAAGTGTCTATTCATATCCTCTTCCCATTTTTTTATTGGATTGTTTGTTTGTTTGTTGTTGAGTTTTATGAGTTCTTTGTATATTTTGGATATTAAGCCCTTATCTGAGCTGTTGTTTGAAAATATCATTTCCCATTTAGTTGGCTTTCTGTTTATTTTGTTATCAGTTTCTCTTGCTGAGCAAAAACTTCTTAGTCTGATGTAGTCCCATTCATTAATTTTTGCCTTCACTTCTCTTGCCATTGGAGTCAAATTCATAAAATGCTCTTTAAAACCCAGGTCCATGAGTTGAGTACCTATGTCTTCTTCTATGTACTTAATTGTTTCAGGTCTTATGTTTAGATCTTTGATCCATTTTGAGTTAATTTTTGTACAGGGGGAGAGACTGTAGTCCAGTTTCATTCTTTTGCATGTGGCTTTCCAGTTTTCCCAGCACCATTTATTGAAGAGGCTTTCTTTTCTCCATTGTGTGTTGTTGGCCCCTTTATCAAAAATTATTTGACTATATATATGTGGTTTTATTTCTGGACTTTCTATTCTGTTCCATTGGTCTGAGTGTCTATTTTTCTGCCAATACCATGCTGTTTTGATTGTCGTGGCCCTATAATAGAGTTTGAAGTCAGGTATTGTTATGCCCCCAGCTTCATTCTTTTTCTTTAGGATTGCTTTGGCTATTCGGGGTTATTTATAGTTCCATATAAATCTGATGATTTTTTGCTCTATTTCTTTAAAAAATGTCATTGGAAGTTTGATGGGAATTGCATTAAATTTGTATATTGCTTTGGGTAATATAGCCATCTTGATTATATTTATTCTTCCTAGCCAAGAACAAGGTGTATTCTTCCATCTCATTATATCTTTTTCAATTTCCCTTAACAATGGTTTATAGTTTTCATTATATAAGTCCTTTACATTCTTTGTTATGTTTATTCCTAAGTATTTTATTTTTTTTGTTGCAATCGTGAAGGGGATTATTCTTTTGAGTTCCTTCTCAGTTGTTTCATTGTTGGCATATAGAAAGGCTATTGACTTCTGTATGTTAATTTTGTATCCTGCGACCGTACTGTATTGGCTTATTGTTTCTAGTAGTCTTTTTGTGGATTCTTTGGGGTTTTCGATGTATAGGATCATATCATCTGCAAAAAGTGATACCTTTACTTCTTCTTTTCCGATATGGATGCCTTTTATTTCTTTGTCTTGTCTGATTGCTCTGGCTAGAACCCCTAGTACCACATTAAATAAGAGTGGAGAGAGTGGACAACCCTGTCTTGTTCCTGATTTAAGGAGGAAAGCCTTCAGTTTAGTGCCATTTAATATGATGTTAGCTGATGGTTTATCATATATGGCCTTTATCATGTTGAGATATTTTCCTTCTATACCCATTTTGTTGAGAGTCTTAAACATACAATTGTGTTGTATTTTATCGAAAGCCTTTTCTGCATCTATTGATAAGATCATGTGCTTTTTCTTCTTTGCTTTGTTGATATGGTGTATTACATTAACCGTTTTACGTATGTTGAACCATCCTTGAGATTCTGGGATGAATCCCACTTGATCATGATGTATTATTTTTTTAATATGTTGTTGTATTCGATTTGCTAGTATTTTGTTTAGTATTTTAGCATCTGTATTCATTAGAGATATTGGTCTGTAGTTTTCTTTTTTTGTGCCATCCTTGCCTGGTTTTGGTATGAGGGTTATGTTGGCCTCATAAAATGTGTTTGGAAGTACTGCTTCTTCTTGAATTTTTTGGAAGACTTTGAGTAGAATAGGAACCAAGTCTTCTTTGAATGTTTGATAAAATTCGCTGGTATAGCCGTCAGGGCCTGGACTTTTATTTTGGGGGAGGTTTTTAATGGTATTTTCTATTTCTTCTCTACTGATAGGTCTGTTTAGGCTTTCTGCTTCTTCTTGACTCAGTCTAGGAAGGTTGTATTTTTCTAGGAATTTATCCATTTCTTCTAGGTTGTTGAATTTAGTGGCATAAAGTTTTTCATAGTATTGTACAATAATTCTTTGTATACCTACGGTGTCCATGGTGATTTCCCCTCTTTCATTTGGGATTTTGTTTATATGAGTTCTTTCTCTTTTTTCCTTGGTAAGTCTTGCCAAGGGTTTGTCAATTTTGTTGATATTTTCAAAGAACCAGCTCCTTGTTCTATTATTTTTTTCTATAGTTTTTCTGTTCTCTATTTCATTTATTTCTGCTCTGATTTTTATTATCTCCTTTCTTCGGCTGGTATTGGGTTGTCTTTGTTCTTCTTTTTCTAGTCCCTTAAGGTGGGAAGTTAAGTGGTTCACTTGGGCTCTCTCTTGTTTGTTCATATATGCCTGAAGTGATATGAACTTCCCTCTTATCACTGCTTTTGCTGCATCCCAAAGATTCTGATATGTCTTATTGTCATTTTCATTAGTCTGTATATATCTTTTGATCTCTGCACTTATTTCTTCTTTGACCCATTCATTTTTTAAAAGTATGTTGTTTAGTTTCCATATTTTTGTGGGATTTTTTTCCCCTTTTTTGCAGTTGAATTCTAGTTTCAAGGCTTTATGATCAGAAAATATGCTTGGTACAACTTCAATTTTTCTGAATTTGCTGATGTTGAAAAACACTTCGACCGGGACGTCACAGTGATGGCGCGGTAGGAAGCGATACCGAAAATCTCCCCATAAACTCAACAAGTACTTCAACCAGAAACAGAAAAACCTATCCTTGGAGTCTTCAGATGCTTCACAACACACCCGAAGAAAATCACCCTCAGATGCCATTAAAGAAGAGAAAATTGAATATCATGGATACAAAAGATAGAGAGGTAACACAGAGAGATGAGGAAAAATCTATGGAGAAAAAATTTAAGATATTGGAAACCTTGAAGTTAAACGACAGAGAATTTAAAATAGAAATTCTAAAAATACTCAGAGATATACAAGAAAACACAGAAAGGCAATTTAGGGAGCTCAGAAAACAACTCGATGAACACAAAGAGTATACCTCCAAGGAAATTGAAACTATAAAAACAAATCAAACAGAGATGAATAACTCAATTCATGAGCTGAAAAATGAGGTAACAAGCTTAGATAATAGAACAGGCCAGATAGAAGAGAGGATCAGCGAAATAGAAGACAAGCAACATGAGGCTCAACAAAGAGAAGAAGAAAGAGATTCAAAAATTAAAAAAAATGAAATAGCCCTACAGGAATTATCTGACTCCATCAAAAAGAATAACATAAGAATAATAGGTATATCAGAGGGAGAAGAGAGAGAAAATGGAATGGAGAACATACTCAAACAAATAATAGATGAGAACTTCCCAAGCCTCTGGAAAGAACTAAAACCTCAAATTCTAGAAGCAAACAGAACTCCAAGTTTTCTTAACCCCAACAAACCTACTCCAAGGCATATCATAATGAAATTGAAACAAACCAACAGGAAAGAAAAAATTCTCAAGGCAGCCAGGGAAAAGAAGAATACAACATATAAAGGAAGGCCCATTAGATTATCATCAGATTTCTCAACAGAAACTCTACAAGCTAGAAGAGAGTGGACCCCAATATTTAAAGTCTTGAAAGAGAGGAACTTTCAGCCACGAATACTATACCCATCAAAGCTAACCTTCAAATATGAAGGAGAAATAAAAACATTCACAGATACAGAAAAGATGAGAGAATTTATCACCAGAAAACCCCCACTCCAGGAAATACTAAAGGGGGTTCTCCAATCAGATACAAAGAATAAAAAAACAACAACAACAAAGCCACAAGTAAAAGCTCCAAGAAGAACATAACAAAACCAACTTTAAACTGTGACAACAATAAGGACAGGGGGGAGAGGATGAAGATTAACAGTAGCAAAGGGCGATGGAGGGCAAAAGTACTCACAAAATAGTGCACTACAATGAACAGGGTAGGAAACCTTTTCATTACTTAATGGTAACCACCATTGAAAAAACCACCACAGAAGCACATGATTTAAAAAAGATAGCAATAGAGGAAAGTTGTATGGAACACAACCAAATAAAAACAAAAGATAGAAAAACGAAAGAGAAGAATCAAACAAGGCACAAAACTAACTGAATTTGCTGATGTTGTTTTTGTGGCCCAACATATGGTCAATTCTTGAGAATGATCCATGTACACTGGAGAAGAATGTATACTCAGTCACTTTGGGATGAAATGTCCTATAGATGTCTATCATATCCAGGTGCTCTAGTGTTTTGTTTAAGGCCACTATGTCTTTGTTGATTCTCTGTTTGGATGACCGATCTAGAGCCGTCAGCGGTGTATTGAGGTCTCCAAGTATGATTGTATTTTTGTCAGTTTTTGTTTTAAGATCAATAAGTAGCTATCTTATATATTTTGGTGCTCCTTGGTTTGGTGCATATATATTAAGAATTGTTATGTCTTCTTGATTCAGTGTCCCCTTAGACATTATGAAATGGCCATTTTTATCTCTGAGTACTTTTCCTGTCTTGTAGTCAGCATTATCCGATATGAGTATTGCTACACCTGCTTTATTTTGGATGTTATTTGCTTGGAGTATTGTTTTCCAGCCTTTCACTTTGAATTTGTTTTTATCCTTGTTACTTAGATGAGTTTCTTGTATGCAGCATACAGTTGGATTTTCTTTTTTAATCCATTCTGCTACTCTGTGCCTTTTTATTGGTGAGTTTAATCCGTTTACATTTAGTGTAATTATTGATACTTGTGAGTTCCCTATTGCCATTTTATATCTTGCTTTCTGTTAGTTTTGTGTCTTGTTTGATCCTTCTCTTTCGTTTTTCTATCTTTTGTTTTTATTTGGTTGTATTCCATACATCTTTCCTCTGTTGCTATCTTTTTTATCTCATGTGCTTCTGTGGTGGTTTTTTCAATGGTGGTTACCTTTGAGTAATGAAAAGGGTCCCTACCCTATTCATTGTAGCGAACTATTTTTTGAGTACTTTTGCACTCCATCGTCCTTTGCTACTGTTAATCTCCATCTTCTCCCCCTCTTTCTTTTTGTTGTTGTCACAGTTTAAATTTGGTTTTATTGTGTTCTTCTTGGAGCTTTTACTTGTGGCTCTGTTTTTTTTTGTTCTTTGTATCTGATTGGAGAACCCCCTTTAGTAATTCCTGGAGTGGGGGTTTTCTGATGATAAATTCCCTCATCTTTTCTGTATCTGTGAATATTTTTATTTCTCCTTCGTATTTGAAGGATAGCTTTGATGGGTATAGTATTCATGGCTGAAAGTTCCTCTCTTTCAGGACTTTAAATATTGGGGTCCACTCTCTTCTAGCTTGTAGAGTTTCTGCTGAGAAATCTGATGATAATCTAATGGGCCTTCCTTTATATGTTGTATTCTTCTTTTCCCTGGCTGCCTTGAGAATTTTTTCTTTGCTGTTTGTTTGTGTCAATTTTATTATTATATGCCTTGGAGTAGGTTTGTTGGGGTTAAGAAAACTCGGAGTTCTGTTTGCTTCTTGAACTTGAGGCTTTAGTTCTTTCCACAGGCTTGGGAAGTTCTCATCTATTATTTGTTTGAGTATGTTCTCCATTCCATTTTCTCTCTCTTCTCCCTCTGATATACCTATTATTCTTATGTTATTCTTTTTGATGGAGTCAGATAATTCTGGTAGGGCTATCTCATTTTTTTTAATTTTTGAGTCTCTTTCTTCTTCTCTCTGTTGTGCCTCAAGTTGCTTGTCTTCTATTTCACTAATCCTCTCTTCTATCTGACCTGTTCTATTAGCTAAGCTTGTTATTTCGTTTTTCAGCTCGTGAATTGAGTTTTTCATCTCTGTTTGATTTGATTTTATAGTTTCAATTTCCTTGGACATATATTTTTTGTGTTCATTGAGTTGTTTTCTGAGCTCCCTAAATTGCCTTTCTGTGTTTTCTTGTATATCTCAGAGGATTTTTAGTATTTCTATCTTGAATTCTCTGCCATTTAGCTCCAAGGTTTCCAATATATTAAATTTTTTCTCCATAGATTTTTGCTCATCTAGCTGTCTTACCTCTCTTTCTTTTGTATCCATGATATTCGATTTTCTCTTCATTAATGGCATCTGAGGTTGGTTTTATTGATAGTATTAATGACATTTAATAAAGAATAAAAAATTAAAAAAAATAAAAAAATTAAAAATCAAAAAGAGTTGTTTTTTTAAAAAAAAATTAATAATGAAATAAAGAAAAATAAAATAAAATAAAAATTTAAAAAAAAGGAAATTATTCCCCCCCTCCTTTTTTCCTGTCCTCTCCTCTCCCCTCTTTCTTGAGAAAATCTTGTGGTGGACTGTGAGTTATAACAAACAGTGCCTGTGATGGAGGGCCTGAATTGGGGAAAAGTAATAAAGGGGCAAAAAAGAGAAAAAAAAATAAAAAGAAAAAGAAAAAAGAAAAAAAAAGAGCATATGGACCCACAAAAACAAATAAGGAAAAAATTTGGGTCAAGAATAAAATGATTTGCTTTTAGGTGTTGGTTGTCTAAGAGTTATGATGAGAGGAATAAGAGGAAAACGGAAAAATGGGGGGACAAATTAAAAACTTACTATTGTATTTAGTGGAACAAGAACTAGATAATATGGAGAGCCAGGGATGGGAGCACTACGAGTGAGTTAAAAAGGTGAAGTAAAAACCCCCCAAAATGCCACAAACATAGGTTTGAGTCCCAGATAAGATAATTTGTTTGTTATTGAGGTTTGAATGAGAGGAGATGTAAAGGAGAAAGGAAGAAACTAATATAGAGGGAGAAAAGAAAGAGAGAGAGAGAAAAAAAGAGGGAACCACTAAAAGAAGAAAAAAGAAAGGAGAGAGCGAGAGAGAGAGTTAAGGGTTTTGGAGTGCAACCCTCATAGAGAGAAAGGAAGAGAAGAGAAAAGATAATGGGAGATGTAACACTTATGGGTAGTGTAGTTCAAGGAGAGGAGAGAGTAAGACCGGTAGAGAGTTAATTGGCCAAATTGGAGGAGGAAAAAAAAGTATCAAGAATGAAGATAAGAGAAACAAATGAACAAATATAATAAAATGGGATAGGTTATAAAGTCTGCAGATTATTCTTGATTTTGAGAGGTTATCTTCTTGCTTTTTCTTTTCTTTCCCTCTTCCTGGTTGGTGACTCTGTACCCCGGGTTCTGCCCCTTTGGCACGCTCAGGTAGAGGTTTGCAGTTGATAAGTCTCTATGGCAATGTCATGTATTGTGCTTTAGTCTCGTTGGCAGTCGAAGCTCAATAGCATTTATAGGCTCCGACAGTGAGAGAGTCCGTGTTCCTGGAGCCTTTCTCCTAGTCTTTCCTTCCTTAATTAGTAGCCTGATAATCCAGCTATGGGGTTGCTGCTGCCTCTGCCTGGATAGTAGGAGGCTCAAAGAGCTGGCAACTCCCCACTCTATTTCCACTCAGCACAGGGCTCTGGGTAAGGCTCAGTCAGTCAGAGCTGCTAGCATAATCAGGCGGGCTTTCTGCCCACTCAAAGACCTCTGGCTCTTCCACTCTGTCCGGTAACACAAGCAGGCGCCCACTTCCGGGGCGCTTGGAGGAAACTCTCACTCACTGTCTGTGACCAGGATATCCGGCCAGCAGTCTCACGCTCTGAATGAAACCCCCAACCGCAGGGAAAAGTTGTAGCGTTGGAATTGAGTCTCACTCCGTCTCCGTGCGCGGCTTTTGCAAGGCGCTGGGGCGGCTCAAGATTCCGCTTTGGCCCACACAAAGGCCCCTGACTCTGCCCCTCTGTGCGATAACACGGGCGCGCACTGCCGAGGCACTCAGAGGAATTGCTCACTCCTTATATGCGCGCGCAAACCAGGATATGAGGCCGGCTGCCGTTCCCTCTGAGTGAAACACCCTCCAGCACGGAAAATCTCCACCGTTGGAATTAGTTCTTGCTCCCTCTTGTGCGTGGCTTTCCCAGGAAGAAATTCTCGCCCACTAAATGCGCACCGACCAGGAGACCGGGTAAAATGGCCGCTCCGCTTGTCTTTCTTTGTTTGGGTTCGGCGCAAGTGTTAGCTTGTAATGCCCGGGTTGCCACAGGATCAGATTTTCCTCGGCTTGGATCTCTGTGCCACAGCCTGGTTCGGCCATTTGTGCTGCGGCGGCCTGGATCTATTCACCCCCTTTGCCCACCTCAGTTTCTATATTCACAGTTACCAGAGAAAGCCGCCCTGTTTAGGTTAGTGAGGAAGGAGGAGCATTTCTTACTCCCTATTTCCTTCGGGGTTTGGTTATATATTTAGCCAATTTTTCACTCAATCATACCTTTGGGTGTATTGTGAAACATCTGGAAGCTCCAAGTATAGGTTTTTCTGTTTCTGGTTGAAGATCTTGTTGAGTTTTGGGGAAGATTTATCGGTATCGCTTCCTACCCCGCCATTACTCTGACGTCATCTCAGTATTGTTTTTAAGATGGGGGAAATAACAACACGATTGCATGCTATTGGGACTAATCAATTAATAAGAGAAAAAGTGATGTGCATAAGAAAGAGAGAAGACTAGTTAAGGCCATGTTTTTGAGTATACAAAGAGAATAGTATCTACTGTGTATGAAGAGACATTCATTGTCCTTAGCCAGTAGCACAAATGGCTCATCCATAATTCCTTGAGAGAAGGCCAAGGTTAAAGGTACAGAAGCTTCAATTCAGGTAGATATGTAATGTAGTAATGGCAATTTGTGGATTATCTTTCTTGGTTACTATTATTTTCTCAGAAAAAAAGGAAACAAGGTCAATAGCTGCAAAATAGGAAGGCACAGAAGGTAATAGAAGTTTTTTTATATAAATAAATTTTTATTTTAATGGGGTGACATCAATAAATCAGGGTACATATATTCAAAGAAAACATGTCCAGGTTATCTTGTCATTCAATTCTGTTGCACACCCATCAAACAAAGTCAGATTGTCCTCTGTCACCTTCTATCTAGTTTTCTTTGTGCCCCTCCTTCACCCTCTCCCACTCTTCCTCCTTCCTTCCCCCTGCCCCCCGTAACCACCACACTCTTGTCCATGTCTCTTAGTCTCGTTTTTATGTCCCACCAATGTATGGAATTCTGCAGTTCTTGTTTTTTCTGAATTACTTATTTCACTCTGTATAATGTTATCAAGATCCCACCATTTTGTTGTAAGTAATCCGATGTCATCATTTCTTATGACTGAATAGTATACCATGGTGTATATGTGCCACATCTTCTTTATCCAGTCTTCTATTTTTTTTTACAGTGATTAAAGCCTTTAAGCAAACTCTTGGCCAATACAGCAAGAATCCATAAAAGAGTAGTGTCCTTAACATGTTCACCAAGTCCAAGTTGGCCCCAACACCATGACAAATCCCTGAAAAATGCAACCCACCCCAGCTCAGTCTGCTAGGAGCTGTCACAAGGAGCAGTAGTCCAGGAAAAGTCCACATTCAGGAAAAGTCCGCATGGCACTGGAATTGTTGTCACAATTCTATACTTTGCAGCTCACATCCAAGTCCCAATGACCGCTGCTTCTAGCTGGTAATGATTCATGTAGACTGAAAAAGCCATCTGCAGTATGTGTGGATATGGAGCTTCTGTTCCTCTCTGCCTGGAGAGATGAGACCAGGTTTCTTTTTCCTGGAGCTCTGCAACTGTGGCTTGGTAAAGAGAACCTTGGGATACACTAAGCTGGGTGGCAAAGGTAGATACATAATAGAAGTTGGCAAAAGGGGGAAAGAGAGTTATAAGTCAGCAGTAGGTCCCAGCCTGAAATATGAGTGGGGCATTGAGGTAGGAGGAATAAAGGAAACACTATATATTAAACAAAGCAGCAGAAAATAGGACTATCAACACCCACAACAGAGATCTTCGAGGGAAGAATAAAAAACCTGACTATTCAGGCAAGACATAGTTAAGTGGCCCTTGTGCAAATGAGATCAGTTTACCTGTTTCTTGGAAGAAATACCCTACGCTCATCCACAGTGTCGTAGATGGGGCCGACAGCCCTGGGCACCTTCAGCCTTCAGTGGCAAACCCCAGCATTATGGGCAAGGTTAGGTCATAGGTGGCTGGAGCAGGGCTGGAAGAGACTGAACCCTCCCTTAGAGGAGCGAGGGAGAAACCTACCTTCCAGTGTCCCTGTTTCCTCACAGCACAGGCATGTAAGTCTGGCAGGCTTTAGCTCAATGACTTTCCTTTCCACTATTGAAGCAGGACAAAGATGGCATCCTATGAGACCCATTTGGAGTGTTGGAGCCTTTAAGGGCGTATCCTAAAAGCTGGTAGTTCCCCTGATCTCTATTGAGCTTTTTCTGCCTCTTGGTATCTTAAAGGCCATGCTCAGAGATCTCGCTGAGGGGTTTGAGGATCTCCATCTGCCTATATAAATCTTTTCCATATATCTGGAGCTATTTGGAAAAAGACAAAACAGTGTTATTAGCTGGATCAAATAAAGAAGGTAGTAGTTTGCAGGAGAAAAAGATTTGGCATCTCCTGTTCATCAGCATTCAAAAGAAATTTAAAATTTTTTTAAGCAAAAAGCATGATATGGTAGACCCGTAGGAGTTCCAGGATATGACTCCCTCCTTTTAAATTTTTTTAAATTGACCTTAAAATATTTGCTGGGTACACTTTAATAATACCTTGACTTTAAAGATTGTAAGAATGAAAAATACAGTAAATGCTTTTGTTCTATGCAGGAGCATTGTCAGTTTAACCAGTTTAGGAAATCCAATAATAGAACAGTGCATACAGACAATGAGCTATAACATGCTTAGCAGCCTCACCTGTTTTGACAGAGGTTACTATAAATCCAGAATATGTATTCACTGTAACATGGACATAGGATTGTTTGCCAAATGAAGGTGTATGAGTAACATCCATTTGTCAAAGTTGTCCTGGTATGGGTCCTTGAGGGTTAACTCCAAATGAAGGGGCAGATTGTAGTATAGGACCCCTTGGACAGAATTTCCCAATCTGCCATGCTGCTTCCCGAGAAAGTTGAAACTGTTTACACAGGGCTGCAGTGTTCTGGTGATGAATAGTATGAGACTGAATTGTTGATCTGTCATGGTTGCTCCAAATAATTTTCTTTTGGGTAGCTTGATCAACAAGGGCATTCGTAGGCCCTGGCTGGTTGGCTCAGTGGTAGAGCATCAGCCTGGTGTGCAGGAGTCCCAGGTTCGATTCCCAGCCAGGGCACACAGGAAAATCGCCCATCTGCTTCTCCACCTTTTCCCTTATCGCTCTCCACTGTCTCTCTCCTCCCCTCCTGCAGCCAAGGATCCATTGGAGCAAAGTTGGCCTGGGCGCTGAGGCAGGCTCTGCGGCCTCTGCCTCAGGCATTAGAATGGCTCTGTTTGCAACAGAGCAACACCCCAGATGGGCAGAGCATCTTCCTCTGATAGGCGTGCTGGGTGGATCGTGGTCAGGCACAAGTCGGGAGTCTGTCTGACTGTCTCCCCGTTTCCAACTTCAGAAAAATACAAAAAAAAAGGCATTCTCTTGGGCTAAAGCTCCAGGGAGCATGGAGTGAGCTCAAGTATGTCCTATAATACATGGAGCTCTACGTTGACATACAAGTCTTTGAAGAAGGAGGAACTGCTGAAATAGTTCATTAGCATTTGTCCCTAAGACAGCAGTCTTTATAGTGGAAACACCATAAGTAAATATTTGATGTCTGTATATAGATTAAAGGAGCATATGGCAAATGCTGAAAAGCCATGATCATGGTATATAATTCTAGACTTTGAGCTGACTTTAAGTTGACAGTTTCAGTATAAAGTTGTCCATTGATTTGCAAGAGCAATTTGCCATTTAGTGGAGGTTTCCCAGAGCCATTGTTGTTGATCCTTTGAAAAAAGGAACAACAATAACTTTGAGGCTCAAAACCTATAAGCTGTAAGGGTCGCCTATGACCCTTGATAATCCAGGAGGCAACAAGATCAAAATATGGAAGTGTATTCCATGGGCTATTAGATGTTTCAATGTGCCCAAGCTGTAGCTGCTCTTGTACCAATTGAGCAGCTGCCCTAAGTTTCTCCTGAGAAAGGGGCCGTTGGTCTACCCATACAGGATTATCTGCTTTCCAAGTAATTGGGTCTGCACAATGCATTATTGAGGTAGCAGGAGATACTAAGGCCCTATGCTAAATTTTGATATCTTAATCCACATTTTCAGGTATTGGGTGCCATTTCTATGGGGGTGAGAATTCCTCGCTTTTCTTTCCCTAGTCCCTTGGTGGGCAAAAACCCCTGATCAAGCATCTGAGTACTGACTAAATCATTAGGACTGACAAGCAATGCTCTCATATTTTTCAAAACATCTCTACCCCACAAATTAACTGGCCATCCAGGGAGCACATAAGGCTTAAAAATTCCAGAATGGCCTTCTTAATCTTACCAATGTAGAAAACTAGAACTTTGTTGAGGAGATTTACTCTGCCCTATACCTTCTAATTCTGTGGCTGCTGCATGAGTGGGCCAGGAAGGAGGCCAATTTAGCTTAGCAATAACTGATCCATCAGCTCCAGTATCTAAAAGTCCTTTAAATTTATGCAAATATATTGTTAGTTCCATTTCAGGGCATTCCTGACCTATTTTATTTAAATCCAATAAGCAAAAATAGAGGAGCCAAATCATCAATTTTCTTGGGGACCCTTTTGTAGGATGTGGCCTGAGAAGCAGAATTAGCATCCTTCTCCTATTCTTCTAACTGCCTGAATTAGCCGTGAGACACATTCTTCTTTTTTAGTTTTTGATTAATTTTGACTGGGTGACACTGATAAAATTTTCTTCTGTCACCTTCTATCTGGTTTGCTTTGTGCCCCTTCCCTTCCCCAACCTCCTCCCGCTCCTCCCCCCCCCACCCTGTAACCCCAACAGTGTTGTTCATGTCTCTGAGTCTCATTTTTATGTCCTACCTATGTATGGAATCATATAATTCTTAGTTTTTTTCTGATTTACTTATTTCGCTCAGTATAATGTTATCAAGGTCCATCCATGTTGTTGTAAATGATCCGATTTCATCATTTCTTATGGCTGAGTAGTATTTCATAGTATATATATACCAAAGCTTTTTAATCCACTTGTCCTCTGACGGACACTTGGGCTGTTTCCAGATCTTCGCTATTGTGAACAATGCTGCTATAAACATGGGGGTGCATTTCTCCTTCTGGAACCGTTCTATGGTGTCCTTAGGGTATATTCCTAAAAGTGGGATGGCCGGGTCAAAAGGCAGTTTGGTTTTCAATTTTTTGAGGAATCTCCATACTGTTTTTCACAGTGGCTTCACGAGTCTGCATTCCCACCAGCAGTGCAGGAGGGTTCCCTTTTCTCCACATCCTCGCCAGCACTTAATCTGTGTTGTTTTCTTGATGAGTGCCATTCTGACGGGTGTGAGATGATATCTCATTGTAGTTTTAATTTGTAGTTCCCTAATGATTAGTGATGTTGAGTATTTTTTCATCTGTCTATTGGCCATCTGTACATCCTCTTTGGAGAAGTGTCTATTCATTTCTTTTCCCCATTTTGGATTGGATTGTTTGTCTTCCTGGTATTAAGTTTTACAAGTTCTTTATAGATTTTGGTTACTAATCCCTTATCAGATGCATTATCAAATATATTCTCCCATTGTGTAGTTTGTCTTTCTATTCTGTTCTTATTGTCTTTAGCTATGCAGAAGCTTTTTAGTTTGATAAAGTCTCATTTTTTTATCCTGTCTTTTATTTCACTTGCCTGTGGAGACAAATCAGCAAATATATTACTGTGAGAGATGTCGGAGAGCTTACTGCCTGTTTTCTTCTACGATATTTATGGTTTTACGGCTTTCATTTATGTCTTTTATCTATTTTGAGTTTATTTATGTGAATGGTGTAAGTTGGTGGTCTAATTTCATTTTTTTTCAGAAACCTGTCCAATAATTCCAACACCATTTGTTAAAGAGGCTGTCTTTACTCCAATGTATGCTCTAACTTCCTTTGTCAAATATCAGTTGTCCATAAACGTGTGGGTTTATTTCTGGGTTCTCAGTTCTGTTCTATTGATCTATATGCCTGTCCTTATGACAGTAACAGGCTGTTTTGAGTACAATGGCCTTATAATATAACTTGATATCTGGAAGTGTGATATCTCCCGCTTTATTCTTCCTTTTCAAGATTGCTGAGGCTATTCATGTTCTCTTTTGGTTCCACATAAATTTTTGAAATATGTGTTCTATTTCTTTGAAGTAAGTCATTGGTATTGCATTGAATTTATAAATTGCTTTGAGTAATATAGACATTTTAATGATGTTTATTCTTCCTAACCATAAGCATGGAATATGCCTCCACTTGTTTTTATCTTCCCTGATTTCTTTTATCAATGTTTTATAATTTTCAGAGTACAAGTCTTTAATCTCTCTGGTTAAATTTATTCCTAGGTACTTTATTTTTTTGGTTGCAATGGTAAATGGGATTGACTCTTTAATTTCTATTTCTGATAGTTCATTGTTTGTGTATATAAATGACTTTTATTTCTGAGTATTGATTTTATATCCTGCCACCTTGCTGAATTCATTTATCAAATCTAGTAGTTTTTTGACTGAGACTTTAGGATTTTCTATATACAATATCATATCATCTGCAAATAATGATAGTTTTACTTCTTCTTTTCAAATTTGGATGCCTTTTATTTCTTTTCCTTGTCTGATTGCTGTGGCTAAAACTTCCAGAACTATGTTGAATAACAGTAGTAAAAGGGGGCACCCCTGCCTTGTTCCTGATCTTAAGGGGATTGCTTTTAATTTTTGCCCATTGAGTATGATATTGGCTGTGAGTTTGTCATAGATGGCCTTTATCATGTTGAGGTATGTTCCCTGTATTTCCACTTTGCTGAGAGTTTTGATCATAAATAGGTGCTGGATTTTATCAAATGCTTTTTCTGCATCTATTGAAATTATCATCTGGTTTTTCTCATTCCTTTTGTTAATGTGATGAATCACATTGATTGATTTGCGAATATTTTACCAGCCTTGCCTCCCCAGAATAAATCCCACTTGATCATGGTGTATGATTTTTTTTTCATATATTGCTGGACCAGTTTGCTAATATTTTGTTGAGGATTTTTGTATCTAAATTCATTAGGGATATTGGCTTATAATTATATTTTTTTCTGTTGTCTTTGCCTGGTTTTGGAATCTGAATTATGCTCGCCTCATAAAAGGAGCTTGGAAGTCTTCCTTCCTCTTGAATTTTTTGAAATACCTTGAGAAGGATAGGAGTTAGTTCTTCTTTGAATATTTGGTAGAATTCACTTGTGAAGCCATCAGGTCCAGGACTTTTCTTTTTTGGCAGTTTTTTGATAGCTGTTTGAATCTCATTTGTTGTAATTGGTCTGTTTAGGTTTTCTGATTTTTCCAGATTGGTTTTTGGAAGATTATATGATTCAAGGAATTTGTTCATTTCATCTAGTTTGTCTAGTTTTTTGGTGTACAGTTTTCATAGTATTTTCTTACAATATTTTGTATTTCTGTTGTGTCAGTTGTTATTTCTCCACTCTGATTTCTAATTTTATTTATTTGAGTCCTCTCTTTTTTTCTTGGTGAGTCTCGTTAAAGGTTCATTGATCTTGTTTACCTTTTTAAAGAACCAGTTCCTGGTTTCATTGATCCTCTGTATTGTTTCTTTAGCCTCTGTGTCATTTATTTCTGCTCTGATCTTTATTATTTCCTTCCTTCTACTAGCTCTGGGCTTTACTTGCTGTTCTTTTTCTAGTTCTTTTAGATGTAGGGTTAAGTTGTTTATTTGAGCTTTTTCTAGCTTCTTGAGGTATGCTTGTAATGCTATAAACTTCCCTCTCAGGACTGCTTTTGCTGTATCTCATAAATTTTGAGTTGATGTATGCTCATTATCATTTGTTTCTAGGAATTTTTTAATTTCTTCTTTGATCTCAATGTTAACCCATTCGTTATTTAATAATGTGCTATTTAGTTTCTAAGTGTTTGAATGTTTTTTAATTTTTCTATTGTGGTTGATTTTTAGTTTAATGCTATTGTGATCAGAGAAAGTGCTTGATATGATTTCAATCTTCTTAAATTTGTTGAGACCACTTTTGTGCCTTAACATGTGGTCTATTGTAGAGAATGTACCATGAGCGCTTGAAAAGAATGTATATTCTGCTGTTTTAGGGTGAAAGGTTCTGAAGATATCTATTAAATCAAGTTGATCTAATATGTCCTTTAAGTCTGCTGTTTCTTTGTTTATTTTCTTTCTTGAGGATCTATCTAATGATGTTAATGGGGTATTGAAATCCCCTACTATTGTAGTACTGCTGTTGATCTCGTCCTTTATGTCCATCAAAGTCTGCTTTATATATTTAGGTGCTCCTATATTAGTTGCGTAGATATTTATAATGGTTATATATTCCTTTTGGATTGCTCCCTTTATCATTATGAAGTGACCTTCTTTATCTCTAACTATGGTCTTGGTTTTAAAGTCCATTTTGTCTGATATAAGTATTGCTACCCCAGCTTTTTTTTCATTTCCATTTGCGTGAAATATTTTTTTCCATCCTTTTATCTTCAGTCTGTGTGCATCTTTTGATTTAAGGTGTGTCTCTTGTAGACAGCATATGTATGGGTCCTGTTTTCTTATCCAAGCAGCTACCTTATGTCTCTTGATTGGATCACTTAATCCATTAACATTTAAGGTTATTACTGATATGTAATTGTTTATTGCCATTTTTTTTCTTTAAAACTGTATTCCTCTTTTGCTATATTCTTTTTTTCCTTTGATCTGTTTACAACAGGTCCCTTAGCATTTCTTGCAGCCTTGGTTTGGTTGCAGTGAATTCCTTGACTTTTCTTTTGTCTGTAAAGCTTTTTATTACTCCTTCAATTTTAAATGATAGCCTTGCTGGATAAAGTAGTCTTGGTTGTAGGTTCTTGTTCTGCATTACTTTGAATATTTCTTGCCATTCCCTTCTGGCCTCAAGTGTTTCTGTTGAGAAGTCAGATGTCATCGTTATGGGGGTTCCTTTGTAGGTGATAGTTTTTTTTTTCTTTTTCTGAAGCTGGAAATTGGGAGAGACAGTCAGACAGACTCCCGCATGCGCCCGACCGGGATCCACCCCGCACGCCCACCTGGGGTGACGCTCTGCCCACCAGGGGGCGATGCTCTGCCCCTCTGAGGCATCACTCTGCCATGACCAGAGCCAATCTAGCACCTGGGGCAGAGGCCAAGGAGCCGTCCCCAGCGCCCAGGCCATCTTTGCTCCAATGGAGCCTTGGCTGTGGGAGAGGAAGAGAGAGACAGAGAGGAAGGAGGGGGGGTAGAGAAGCAAATGGGCGCTTCTCCTATGTGCCCTGGCTGGGAATCAAACCCGGGTCCCCCGCACGCCAGGCCAACGCTCTACCGCTGAGCCAACCGGCCAGGGCCGATAGTCTTTTTTTCTCTAGAAACTTTTAATATTTTCTCTTTATCATTTAGCTTTGGTATTTTAATTATGATGTGTCTTAATGTTGGTTTCTTTGGGTTTCTCCTTAATGGAGTTCTCTGTGCTTCCTGAACATGTGTAATGTTTTTCTGCCTTAATTGGGGGAAGTTTTCTGCTATAATATGTTTGAACAAAGTCTCTATCCCTTGTTCTTTCTCTTCTTCTTCAGGAACCCCTATGATGCGGATATTATTTCTCTTCATATTGTCACAGAACTCTCTTAGAGTTTCCTCAGACTTTTTGAGTCTCTTTTCTTTTCTCTGCTCTGCTTCCATGCCTTTATTTATTGTGTCCTCTAACTCACTGATTCGATTCTCTGCTTAATCCATCCTGCTTTTATTTCTTTCCATTGTATTCTTTATTTCAGATATTGTATTTGTCATTTCTGACTGATTCTTTTTTATTTCAATGTCCTTTTTTATATTTGTTATCTCTTTATTTAGGTTTTTGTAATGGCCATCTATGGTTGTTCTGATATCTTTAAGCATCCTAACAATTGTTCTTTTAAACTCTGAATCTGGTAATTTTGTTATATCTGATTCATTTAGGTCCTTTTCTGGGGATTTCTCTTGGTTCATTTGTGTTGCACTTCCCTGCCTCCTCATTTTCTCTGTGTAAAGGAAGGTTTTTGCCCCTGGAGTCCACTGGGTATGGCCTCTGTTCCCTAGGTATGGTCTGTCTGCAGGCCCATCACCCCCTCTTCTGTTGTTGCCTAGGGCTTTTGGGTTTGGGCATTGCCAGTGCCTGCCCACTGGGGCTGTTGCTGTGGTTTCCACCTCTCCTTCACGGGAGTGGCTGTGATCATGTGCTTGGGTGCACAAGCCTTGGTGGCCTTGGCCTTTGCCCTGCCCTTGTGGGTGGCACTATGCTCAGTCCTGAGGGCACTGGCGAGCACCTCTGCTCAACTGCGGGTCTCTGCCTGTTTCCAGGCTTTCGCCCCACACTTGCAGGAGGAGCCCGCTTGGGGAACAGCTGATAAATTTGTCTCTACTGGCCAGGCAGGACTGTGTGCCCATGTTCAGCTCAGTAGCAAAACTCCACCTGTTCTGGGCTTTTGGCTCCACCCTTGCGGGAGGATCCGGCTCCCAAGTCAGGCCACAAGCCTGGGTTCCACAGGCGGGGCAAGGCTGTGCTTCTGCACCTTTGTTCAAGGGCTGGTCTCCATCCCTTCCGGGGTTCCCACTCTTCTCCCGCAGGCTCAATTACAAGCTGCCAGCAGCTGTGTTTGACCGCTTTTGCACACCTACTCCACCTCAGCCCGGCAAGACTGAGCTCACACATGAGCCCAGTGGTGGCCAGTAGGCTTCCGCCCCTCTGCATCCCACCACCGCCTGCCCTCCCTCCAGCAAGCCCTCAGCCATGGGTGCTGTGGGTGCTGCAGTTCAGACCCTAACACTTACTACTGTAGTCCTGAAAGCTCCCTCCTTCTAAGCAACTTTGTTCTCAGTTCTGTGGGGGAGTTTGTTTTGCTGCTCTCCTGCTTCCCTTTGCTAGTATTGCTGTTTCCAGAGGAAATATTCACTTCAGATTTGGGGAGTGAGTTGACCCAGGGGCTAGGGTAGCTGTCTCCCAAGATGTTTCTCCCTGTGCCTCCTAGATTACACTCTCTTCCTACTACTTTGGTCCTCTCTCTCCATACCCCTGAGCCCCAGGTGAGTGGTTGTGAGAGAGATGTTCTGCACGGTCCCTTTAAAAAGAATCCTGGATCTGAGAAACCAGACTCTTTCTCACAAACAGTATCCTGACTTGTTTCCAGCTAAATACTGTCCTTACGCCTCTTCTGGGCTCTGGGGCAGCAGGCTGGGGCTTTGTTCCTGGGGCTCACTACCCTCCCCTGTCTGCTAAACTCACTTCCCACCACGCAAGTCTCTCCTGGTTGCTGTTCGCTCTGGGGAGCTGGGCAGCTCTCTCTGCATTTCCGCTTTTCCTACCAGTCTCGGTGTGGCTTCTTCAGTGTACCTTGGTTGAAGAGACCTCTTTAGTCCAAAGTTGGTTTTTCCAGATGATAGTTCTTAAAATTAGTTTGAAATCCACTTTGGTTCTGGGAGGTGGATGTTGGTATGTCCACCTACTCCAGCACCATCTTGTCTCTGGTGTCAGTAATAGAAGTTTGAGGAGAGAGAGAACAATGTCTAAAGTATCTTTTAGTTCTGACATTCTTTTGTGATCTACAACCACAAAATAAAACACAGAGAACCTTTGCTTTTTTCTATTCAAATAAAAAACAAAGTATTTCTATATAAGACCCTTAGTAAAAAAAAAAATGCATGAGATTCAGTGGTGAGATTTAAATAATTTACTAACCAGTTCTTTGACCTAGTGACCATTTTCAGTATAAAAAATACAATATACAATATACTAAATGGTAGTTTATTATTTAATGCATTTAATCTTTAAATAAGAAAAATAAAAGAGATATACAAAACTAGATTATGTTATAAAAATTTTAAATATTAATAAAAATATTAAATAGGCCACGGCCAGCTGGCTCAGTCATCCAGCATCAGCCCAGAATGTGGAGGTCCTAGCCAAAGCACATTAGAGAAATGCCCATCTGCTTCTTCCCCCTTCCCTCTCTCTTTTCTCACTATCTCTCTCTTCTCCTTCTGAAGCCAAGACTCCATTGGAGCAAAGTTGGTCTGGGTACTGAGGATGGCTCCATGGCCTCCACCTCAAGTGCTAGAATGGCTCTGGTTGCAATAGGCAATGTCCCAGATGGGCAGAACATTGCCTCCTAGTGGGTTTGCCAGGTGGATTCCAGTAGGACACAAGTGGAAGTCTGTCTCTCTGCCTCTCTGCTTCTCACTTCAGAAAAAATACCAAAAAAAGTAAACAATGTATTTGTTATTTCCACATTAAGCAACTTCCCAGACACACACCTTAGAGAGAACTCTGATTAAAAGTGCCACTTTAACAAACTCAACAAAAAACTAGGTATAAGTTCTGCCAAACCAGTGCAAAGTGGTTGAATCTGACCACTAATTAGATTGTATGTAACACAGAAAAAATAAATTAAATATCCATTAGCTGCAGGAAAGGCTAAATAAATTATGACTCATCTACATTATAGAATAAGATGCAGCAAATTAATAAAATAAAGTACACATGTACTTGTCGACACAAAAGTTTTCCAAGGCTTTACAAAGAAGTAGGTACCCTCTTTATTGCCAGTGATCTTGAGCTCAAGCCAGCAACCATGGGTAATATTTATCATCCCACTCTCAAGCCAGTAACACTCTGCTAAAAGCTGATGAGCTTGCATTCAGCCGATGCTCAAGCTGGTGACCTTGGGGTTTCAAACATGGATCCTTCACATCCCAGTCTGACTCTGTGTTCACTGCACCACTGCCTGAACTGATAAAATAATGTTGTTTTTTATTGATTTATTTAAAAGTTATTTCTAGTATTCTTAATTCAATTATAGTATGTGTACTTCTATTTTTTAGCATTTAAAACCATAAAACTAGTAAATGACTTTAAAGATCAATATCTGCTTGCAAACACTTTAAAAAAATGAATGAAAATAAAATAATGGAGAGAAATGGAGGCTTGAGAGATACTCCCAATTTCTTCCCTTGACATTTCAACAAATTCTAAAACTATGCGGAGAAAAAAACCCCAAATGAACCTGAAATATACACAACCAGATAGACAAAGGTATGATTGTGCAATAAGTCGGACCAAAAACAGAATCTGCTCACCAAAGAAATAAAATGCCAGAGGACTGAGTCTTTCTGTTTCCTCACAAACCTGAGGGAGGTAGGCACTGTTGGTGTAGGCTTTGTCTAGGGGTTGGAGCCAGGAGAAGAGGAGAGTCTGGAGAGAAGGAGCTGAGATTGGGGTGGCAAACAAGAACAGGGAGCAAGGCCATTTTCCTGCATCTGTGCACCTGTGATTGCAGGTGCTGGGCAATTGCAGGCACTGATGGACACAAAGCCCTCAAGAACTGTGTGCAGCCCTGGCCGGTTGGCTCAGTGGTAGAGCATTGGCCTGGCGTGCGGGGGACCCGGGGTCAATTCCCGGCCAGGGTACATAGGAGAAAGGCCCATTTTCTTCTCCATTCCCCACCCCCTCCTTCCTCTCTGTCTCTATCTTCCCCTCCCACAGCCAAGGCTCCATTGGAGCAAAGATGGCCCGGGCACTGGGAATGGCTCCTTGGCCTCTGCCCCAGGCGCTAGAGTGGCTCTGGTCATGGCAGAGTGACGCCCCGAAGGGGCAGAGCATCGCCCCCTGGTGGGCAGATCGTCGCCCCTGGTGGGCGTGCCGGGTGGATCCCGGTCAGGCGCATGCGGGAGTCTGTCTGACTGTCTCTCCCTGTTTCCAGCTTCAGAAAAAAAAAAAAGCACTGTGTGCAAATAGTTTGTGGAGATGGGCCCATGGGGCACTGGGGTGTGCTTGATATGCCAGCAGAGTTTAACCTTGTGATGCCATATGTGCTTGATCTGGGATCTGTGCTTCACCTGCTCCGAAGCTCAGGCACCAGCTTGCTGGGCATATGGGGTTTAGTGTGTGTGGATAAGATGCCCCTGATCTGCGATCTCTGCCCCACTGCTCCTGAAGCTCATATATCAGCTTGTGGCACGCAGTTCCTGCACTGCTCAGGGCTGCATTTTGAGTGCTTCCAATAGTATCTGAGGAGGGACTGGACTGTGTCACCTAAGCTTGTCTAAGGGTTGGAGCCAGTTCCTGCATTGCTCTCCTTGCTTTGCAAACAGTGGTGGTGGTGGAATCCCCTCAACTAGGTCTCCAGGATGCTCTCTCCTGTGAGGTATGGGAGTACCCAAGCACTTGATCCCCTGCTCTGTTGGGACATAAGGGAGGAATCTGGAGGACCCCTGGTTGGCAATTGCTAGAGCCATAGGATTGCAAAGCCTTAAATACAAGGCCCTCATACCAATGCAGTGGCTCTGCCTGCATCATTATGACAGCAGTACCTCTGCAGAACTGCACCCAAGAATCTCACAGAGGCAAATTTTGCAGTACAGTACTTTCTACCAGAAAAAGAAATAATTATCTCTTATGGGAGTTATTTTTTTTAATAATTTTATTCCTTTAATGGGGTGACATCAATAAATCAGTATACATATATTCAAAGATAACAAGTCCAGGTTATCTTGTCGTTCAATTATGCTGCATACCCATCACCCAAAGTCAGATTGTCCTCTGTCACCTTCTATCTAGTTTCCTTTGTGCCCCTCCCCCTCCCCCTTTTCCTCGCCCTTTCCCCCCTTCACCCCATAACCACCACACTCTTATCAATGTCTCTTAGTTTTACTTTTATCTCCCATCTACGTATGGAATAATGCAGTTCCTGGTTTTTTCTGATTTACTTATTTCGCTTCGTATCATGTTATCAAGATCCCACCATTTTGCTGTAAATGATCCGATGTCATCATTCCTTATGTCTGAGTAGTATTCCATAGTGTATATCTGCCACATCTTCTTTATCCAGTCATCTATTGATGGGCTTTTTGGTTGTTTCCATGTCCTAGCCGCTGTAAAGAATGCTGCAATAAACATGGGGCTGCATGTGTCTTTACGAATCAATGTTTCTGAGTATTGGGGGTATATGCCCAGTAGAGGGATTGCTGAGTCATAATGTAGTTCTATTTTCACTTTTTTGAGGAACCCCCATACTTTCTTCCATAATGGCTGTACTACTTTACATTCCCACCAACAGTGGATGAGGGTTCCTTTTTCTCCACGGCCTCTCCAACATTTGCTATTACCTGTCTTGCTAATAATAGCTAATCGAACAGGTGTGAGGTGGTATCTCATTGCAGTTTTGATTTGCATTTCTCTAATAACTAAAGAAGATGAACATCTTTTTATATATCTGTTGGCCATTTGTATTTCTTCCTGGGAGAAGTGTCTGTTCATATCCTCTTCCCATTTTTTTTAATGGATTGTTTGTTTGTTTGTTGTTGAGTTTTATGAGTTCTTTGTATATTTTGGATATTAGGCCCTTATCTGAGCTGTTGTTTGAAAATATCATTTCCCATTTAGTTGGCTGTCTGTTTATCTTGTTATCAGTTTCCTTTGCTGAGCAAAAACTTCTTAGTCTGATGTAGTCCCATTCATTAATTTTTGCCTTCACTTCTCTTGCCTGTGGAGTCAAATTCATAAAATGCTCGTTAAAGCCCAGGTCTATGAGTTTAGTACCTATGTCTTCTTCTATGTACTTAATTGCTTCAGGTCTTAGGTTTAGATCTTTGATCCATTTTGAGTTAATTTTAGTACAGGGGGACAAACTGTAGTCCAGTTTCATTCTTTTGCATGTGGCTTTCCAGTTTTCCCAGCACCATTTACTGAAGAGGCTTTCTTTTCTCCATTGTGTGTTGTTGGCCCCTTTATCAAAAATTATTTGACCATATATATGTGGTTTTATTTCTGGACTTTCTATTCTGTTCCATTGGTCTGAGTGTCTATTTTTCTGCCAAAACCATGCTGTTTTGATTGTTGTGGCCCTATAATATAGTTTGAACTCAGGTATTGTAATGCCCCCAGCTTCATTCTTTTTCTTTAGGATTGCTTTGGATATTTGGGGTTTTTCATAGTTCCATATAAATCTGATGATTTTTTGCTCTATTTCTTTAAAAAATCTCATAGGGATTTTGATGGGAATTGCATTAAATTTGTATATTGCTTTGGGTAATATGGCCATCTTGATTATATTTATTCTTTCTAATCAAGAACAAGGAATATTCTTCCATCTCATTATATTTTTTTTTATTTCTTTTAACAATGGTTTATAGTTTTCATTATATAAGTCCTTTACATTCTTTGTTATGTTTATTCCTAAGTATTTTATTTTCTTTGTTGCAATAGTGAAAGGGATTATTCTTTTGAGTTCGTTCTCAGTTATTTCATTGTTGGCATATAGAAAGGCTATTGACTTCTGTATGTTAATTTTGTATCCTGCGACCGTACTGTATTGGCTTATTTATTCTAGTAGTGTTTTTGTGGATTCTATGGGGTTTTCGATGTATAGGATCATATCATCTGCAAAAAGTGATACCTTTATTTTTTCTTTTCCGATATGGATGCCTTTTATTTCTTTGTCTTGTCTGTTTGCTCTGGCTAGAACCTCTAGTACCACATTAAATAAGAGTGGAGAGAGTGGACAACCCTGTCGTGTTCCTGATTTAAGGGGGAAAGCCTTCAGTTTAGTGCCATTTAATATGATGTTGGCTGATGGTTTATCATATATGGCCTTTATCATGTTGAGATATTTTCCTTCTATACCCATTTTGTTGAGAGTCTGAAACATAAAATTGTGTTGTATTTTATCAAAAGCCTTTTCTGCATCTACTGATAAGATCTTGTGGTTTTTGTTCTTTGTTTTGTTGATATGGTGTATTACGTTAACCGTTTTACGTATGTTGAACCATCCTTGAGATTCTGGGATGAATCCCACTTGATCATGATGTATTATTTTTTTAATATGTTGTATTCGATTTGCTAGTATTTTGTTTAGTATTTTAGCATCTGTATTCATTAGAGATATTGGTGTGTAGTTTTCTTTTTTTGTGCCATCCTTGCCTGGTTTTGGTGTGAGGGTTATGTTGGCCTCATAAAATGTGTTTGGAAGTATTGCTTCTTCTTCAATTTTTTGGAAGACTTTGAGTAGAATAGGAACCATGTCTTCTTTGAATGTTTGATAAAATTTGCTGGTATAGCCGTCAGGGCCTGGACTTTTATTTTTGGCGAGGTTTTTAATGGTTTTTTCTATTTCTTCTCTACTAATAGGTCTGTTTAGGCTTTCTGCTTCTTCTTGACTCAGTCTAGGAAGGTTGTATTGTTATAGGAATTTATCCATTTCTTCTAGGTTGTTGAATTTAGTGGCATAAAGTTTTTCATAGTATTTTACAATAATTCTTTGTATGTCTACAGTGTCCGTGGTGATTTCTCCTCTTTCCTTTTGGATTTTCTTTATGAGTTTTTTATCTTTTTTCCTTGGTAAGTCTTGCCAAAGGTTTGTCAATTTTGTTGATCTTTTCAAAGAACCAGCTCTTTGTTTTATTAATTTTTTTCTATAGATTTTCTGTTCTCTAATTCATTTATTTCTGCTCTGATTTTTATTTTCTCCTTTCTTTGGCTGGTTTTGGGGTTTTTTTGTTCTTCTTTCTCTAGTTCCTTAAGGTGTGAAGTTAAGTGGTTCAATTGGGCTCTCTCCTGTTTGTTCATATAGGCCTGAAGTGATATGAACTTCCCTCTTATCACTGCTTTTGCTGCATCCCATAGATTCTGATATGTCGTATTGTCATTTTCATTAGTCTGTATATATCTTTTGATCTCTGCACTTATTTCTGCTTTGACCCGTTCAGTTTTTAAAAGTATGTTGTTTAGTTTCCACATTTTTGTGGGATTTGTTCCCTCTTCTTTGCAGTTGAATTCTAGTTTCAAAGCTTTATGATCAGAAAATATACTTGGTACAACTTTGATTTTTCTGAATTTACTGGTGTTGTTTTTGTGGCACAACATATGGTCAATACTTGAGAATGATCCATGTACATACACTGGAGAAAAATGTATACTCAGTCACTTTGGGATCAAATGTCCTGTAGATGTCTATCATATCCAGGTGCTCTAGTGTTTTGTTTAAGGCCACTATGTCTTTGTTGATTCTCTGTTTGGATGACCGATCTAGAGCTGTCAGCAGTGTATTGAGGTCTCCAAGTATGATTGTATTTTTGTCAGTTTTTGTTTTAAGGTCAATAAGTAGCTGTCTTATATATTTTGGTGCTCCTTGGTTTGGTGCATATCTATTAAGAATTGTTATGTCTTCTTGATTCTGTGTCCCCTTAGCCATTATGAAATGGCCATTTTTGTCTCTGAGTACTTTTGCTGTCTTGTAGTCAGCATTATCAGATATGAGTATTGGTATGCTTTTTTTTTGGATGCTATTTGCTTGGAGTATTGTTTTCCAGCCTTTCACTTTGAATTTGTTTTTATCCTTGTTACTTAGATGAGTTTCCTGTAGGCAGCATACTGTTGGATTTTCTTTTTTAATCCATTCTGCTACTCTGTGACTTTTTATTGGTGAGTTTAATTCGTTTACATTTAGTGTAAGTATTGACACTTGTGAGTTTCATATTGCCATTTTTTATCTCCTTGTTAGTTTTGTGTCTTGTTTTATCCTTCTCTTTTGTTTTTCTATCTTTTGTTTTTATTTGGTTGTATTCCATACATCTTTCCTCTGTTATTATTTTTTTTATTTCATGTGCTTCTGTGGTGGTTTTTTCAATAGTGGTTATCTTTAAGTAATGAAAATGGTTCCTACCCTGTTCATTGTAGCGAACTATTTTGTGAGTACTTTTGCACTCCATCGTCCTTTGCTAATGTTAATCTCCATCTTCTCTTCCCCTTTCTTTTTGTTGTTGTCACAGTTTAAATTTGGTTTTATTGTGTTCTTCTCGGAGCTTTTACTTGTGGCTCTGTTTTTTATTTTTGTTTTTTGTATCTGGTTGGAGAACTCCCTTTAGTAATTCCTGAAGTGGGGGTTTTCTGATGATAAATTCCCTCATCTTTTCTGTATCTGTGAATGTTTTTATTTCTCCTTCATATTTGAAGGATAGCTTTGATGGGTATAGTATTAGTGGCTGAAAGTTCCTCTCTTTCAGGACTTTAAATATTGGGGTACACTCTTTTCTAGATTGTAGAGTTTCTGCTGAGAAATCTGATGATAATCTAGGCCTTCCGTTATATGTTTTATTCTTCTTTTCCCTGGCTGCCTTGAGAATTTTTTCTTTGCTGTTGGTTTGTGTCAATTTCATTATGATATGCCTTGGAGTAGGTTTGTTGGGGTTAAAAAAACTCGAAATTCTGTTTGCTTCTTGAACTTGAGGCTTTAGTTTTTTCCACAGGCTTGGGAAGTTCTCATCTATTATTTGTTTGAGTATGTTCTCCATTTCATTTTCTCTCTCTTCTCCCTCTGATATACCTATTATTCTTATGTTATTCTTTTTGATGGAGTCAGATAATTCTTGTAGGGCTATCTCATTTTTTTAAATTTGTGAGTCTCTTTCTTCTTCTCTCTGTTGTGCCTCAAGTTGGTTGTCTTCTATTTTACAAATCCTCTCTTCTATCTGACCAGTTCTATTAGCTAAGCTTGTTCCTTGGTTTTTACAGCTCTTGAATTGAGTTTTTCATCTCTGTTTGATTTGTTTTTATAGTTTCAATTTCCTTGTACATATATACTTTGTTTTCATTGAGTTGTTTTCTGAGCTCCCTAAATTGCCTTTCTGTGTTTTTTTGTATATCTCACATGATTTTTAGAATTTCTATATTGAATTCGTTGTCATTTAGTTCCAAGGTTTCCAATATATTAATTTTTTTCTCCATACATTTTTTCTCATCTGTCTATGTTACCTCTCTTTCTTTTGTATCCATGATATTCGATTTTTTCTTCCTTAATGGCATCTGAGGATGGTTTTTTTGATAGTATTAATGAGATATAATAAAGAATAAAAAGTTAAAAAATTAAAAATTTAAAATAGTTGGTTTTTTTAAAAAAATTATAATGAAATAAAGAAAAGTAAAATAAAAAAAAATTTTAAAGGAAATTATTCCCCCCCTTCTTTTTTCCTCTCCTTTCCTCTCCCCTCTTTCTTGAGAAAATCTTATGTTGAACTGTGAATTATAACAAACAATGCCTGTAATGGAGGGCTTAAATTGGGGAAAAGTAGTAAAGGGGCAAAAAAAAAGAAAGAAAGAAAAAAGAAGGGGGTATGGGCCCACAAAAAGCAAATAAGGAAAAAATTTTGGTCAAGAATAAAATGATTTGCTTTTAGGTGTTGGTTGACTAAGAGTTATGATGAGAGGAATAAGACGGAAACAGAAAAAAGGGGGGATAAATTTAAAAAATGCTATTGTATTTAGTGGAACAAGAACTAGATAAAATGAAGAGCCAGGGATGGGAGCACTGCCAGTGAGTTAAAAAGGTGAAGTAAAAACCCCCTAAAATGCCACAAACATAAGTTTGAGTCCCAGATAAGATAATTTGTTTGTTATTGAGGTTTGAATGAGAGTAGACTTAAAGGAGAAAGGAAGCAACTAATATAGAGGGAGAAAAAAAAAGAGAGAGAAAAAAAGAAGGAACCACTAAAAGAAGAAAAAAGAAAAAGGAGGAGAGAGAGAGAGAGAAAGAGAGAGTTAAGGGTTTTGGAGTGCAACCCTCATAGAGAGAAAGGAAGAGGAAAGAAAAGATAATAAGAGATGTAACTCTTATGGGTAGAGTAGTTCAAGGAGAGGAGAGAGTAAGACTGGCAGAGAGTTAATCGGCCAAATTGGAGGAGGAAATAAAATATCAAGAATGAAAATAAGAGAAACAATGGAACAAATGTAATAAAATGGGATAGGTTATAAAGTCTGCAGATTATTCTTGATTTTGAGAGGTTATCTTCTTGCTTTTTCTTTTCTTTCCCTCTTCCTGGTTGGTGACTCTGTACCCCGGGTTCTGCCCCTTTGGCAAGCTCAGGTAGAGGTTTGCAGTTGATAAGTCTCTATGGCAATGTCATGTATTGTGCTTTAGTCTCATTGGCAGTCGAGGCTCATTAGCATTTATAGGCTCTGACAGTGAGAGAGTCCGTGTTCCTGGAACCTTTCTCCTAGTCTTTCCTTCCTCAATTAGTAGCCTGATAATCCAGCTATGAGGTTGCTGCTGCCTCTGCCTGGATAGTAAGAGGCTCAAAGAGCTGGCAACTCCCCACTCTATTTCCACTCAGCACAGGGCTCTGGGTAAGGCTCAGTCAGTCAGAGCTGCTAGCATAATCAGGCAGGCTTTCCGCCCAGTCAAAGACCTTGGCTCTGCCACTCTGTCCGGCAACACAGGCGGGCGCCCACTCCCGGGTCGCTTGGAGGAAATTCTCGCTCACTATCTGCGTGCACAGACCAGGATATTTGGCTGGCAGTCTCACGCTCTGAGTGAAACCTCCAACCGCATGGAAAAGTTCCAATGTTATAATTGGCTGTTGCTCCGTCCTCATGTGCAGCTTTTGCATGCCGCTGGGGTGGCCCGAGATTCCGCTTTGCCCCACACAAAGGCCCCAGACTCTGCCCCTCTGTGTGATAACACGGGCGTGCACTGCCGAGGCACTCGGAGGAATCTCTCGCTATCTGCACGCGCAGACCAGGATATCAGACTGGCCGCATTTCTGTCTGAGTGAAACCCCCACCAGCATGAAAAAGTTCCACCGTTCGAATTAGTTCTCGCTCCTACCCATGCGTGGCTTTCCCAAGGCGCTGGGCCTGCCCAGAGATTTCACTTTCATCCCACACAAAGGCCTGTGACTCTGCCTCTCTGTGGAGTAACACGGGCACCCACTCCCGGGGCTTTGGAAGAAATCTCTCGCCCACTATCTGCACACGCTGATCAGGAGATCGGGTAAAATGGCTTCCCCGCTTGTCTTTCTTTGTCTGGGTTTGGTGTGAGTGTTAGCTTGTATTGCCCGGGTTGCCACAGGAACAGTTTTTCCTCGGCTTGGATCTCCATGCCACAGCCTGGTTCGGCCATTTGTGCCGCAGCCTGGATCTATTCACCCCCTTTGCCTGCCTCAGTTTCTATATTCACAGATCCCAGAGAAAGTCACCCTGTTTAGGTTAGTGAGGAAGGTGGAGCATTTCTTACTCCCTAATTCCTTTGGGATTTGGTTATATATTTAGCCAATTTTTCGCTCAACCATATCTTCGGGTGTATTGCAAAACATCTGGAGGCTCCAAGGATAGGTTTTTCTGTTTCTGGTTGAAGATCTTTTTGAGTTTTGGGGGAGATTTATCGGTATCGCTTCCTACCCCGCCATTACTCTGATGTCATCTTTATTGGAGTTATTAACTATACAACTTGCAAATGCCACCAAGGGAAAAAAAATCAAATATGTATATATAATACAGAGACATAGCTCAGATAGATGATGAAAAATCTCCAGGAAAAAAATCTCAATTACATAGAAACCTTGGAACTTAATGACAGAGAATCAGAAATTGAAGTTCTAAAAATACTCAACAAGACATAAGGAAATACTGAAAGGCAATTTAGTGAGCTCAAAAAACAACTTAATGAATAAAAAGCATACATCACCAAGGAAATTGAAACTATAAAAAAGAACCAAACAGAGATAAAAATAAACTCAACACACAAAGTGAAAAATAGGGTAACAAGCTTAGCCAATAGAACAGGCAAGATAGAGAAAAGAATCAGTAACATTGAAGACAGGCAATTAGATACTACAGAGAGAAGAAGAGAGATACTCACAAATAAAAAAATATTAAAAAGCCATACAAGAATTGTCTGACTTAATCAGAAAGAGCAATATAAGAATAATGGGCATATTAGAAGAAGACATGGAAAAGGGAAAGGAGAACATATTGAAAGAAATAATCAATCAGAACTTCTCAAGCCTGGAGAAAAAAATAGAGTCTCAAATTCAAAAAGCAAACAGAACTAAAAGTTACCTCAATCCAAACAAACCAACTGCAAGTCACATAGTAAAGAAATTATCACAAATCAATGACAATGAAAGAATGGTCAAGGCATATAGAGAGGAGAATAAAAGATATAAAGGAAGGCCCATTAGGTGATCATCAGATTTTTCAGAAGAAATTCTACAAGCTAGAAGAGAGTGGACACTGATATTTAAAGTTTTGAAAGACAAGAACTTCCAGCCAAGAATACTATACCCATCTAAGCTATGCTTCAAATACTTACAAAGGAGAAATAAAAATATACACAGATACAGAAAAGATAAGGAAATTTACCACCAGAAAACCGCCACTTCAGGAAATACTACAGGGAGTTTCCAACCAGATACAAAGAACAAAACAAAACAAAACTGCAAGTAAAAGCTCCATCAAAATCACAATAAAAACAAGATTAATCTGTGACAAAGAAACAGAAAAGGGGAGAGTACAAAAATTAATAGTACCAGAAGATAATATACTACACTGAACATGATATGTATGCTTTCCATTACTTAATAATAACCAACCCTTAAAAAACCAACACAGAAGTACATGCCTTGACAAAATAAATAACAAAAAAAGAAGTATGGATTACAACCAAATAAAAACAAATGATAGAAAAATAAAAGAAAAGAACCAAACAAGATACAAAACTATCAGAAAGCAATACATAAAATGGCAATAGGAAACTCTCAAATGTCAATAATTACACTAAATGTAAATAGATTGAATTCACCAATAAAAAGACACAGAGTAAAAGAATGGATTAAAAAAATCCAACTGTATGCTGCCAAAAGAAACACATCTAAGCAACAAGAATAAAAAATTCAAAGTGAAAGGTTGGAAAACAATACTTCAAGGAAATAACATCCAAAAAATAGCAGGTGTAGCAATACTCATATCTAACAATGCTGACTACAAGACTGCAAAGGTAATCAGAGACAAAAATGATCATTTCATAATGATAAAGGGGACATTGAATCAAAAAGACATAAAATTTCTTAATATATATGCCCCAAACCAAGGAGCACCAAAATATATAAGACAGTTACTGACTTACCTAAAAACAAAAACTGGCAAAAATATAATCATACTTGGGAACCTCAATACACCACTGACGGCTCTAGATTGTTCATCCAAACAGAAAATCAATAAAGCAATATTGGCCTTAAATGAAACACTAGAACAATTAAATATGATAGACATCTACAGGACATTTCACCTCAAAGTGCCAGAGTATACATTTTTCTCTAGTGTACATGGAACATTCTCAAGAACTGACCATATGTTGGGTCACAAAAATAACATCAACAAATTCAGAATGATTGAAATTATACCAAGCATATTTTCTGGTCATAAAGCCTTGAAACTAGAATTCAACTGCAAAAAGAGGTAAACAAATCCCAAAAATGTGGAAACTAATCAAAATACTTTTAAAAATGAGTGGGTCAAAAAAGAAATAAGTGCAGAGATCAAAAAATACATACAGGCAAACGAAAATAACAATACAACATATCAGAATCTCTTGGATGCAGCAAAAGCAGTAATAAGAGGGAAGTTCATATCACTACAGGCCTATATGAACAAACAAGAGAGACTCCAAGTAAACCACTTAACTTCACATCTTAAGGAACTAGAAAAAGAACAAAGACAACCCAAAACCAGCCAAAGAAAGAAAATAATAAAAATCAGAGCAGAAATAAATGAAATAGAGAACAGAAAAACTACAGAAAAAATTAATAAATTAATAAAACAAGGAGCTGGTTCTTTGAAAGGTTCTATAAAATTGACAAACCCTTGGCAAGACTCACCAAGAAAAAAAGAGAAAGGATTTATATAAACAAAATCCAAAATGAAAGAGGAGAAATCACCACAGATATCATAGATATACAAAGAATTATTATAGAATACTATGAAAAAGTATATTCTACCAAATTATCAATATAGATGAAATGGATAAATTCTTTGAACAATACAATCTTACTAGACTGAGTCATAAAGAGCAGAAAGACTAAACAGACCCATAAGCAGAGAAGAAAGAGAAGCAACTATCAAAAACTTCTCAGAAAATAAAAGTCCAAGGCCAGACGGCTATGCTAGTGAATTATATCAAACATTCAAAGAAGACTTCGTTCTTATTCTATTCAAAGTCTTCCTAAAAAATGAAGAAGAAGCAATACTTCTAAACACATTTTATGAGGCCAACATAACCCTAATACCAAAACCTGGCAAAAACAACACAAAAAAAGAAAACTACAGACCAATATATCTGATAAATACAAATATTAAAATACTGAACAAGTACTAGCAAATTGAATACAACAACACATTAAAAAAATAATTCATCATGATCAACTGGGATTCATCCCAGAATCACAAGGATGGTTTAACATATGTAAAACTGTTAATGTAATACACCATGTCAACAAAACAAAGAACAAAAATCATATGATCTTATCAACAGATGCAGAAAAGACATTCGATGAAATACATCATTTTATGTTTAAAACATTTAACCAAATGGATATAGAAGGAAAATATTTCAACATAATAAAGGCCATCTATGATAAACCATCAACTAACATCATGTTAAATGGCATAAAACTGAGGACTTTTCTCCTAAAATTAGGAACAAGACAAGGTTGTCCACTTTCTCCAGTCTTATTCAATGTACTGCTGGAAATTCTAGCCAGAGCAATCAGACAAGAGAAAGAAATAAAAGGCATTCATATTGGGAAAGAAAAAGTAAAGGTTTCACTTTTTGTAGATGATATGATCCTGTACATAGAAAACCCCTAAGACTTCACAAAAAGACTCATAGAAACAATAAACCAATAGAGTAAGGTCACAGGATACAAAATTAATATACAAAAGTTCATTCATTGCCTTCCTATATGCCAACAATGAAACATCAGTAAACGACTTCAGAATAGCAATTCCCTTCATGGTTGCAACAAAAAAATAAAATAAAATACCTAGGAATAAACATAACAAAGAATGTAAAGAACCTATATAATGAAAACTACAAAGCATTGTTAAGGGAAATTGAAAAAGATATAATGAAATGAAAAAACATTCCTTGTTCTTGGATAGGAAGAATAAATATAGTCAAAATGAGTATATTACACAAAGCAATATACAAATTTAATGCAATTCCCATCAAAATTCCAATGTAATTTTTTTAAATGGAACAAAAAATTATCAGGTTTATATGGAACTATAAAAATCTCTCAATAGCCACAGCAATCCTAAGGAAAAAGAACAAAACTGGGGGCATTACAATACCTGACTTCAAATTATATTATAAAGCAATGAAAATCAAAACAGCATGGTATTCGCAGAGACACAAAGACCAATGGAACAGAATAGAGAGCCCAGAAATAAAATTACATGTATATGGTCAAATAATTTTTGATAAAGGAGCCAACAACACAGAATGGAGAAAAGAAAGCCTCATAAACAAATGGTGCTGGTAAAACTGGAAAGCCACATGCAAAAGAATAAAATTAGACTACAGTTTATCCCCTTGTACTAAAATTAATTCAAAATGGATCAAAGACCTAAATATAAGTCCTGAAACAATAAATTACATAGAAGAAAACATACGTACTAAACTCATGGACCTTGTTTACAAAGAGCACTTTATGAATTTGCCTCCAAAGGCAAGGGAAGTGAAGGCAAAGATAAATAAATGGGACTACATCAGACTAAGAAGTTTTTGCATAGCAAGAGAAACTGACAACAAAACAAACAGACAGCCTACTAAATGAAAGATGATATTTTCAAACAGCTCAGATAAGGGTCTAATATCCAAAATATACAAAGAACTCATAAAACTCAACAACAAACAAACAATCAATCCAATAAAAAAATGGGAAGAGAACATAAACAGACACTTTTCTCAGGAAGAAATACAAATGGCCAAGAGATATATGAAAAGATGTACATCTTCATTAGCTATTAGAGAAATTCAAATCAAAACTACAATGAGATACCACCTCATACCTGTTAGATTAGCTATTATCAACAAGACAGGTAATAACAATTGTTGGAGAGGCTGTGGAGAAAAAGGAACCCTCATCTATTGTCGGTAGGAATGTAAAGTAGTACAACCACTATGGAATAAAGTATGGTGGTTCCTCAAAAAATTAAAAATAGGACTATCATATGACCCAACAATCCCTCTACTGGGAATATACCCCCATAACTCAAACACACTGGTACATAAAGACATATGCAGCCCCATGTTCATTGCAGCATTGTGCACAGTGGTCAAGACATGAAAACATTCAAAAAGCCCTTCGATAGATGATTGGATAAAGAAGATGTGGTACATATATGCAGTAGAATACTACTTAGCCATAACAAATGATGACATCGGATCATTTACAACAATATGGATGGACCTTTATAACATTATACTGAGTGGAATAAGCAAATCAGAAAAAGCTAAGAACTATATGATTCCATGCATAGGTGGGACATAAAAATAAGACTCAGGGACATGGACAAGAGTGTGGTGGCTACCAGGGGTTGGGAGAGGAAGGGAGGGGGTGGGGGAGAGAAGAGGCACAAAGAAATCCAGATAGAAGGTGATGAAAAACTATATAACATTGGGTGATGGGTATGCAGCATAATCAAATGTCAAAATAACCTAAAGGTGTTTTCTCTGGACCTATGTACCCTGATTGATTAATGTAACCCCATTAAAATTAATAAAAATTTTTTAAAAGGCTCTTTATATCATTACAGACTTATACCAAGAAACAAGAGAGATCCCAAGTAAAAGACCTAACATCACACCTTAAGAAACTAGAAATAAAAAGAGGCAATCCATAGTCAGAAGTAGAAAAGAAAGTGTAAAAATTAAATCATAATTCAATGAAATAGAAAAGAAATATCTATAGAAAAAATTAATATAAAAATTTGGTTTCTTAAGATCAATAACATTGACAAACCACTGACTAGACTAAGGAAAAAAGAAAGGACTCATATAAGCAAAATCATAAAAGAAAGAGAAAAAATTACCATGGACATCATAGATATACAATGAATCATTTTAAAATATTATAAAAATTATATGTTATTAAATTCTACAATGTAGAGAAAAGGGAGATATTCCAAGAACTGTAGAATCAATTTAGACTGGGTCATGAAGAAGTGGAAAACCTAAGTAGACCTATAAGCAACAAGGAAATAGAAAAAAAAAACTGTCAAAAACATCCCCAAAAACAATAGTCTAGAAACAGATGGCTATACTAGTGAATTCTACCAAACATTCAAAGAAGATGTGATATTTATCCTTCTAAAAGCCTTCCAAAAAATTGAAGAAGCAGTATTCTCCAACACATTTTATGAAGTCTATATGACCTTAATAAAGAAACCTGGCAAGGATAATACACATACAACACAAACTACAGAAAAATATCTTTAATAAATACAGATGCAAAAATCCTAAACAAAATATTAGCAAATTGAATACAACACATTAAAAAAATATGTCACGTTCAAGTGGGATATGTTCCATAAACAAAAAAAATGGTTTAACATACATAAATAAAACAAAGAACAAATATCATATGGTCTTAACAATAGATGCAGAAAAGGCATTCAATAAGATACAACATCCTTTTATGTCTAAAACACTCAATTAAAATAGAATACAAGGAATGTACCTCAGCATAATAATAGAGGCCATATATGACAACCCATCCACTAATATAATTGTAAGTGGTGGGAAAACAAAAACTTTTCCTCTAAAATCAAGAATAACAAAGGAGTGACGTCACGGAAATGGCGCCGTGAGCAGTGCGTCCGACAGCTCTCCCCTAAATCACAACAAATTTATCAACTAGAAACAGAAAAATATATCCTCGGAGCATTCCGGAGTTCCACACAAACTGATAGCGAAAGGACTGTTATCACTTGAATCTGAGAGACCAGGGTGTGGAGGAATCTACCGCAGGGATGTTCATTCAAGCCGCAAGGAAGTGCACCTGTGGTGAGTCAGCCCACACTTGGGAGCCGTGAGCCGCCGCCGCGAGCCGCCGCCACGAGGCGCCGCCGCGAGCCGCCGCGAGCAGCTGCACACGCGCCCGGTCCGGTTGGACACCGCTAACGTTCCCAGCAGCCCGCACACTGCGAGTGAGAGTCGCCAGCCACTGGTGCCTGGAACACCCCATTCGCGCGCGTGCCTTGGGCATTTCACGGGCCCAGAGCACCCTACTGGCCCGCACACCCAGGGTGCTCCATTATCCTGCGCCTGGTGTGATCCAGCCGCCAGCGGCAGGGCGAGTGGGAGAGGCTTGGGAGATTCTCTCCGTGGGCGGGGCACCTCACCCAGCCATTCAAGCTAACAATCAAGCATTGGGGGAGGGGTGCACGCAGGCAGCCTAAAATACCTTCGGAAGCACAGCTGCGACCCAATCACTGAAACTAGCTTAACCCATGAAATCTGTGCACCCTCGGTTCTAATTGATAAGATCTCTCTCAGTTCAGCGATCCAAAACAAGAGGCGTGATATTTTTTAGTGCCTCTTGCTAAAGGGGCGGGGGCAACTTCTGATTGATAGAACCTCCATATTCAGGGATAAACGCTAACAAGAAGGACTTGGCAGATAATAAGATCTATACTACACTAGTCGCAAGCAGAGACTAGTGCCTCTTCTTCCATGCAAAAACAGGCTACAAAGTGTGGAAAGCCTGGGTTGAGAGGTCCAACTAAATGATAGGCGCTGAACAGTCACCTTGACAACAATTGACTCCCACCCCCGCCTGATTACACTGGAGGTCCTGACTCTCAGAGCCTTTCCCAAAGCCTTGTACTGAGTGGGGATAGAGTGGGGATTTCCCAGCTCTTTGAGCCTCTTACTCCCCAGGCAGAAGCAGTTGCAGCCTTATAGCTGGATCACCAGGCTGCTAATTCAGAAAGGGGGGACTAGGAGAGAGAATCCAGGAAAGCACAATATCTCAACGTTGGACCCTGCAAACGCCAACAAGCCTTGACTACCAACAAGACTAAAGCCAATTATATGACATTGCCATAGAATCCCATCAACTGCAATCCCTACCTAAGTGCGACACAGGGGCAGAGCCTGGGGTACAGAGTCACCGACCAGGAAGAGGGAGAGAAAAGAAAAAGGAAGAAGTTAACCTCTCAAAATCAAGAAAAATCCACAGACTTTACAACTTGTTCCACTAATTTTTTTGTTGTTGTTGTTTGTTTCTTCTATCTTATTGCCTTTATTTCCTCCACCTCGGTTCTTCTATTCTCTACCCATCTTATGCTTCCCCTTTCTTGAACTACACTACCCATGAGTGTTGTATTTTATTTCTCTTCTTCATCCTCACCCTCCTTTAAGCTTATACTCCAAAACACTTAACTCTCACTCTCTCCTCTTTTTTTTTTGTCTTGCCTTATTTTGTTTTTTTCTCTTCCTATTTTATTTCTTCCTTCGTATTTCTCTTTTTCTTATTTTTTCCTTTCTATTCATTTTTTCTTTTCTCATTTTACTTTCCTCCCATATAATCCTCAATCACGAACAAATTAGTTAATTTGGGACTCAAGGTTTTTTTTGGCTTTATTTCTCTTTTTTGCTTTTGTTTTTATTTTTTTCTTGTTTGTATATTTCTGTGGCATTTTGGGTCCTCCCAACCCAAGGTCTCCATTGTATTTAATCTTCGCTCCACTTAATACAACAGATTTTTACTTATTATTTTTATTTTTTTTCTTTATTATTCTTTTTTGTTCCTTTTTTCTGGTTCCCTCTTATCCCTCTCATTATTTCTCTTAGTTGACTATCACTTACAAGCAAATCATCTTATGCTTGTCTAAGATTTTCTTCCTTTTTTTTTTTTGCATTTAGAAGGTCCCTACTCCCATTTTTTGCCCCTTGAACTCTTCACCCCCAAATCAGGCCCTCCATTATACGCACGATATTTCCCTGAGGAGGGAAGAGGAGGGAAAGAGAAGAAAAAAAAAGGGGGGAAATAATAAATTATTACTGGTTTTTTTTGTGGGGTGTTTTACCTTTTTTTTTTTACTTTTTACTCATTATTAATTCTAATTAGTGCTATCAACAAGACCACCCTCAGATGCCGATAAGAAAGAGGAAATCGAATATTATGGATACAAAAGAAAGAGAGGTAACACAAATAGATGTGGAAAAATCTATGGAGAAAAGACTTAGCATATTGGAAGCCTTGGAGCTAAATGACAAAGAAATTAAAATAGAAATCTTAAAAATACTCAGACATATACAAGAAAACACAGAAAGGCAATATAGGAAGATCAGAAAACAACTCAATGAACACAAAGAATATATTACCAAGGAAATTGAAACTATAAAAACAAATCAAACAGAAATGAAAAACTCAATTCAAGAGCTGAAAAACGAGGTAACAAGCTTAGCTAACAGAACAGCCCAGATTGAAGATAGGATTAGTGAAATAGGAGACAAACAACTTGAGGCACAACAGAGAGAAGAAGAAAGAGACTCAAAAATAATAAAAAACGAGAAAGCCATACAAGAATTGTCTGACTCCATCAGAAAGAATAACATAAGAATAATAGGTATATCAGAGGGAGAAGAGAAAGAAAATAGAATGGAGAATATACTCAAACAAATAATAGACGAGAACTTCCCAAGCCTGTGGAAAGAACTAAAGCCTCAAATTCAAGAAGCAAACACCGAGTTTTCTTAACCCCAACAAACCCACTCCAAGGCACATCATAATAAAGATGACACAAACCAATGACAAAGAAAAAATTCTCAAGGCAGCCAGGGAAAAGAAGAGTGCAATATATAAAGGAAGGCCTATTAGATTATCATCAGATTTCTCAGCAGAAACTCTACAAGCTAGAAGAGAGTGGACCCCAATATTTAAAGCCCTGAAAGAGAGGAACTTTCAGCCAAGAATACTATACCCATCAAAGCTATCCTACAAGTATGAAGGAGATATAAAAACATTCACAAATACAGAAAAGATGAGAGAATTTATCAACAGAAAGCCCCCACTCCAGGAAATACTAAAGGGGGTTTTCCAAACAGATTCAAAGAACAAAAGAAAACAACACCACAAGTAACAGCTCCACCAAGAACACAATAAAACCAAACTTAAACTGTGACAACAAAGGAAAAAAAGAGGGGAGAGGATGGAGATTAACAGTAGCAAAGGACGATGAAGTGCAGAAATACTCATAAGATAGGGTACTACAATGAATATGGTAGGTACCCTTTTCATTACTTAATGGTAACCACCCTTAAAAAACCACCAAAAAAACACTGGACTTAAAAATGGTAGCAACAGAGGAAAGATGTATGGAACACAAACAAACAAAAACAAATGATAGAAAAACAAAAGAGAAGAATCAAACTAGATACAAAACTAACAGAAAGCAATTTATAAAATGGCAGTAGGGAACCCACAAGTGTCAATAATTACACTAAATGTAAATGGATTAAACTTACCAATAAAAAGACACAGAGTAGCAGAATGGATTAAAAAAGAAAATCCAACTATATGCTGCCTACAAGAAACACATCTAAGCAACAAGGATAAAAACAAATTCAAAGTGAAAGGCTGGAAAACAATACTCCAAGCAAACAAAACCCAAAAAAAGGCAGGTGTAGCAATTATCATATCTAATAATGCTGACTACAAGACAGAAAAAGTACTCAGAGACAAAAATGGTCATTTCATAATGATTAAGGAGAAGTTGAATCAAGAAGACATAACAATCCTTAATATATATGCACCAAACCAAGGAGCACCAAAATATATAAGACAGCTACTTATTGACCTTAAAACAAAAACTAACAAAAATACAATCATACTTGGAGACCTCAATACACCGCTGACGGCTCGAGATCGGTCATCCAAACAGAGAATCAACAAAGACATAGTGGCCTTAAACAAAATACTAGAACACCTGGATATGATAGACATCTACAGGACACTTCATCCCAAAGCGACAGAGTATACAGTTTTCTCTAGTGTACATGGAACATTCTCAAGAATTGACCATATGTTGGGCCACAAAGACAATATCAGCAAATTTAGAAAAATTGAAATTGTACCAAGCATATTTTCTGATCATAAAGCCTTGAAACTAGAATTCAACTGCAAAAAAGAGGGGGAAAAACCCACAAAAATGTGGAAACTAAACAATATACTTCTAAAAAATGAATGGGTCAAAGAAGAAATAAGCGCAGAGATTAAAAGATATATACAGACAAATGAAAATGAAAATACGACATATCAGAATCTCTGGGATGCAGCAAAAGCAGTAATAAGAGGAAAGCTCATATCACTTCAGGCCTATATGAACAAACAAGAGAGAGCCGAAGTAAACCACTTAACTTCACACCTTAAGGAACTAGAAAAAGAAGAACAAAGACAACCCAAAAGCAGCCGAAGAAAGGAGATAATAAAAATCAGAGCAGAAATAAATGAAATAGAGAACAGAAAAACTATAGAAAAAATCAATAAAACTAGGAGCTGGTTCTTTGAAAAGATCAACAAAATTGACAAACCCTTGGCAAGACTAACCAAGGAAAAAAGGCACAGGACTCAAATAATTAAAATCCAAAATGAAAGACGAGAGATCACCACAGACATCATAGATATACAAAGAATTATTGTAGAATACTATGAAAAATTATATGCCACCAAATACAATAATCTAGAAGAAATGGATAAATTCCTAGAACAATACAACCTTCCTAGTCTGAGTCATGAAGAAGCAGAAAGCCTAAACAGACCAATCAGCAGGGAGGAAATAGAAAAAACTATTAAAAATCTCCCCAAAAATAAAAGTCCAGGCCCAGACGGTTATACTAATGAATTCTATCAAACATTCAAAGAAGACTTGGTTCCTATTCTACTCAAAGTCTTCCAAAAAATTGAAGAAGAAGCAATACTTCCAAACACATTCTATGAGGCCAACATAACCCTCATACCAAAACCTGGCAAGGATGGCACAAAGAAAGAAAACTACAGACCAATATCTCTAATGAATACAGATGCTAAAATACTAAACAAAATACTGGCAAACCGAATACAACAACATATTAAAAAAATAATACATCATGATCAAGTGGGATTCATCCCAGAATCTCAAGGATGGTTCAACATACGTAAAACGGTTAACGTAATACACCATATCAACAAAACAAAGAACAAAAACCACATGATCTTATCAATAGATGCAGAAAAGGCTTCTGAATAAAATACAACACAATTTTATGTTTAAGACTCTCAACAAAATGGGTATAGAAGGAAAATATCTCAACATGATAAAGGCCATATATGATAAACCATCAGCCAACATCCTATTAAATGGCATAAAACTGAGGACTTTCTACCTTAAATCAGGAACAAGACAGGGTTGTCCACTCTCTCCACTCTTATTTAACGTGGTGCTAGAAGTTCTGGCCAGAGCAATCAGACAAGACAAAGAAATAAAAGGCATCCATATCGGAAAAGAAGAAGTAAAGGTATCACTTTTTGCTGATGATATGATCCTATACATCGAAAACCCAAAGGACTCCACAAAAAGATTATTAGAAACAATAAACCAATACAGTAAGGCCGCAGGATACAAAATTAACATACAAAAGTCCATAGCCTTTCTATATGCCAACAATGAAATATTAGAAAACGAACTCAAAAAAATAATCCCCTTCACGATTGCAACAAAAAAAATAAAATACCTAGGAATAAACATAACAAAGAATGTAAAGGACCTATATAATAAAAATTACAAAGCATTGTTAAGGGAAATCGAAAAAGATACAATGAGATGGAAAAATATTCCTTGTTCTTGGATAGGAAGAATAAATATAATCAAAATGGCCATATTACCCAAAGCAATATACAAATTTAATGCAATTCCCATCAAAATCCCTATGAGATTTTTTAAAGAAATGGCACAAAAAATCATCAGATTTATATGGAACTATAAAAAACCCCGAATAGCCAAAACAATCCTAAGGAAAAAGAATGAAGCTGGGGGCATTACAATACCTGACTTTAAACTATATTATAGGGCCACGATAATCAAAACAGCATGGTATTGGCCGAAAAATAGACACTCAGACCAATGGAACAGAATAGAAAGCCCAGAAAAAACCCCACATATATATGGTCAAATAATCTTTGATAAAGGGGCCAACAACACAAAATGGAGAAAAGAAATCCTCTTCAACAAATGGTGTTGGAAAACTGGAAAGCCACATGCAAAAGAATGAAACTTGACTACAGCCTGTCCCCGTGTACTAAAATTAATTCAAAATAGATCAAAGACCTAAATATAAGACCTGAAACAATAAAGTACATAGAAGAAGACATAGGTACTAAAATCATGGACCTGGGTTTTAAAGAACATTTTATGAACTTGACTCCAATGGCAAGAGAAGTGAAGGCAAAGATAAATGAATGGGACTACATCAGAATAAAAAGTTTTTGCTCAACAAGAGAAACTGATATCAAAATAAACAGACAGCCAACTAAATGGGAAATGATATTTTCAAACAACAGCTCAGATAAGGGCCTAATATCGAAAATTTACAAAGAACTCATAAAACTCAACAACAAACAAACAAACAATCCAATTACAAAATGGGAAGAGGACATGAACAGACACTTCTCCCAGGAAGAGATACAAATGGCCAACACATATATGAAAAGATGCTCAGCTTCATTAGCTATTAGAGAAATGCAAATCAAAACTACAATGAGATACTACCTCACTCCTGTTAGATTAGCTATTATCAACAAGACGGGTAATAGCAAATGTTGGAGTGGCTGTGGAGAAAAAGGAACCCTCATTCACTGTTGGTGGGACTGTAAAGTAGTGCAACCATTATGGAGGAAAGTATGGTGGTTCTTCAAAAAACTGCAAATAGAACTACCTTATGACCCAGCAATCCCTCTACTGGGTATATACCCCAAAACCTCAGAAACATTGATACGTGAAGACACATGTAGCCCCATGTTCATTGCAGCACTGTTTACAGTGGCCAAGACATGGAAACAACCAAAAAGCCCTTCAAGAGAAGACTGGATAAAGAAGATTTGGCACATATACACTATGGAATACTACTCAGCCATAAGAAATGATGACATCAGATCATTTACAGCAAAATGGTGGGATCTTGATAACATTATAAGGAGTGAAATAAGCAAATCAGAAAAAAACAAGAACTACATGATTCCATACATTGGTGGAACATAAAAATGAGACTAAGAGACATGGACAAGAGTGTGGTGGTTACCAAGGGGGGGGGAGGGAGGACATGGGAGGGAGGGAGGGAGGGAGGGAGAGATTTAGGGGAAGGGGGAGGGGCACAGAGAACTAGATAGAGGGTGGCGGAGGACAATCTGACTTTGGGCGAGGGGTGTGCAACATAATTTAATGACAAAATAACCTAGACATGTTTTCTTTGAATATATGTACCCTGATTTATTAATGTCATCCCATTACTATTAATAAAAATTTATTATAAATGTCAAAAAAAAAAAAGAATAACACAAGACTGTCCACTCTTCATGCTTATTCAACATAGTTTTGGAAGTTTTAGCTAGAATAATCAATAGACAGAAAGAAAGAAAAATAATTCTTATGGGTAAAGATGTATACTTATCATCTTTAGCAGATGAGATAGATGATCTTGTATATACAAAACCCCAAAGACTCCACCAAAAAACTAATAGAAACAATAAACCAATAAAATGAAGTTGTAGGATACAAAATCAATATACAAAAATGTATTCCTTTCCTATATGCCTAAAATAAAATTTCAGAAAATGAACTAAAAAAATTCCTTTTACTATTGGAATAAAAATAAAATAAAATACCTAGGAATAAACTTAGCAAAGAATCTATGTATTGAAAACTACAAGGCTTTATTAAAATAAATTTAAAGAGACACAATGAAATGGAAAAATGTTCCCTTGTCATGGATAGGAAAAATCAACATAATTAAAATGGTTATATTACCCAAAACAATATACAATTTTAATGCAATCCCCAATAAATACCAATTTTTTTAAGGAAATACAAGATAAAATCACCAGGTTTTTATGGCACCATTAAAAATCCTGAGTAGCCAAAGCAGTCCTGAGAAAAAATAATGAAATTGGAGGTATCACAAGACCTAAATTCAAAATATACTATACAGCCATGATGGTCAAAACAGCATAGTATTGGCAACAAAACAGATATACAGACCAATAGAACAGAATTGAGATCCCAGAAATAAAACCACATAAATAAGGACAAGTAATCTTCAACAAAGGAGCCAAAAACACAGAGTGAAGAAGAGAAAGCTCTAATAAATGATGCTAGGAAATTTGGAATACCACATACATAAGAATGAGACTTGTCTAGAGTTAGTCCTCTTGCTCAAACATTAATTCAAAATGGATCAAAGACCTAAATATAAGATCCAAAACAATAAATTAAATGAAAGAAAATATAGATATTAAATTCATGAACCTTGCGTCTTAGAGAACAATTTATGATTTTGAATCCAAAGGCAAGAAAAGAATAGGCAAAAATAAATGAATGAGACTATATCAAACTGAAAAGCATTTGCACAGCAAATGAAACTGAGAACAATGCAAAAAGGCAACCAACTACATGGGAAATAATATTTGCCAATATAAACACTTTTAAGGGGTTAATATTTAAAATATATAAAGAACTCTCAAAGCTCACCAACAAATAAGCAAACAATCCAAATAAAATTTGGGAAGAGAACCTAAACAGACACCTCTCCCAAGAGGACATACTAATAATCAACAGATATATGAAAAGATGCTCATCTTCACTAGGTATTAGAGAAATGCAAACTAAAACTACAATGAGATACTACCTCACACCTGTTAAATCAAAAACAGGTAATAACAAGTGCTGGGAAGGTTGTGGAGAAAAAGGGACCCTCATTCACTGCTGGTAGTAATACATATATATTAATAAAACCATATGAAAGAAAGTATGGTGGTTTCTCAAAAAGTTGAGTATAGAATGACCATATGACCCACCAATCCCTCTACTTGGTAACTATCCCAATAACTTAAAAACAGTGGTACATAAGGACACATGCACCCCCATATTCATCACAGCACTATTCACAGAGTAGCCAAGACATGGACACAACCAAAGTGTCCCTCGATAGAGGATTGGATAAAGAAGATGTGGTACATACATACAATGGAATACTACTCAGCCATAAGAAATGATGATATATTACCATTTATGACAACATGTGTGGTCCTTGAGAATGTTATGCTGAGTGAAATAAGTAAATCAGAAAAAGCTAAGAACTTTATGATTTCACACATAGGTGGGATATAAAACTGAGATACTCATGGACATTGATAAAAATGAAGTGGTTACCAAGAGGAAGGAATGTACGGGCAAGGGTGGGGGGAAGTGAGTTACGAGGAACAAATATACAGTGACATAAAATGATTTGACTTTGGATGTTTTGTACACAACATAATCACCAGTTCAAATGCTATAGAAACACTCACCTGAACACTATGTACTCTTATTGATCAATGTCACCCAGTTAAATTTAATTTTCTAAATATAATTTTTAAAAGTTAAGTTAAAAATTCACTGTTGTTGTATATTGAGTTTGATTTTTTAAAAGATAAATATTTTATTTGGTACAGAACCTGGTACAAAAATATTCTATGTTCTTTTTATTTAATTTGTTACAGTGGGGAGTTATTTGTTAATCTAGAATTAAGTGTTACATCTATACTTTGTGTGTCAATGTTTAATTCTCAGTTAAGTAATACACATTTTAAACCACACCATATATACCTTGGGAATTAGCCAAACATTTGTGCTAGTTTTCTGCAATGAGGTTATCTTTGTTCATGGTGCACTTCCCGGTTTTTATTTTATTTATTTTTTATTTTTTTTTTTAGCAAGACATAGAGACAGAGAAAGAGAGGAACAGATAAGAACAGACAAACAGATAAGAAAAGAGAATGATGAGAAACATCAATTCTTTGTTGCAGCACTTTAGTTGTTTATTGATTTCTTTCTCATATGTGCTTTGATCAGGGGGCTCCAGAGAAGCCAGTTACCCCTTGTTCAAAGTAGCGACCTTGGTTTCAAGTCAGTGACCTTGGACTTCAAGCTACTGTCATTTGGGCTAAGTCAACAATCAAGAAATCATGTCTAAAATCCCATGCTCAATCTGGTGAGCCCACACTAAAGGCAGATGAGCCCATGTACAAGCCAGAGACCTCAGGATTTCAAACCTGGGTCCTCTGTGTTCCAGGCTGATGCTCTATCCATTGCCTGGTCAGGCTGTTTGTTTTTATTTCCAATTATTTGAGACTAAATTTTATAGATTTGCAATTTGTCTCAGTTGAGTTTTTATGCCCCAATTTTTCATACTCAAATTAGTATAACTTATTATCATATATCATATATCTCAATGTTAAGAAATAAAAATATTTATCTCTTCCATAGTTCACAAAATGTTTTTACTAACATTACCTTATTAATTCTTTACAATATTCCAATGATCAAGTGAAAGATGTAGGGGAATCTGGAAATGTTTCACCCCATGAACTAATCAAAGAATTAGGCATTTTTTAGAATGGTAGATTCAAAAAGGTGGAAATTATCTGCTCACAAAAATTGAGGGATATTTTCCTGACCAGGCAGTGGTGCAGTGAAAAGAACATCGAACTGGGATGCAGAGGACCCAGATTCAAAACCCCAAGGTAACCGGCTTGAGCACTGGGTCACCGACTTGAGCGTCAGATCATAGACATAAAGCCATGGTCGCAGGCTTGAGTCCAAAGGTTGTTGGCTTGAAGCCCATGGTCACTGGCTTGAGCCCAAAGTTGTTGGCTTGAGCGAAGGGTCACTCACTCTGCTATAGCCCCCGATCAAGGCACATATGAGAAAGCAGTCAATGAAAAACTAAGAAGCAGCAATGAAGAATTGATGCTTCTCATCTCTCTCATTTCCTGTCTCTCTGTCTCTATCTGTCCCTCCTCTGTCTATCTCTTTGTCACAAACACACAAAAAAGTTAGGGGTATCTTATCACTTCATATTCATTTTGAAATATCTCCTAATTTTTGTGAGCAGTATATTTTCATATGTTAAATGCTGCTTTGAGGAAGTTGAAGCATAATATTACATTGCTTCCATGAAGAACTAAAACTAATATGTAAAAAATAATAGTAATAATAATAAAAGTTTATTTCAACATATATTTTTTACTAGGTACTTATAATATTTAGCATTTTTTATACATTTTTAATTTATCAATTGAAATATGTAATACCCATCTTACAGGTAAGAGAATTGAAGCTTTGAGAGATTAATTTACTTGCTTAATGTCATACAGATAAAATCAGTGATGGTGCATGAGTTTGAATACGTGCCAACTTCAGAGCCAGTGACCTCAACCTTTATGCTATACTTTCTTTTCTGTATACACTGCCTATACATGGGAAATGAAGTTACCTGATGGAGTCATTCCAGAATTCTTTGGGACTGAACTGAGAACTGCCTCAAGGGTATTAACTACTGATGTTTGCCATACAAACTCCTTCTAAGCATGTATAAGATGCCCCCATGTATAAGACACACCTCAATTTTAGAGCCAGAAATTTGAAAAAAAAATGTATGAAATAAGGTTTTCGAACTTATTGAACTCAAGTCTTATTCATCATAAAATTCATACAATCCTCATCACTGTCCAAACTCCCATCCATTAGCTTGTCCTCATCAGTGTCTAATGACAAATCACTGTCTTCAACAATGAGTGCAAAAACAAGCACAGAAAAGCAAGAAATGCAAGTTAAAAAATCTACCACCAGTAAGGTGCACCCAGTTTTTAGACCTCAAATTTTTTGAAGAAAAGGCGTGTCATATACATGGGGAAATATGGTAGGTGTTGGCTCCAACTGAACACTGTGATTGAGTAAGCAGAGCCTAGAGCATTCGGAGCATTTGGGGAGAAAAGAGCATTATGTTTGTCTTGGAAATAGAACAAGAAATAGAAGCTAAAAATTTCCTATAAGTCAGCAGGGCAAGATAGAACCCATAATCCACGTGAGTTAAGAGCAGTAAAGAAGGACGTCACGGAAATGGTGCCGTGAGCAGCGCGTCTGACAAATCTCCCCAAAATCACAGCAAATTTATCAACTAGAAACAGAAAAATTTATCCTCGGAGCATTCCGTAGTTCCACACAAACTGAAAGTGAAAGGACTGTTATCACTTGAATCTGAGAGACGAGGGTGTGGAGGAAGCTAACTACTGCAGGGACATTCATTCAAACCGCAGAGGGAGTGTGCCTGTGGTGAGTCGGCCCACACTCGGGAGAGGCGAGCAGCCACCGGCGCGCGCCCAGTCCGGTAGCAGAGCGAGCACCGCTAACGTTCCCAGCAGCCCGCGCACTGCGAGTGAGAGTCCCCAGCCACCAGTGCCCAGAGCACCCCATTTGCACGCATGCCCTGGGCATCTGAAGCGCCCAGAGTGCCCTACTGGCCTGCACACCCAGGATGCCCCATTATCCTGTGCCTGGTGTGCCCCAGCCGCCAGCGGCGGGGCAAGCAGGAGAGGTGCCAGGGTGGTCTTCCCTACTTAAGAGATTCTCTCCATGGGTGGGGCACCTCACCCAGCCATTCAAGCTAACAATCAAGCGTTGGGGGAGGGGCACGCAGGCAGCCTGAAATACCTTCGGGAGCAGAGCTGCAGACCCAATCACTGAAATTAGCTTAATCCATGAAATCTGCACACCCACGGGGCTTTAATTGATAAGATCTCTCTCAGTTCAGCGATCCAAGACAAGAGGCATGATATTTTTTAGTGCCTCTCGCTAAAGGGGTAGGGACAACTTCTAATTGATAGAGCCTCCATATTCAGGGATAAACGCTAACAACAGGGACTTGGCAGAAAATAAGATCTATACTACACTAGTCACAAGCAGAGACTAGTGCCTCTTCTTCCCAGCCAAAACAGGCTACAAAGTGTGGAAAGCCTGGGTTGAGTGGTCCAACTGAATGCTAGGCGCTGAACAGTCACCTTGACAACAATTGACTCCCACCCCCGCCTGATTAAACTGGAGGCCCTGACTGCCAGGGCCTTTCCCAAAGCCTTGTGCTGAGTGGGGATAGAGTGGGGATTTCCTAGCTCTTTGAGCCTCTTACTCCCCAGGCAGAAGCAGTAGCAGCCTTATAGCTGGATCACCAAGCTGCTAATTCAGGAAGGGGGGACTAGGAGAGAGACTCCAGGAAAGCAAACTCTCTCATCGTTGGACCCTGCAAACGCCAACAAGCCTTGACTACCAGCAAGACTAAAGCCAATTATATGATATTGCCATAGAATCCCATCAACTGCAAATCCCTACCTAAGTGTGACACAGGGGCACAGCCTGGGGTACAGAGTCACCAACCAGGAAGAGGGAGAGAAAAGCAAAAGGAAGAAGTTAACCTCTCAAAATCAAGAAAAATCCACAGACTTTACAACTTGTTCCACTAATTTTTTTTTGTTGTTGTTTGTTTCTTCTATCTTATGGCCTTTATTATTATTATTTCTATTTTCTCCACCTCGGTCCTTTTATTCTCAGTCCATCTTATGCTTCCCTTTTCTTTTTCTTTTTTTTTAATTTATTTATTAATTTTTGGAGAGGAAAGAGAGACAGAGAGAGAGAAGAGGGGAGGAGCTAGAAGCATCAACTCCCATATGAGCCTTGACCAGGCAAGTCCAGGGTTTTGAACCGGCGACCTCAGCATTTCCAGGTAGATGCTATATCCACTATGCCACCACAGGTCAGGCCTGCTTCCCTTTTCTTGAACTACACTACCCATGAGTGTTACATTTTATTTCTTTTCTTCATCCTCACCCTCCTTTAAGGTTATACTCCAAAACACTTAACTCTCACTCTCTCCTCTTTTGTTTTTTTTTTTTGTTTTGCTTTATTTTGTTTTTATCTCTTCCTTTTTTTTTCTTCCTTCGTTTTTCTCTTTTTCTTATTTTTTTTTTCTATTTGTTTCTTCTTTTCTCATTTTACTTTTCCTCCCATTTAATTCTCAATCACGAACAAATTAGTTAATTTGGGACTCAAGGGGTTTTTTTTTGGTTTTATTTTTCTTTTTTGCTTTTGTTTTTGTTTTTTTTGTTTGTTTGTTTATTTTTATGGCATTTTGGGTACTTTTTACGTTGCTTTTTAACTCACTAGCATTCCTCCCAACCCAAGGTCTCCATTGTATTTAGTCTTCGCTCCACTTAATACAACAGATTTTTACTTATTATTTTTATTTTTTTCTTCTTTATTATTCTTTTTTTCTCCTTTTTTCTGGTTCCCTCTTATCCCTCTCATTATATCTCTTAGTCGACCATCACTTACAAGCAAATCATCTTATGCTCATCTAAGATTTTCTTCATTTTTTTTTTGCATTTAGTAGGTCCCTACTCCCTTTTTTTGCCCCTTGAACTCTTCACCCCAAATCAGACCCTTCATTATAGGCAGTTTTTGTTCCATTTAGCATAATATAATTCATAGGTCATCACGATATTTCCCTGAGGTGGGGAGAGGAGGAAAGAGAAGAAAGAGAAAAGGGGGAAATAATAAATTATTACTGATTTTTTGTGGGGTGTTTTACCTTTTTCTTTTCTTTATTTTTTACTCTTTATTAATTCTAATTAGTGCTATCAAGAAGACCACCCTCAGATGCCAATAAGAAAGAGGAAATCGAATATTATGGATACAAAAGAAAGAGAGGTAACACAAATAGATGTGGAAAAATCTATGGAGAAAAGACTTAACATATTGGAAGCCTTGGAGCTAAATGACAAAGAATTTAAAATAGAAATCTTAAAAATACTCAGACATATACAAGAAAACACAAAAAGGCAATTTAGGGAGATCAGAAAACAACTCAATGAACACAAAAAATATATTACCAAGGAAACTGAAACTATAAAAACAAATCAAACAGAAATGAAAAACTCAGTTCATGAGTTGAAAAAAGAGGTAACAAGCTTAGCTAACAGAACAGCCCAGAAAGAACATAGGATTAGAGAAATAGAAGACAAACAACTTGAGGCACAACAGAAAGAAGAAGAAAGAGACTCAAAAATAATAAAAAACGAGAAAGCCATACAGGAATTGTCTGACTCCATCAGAAAGAATAACATAAGAATAATAGGTATATCAGAGGGAAAAGAGAAAGAAAATGGAATGGAGAATATACTCAAACAAATAATAGACGAGAACTTCCCAAGCCTGTGGAAGGAACTAAAGCCTCAAATTCAAGAAGCAAACAGAACACCAAGTTTTCTTAACCCCAACAAACCCACTCCAAGGCACATCATAATAAAGATGACACAAACCAATGACAAAGAAAAAATTCTCAAGGCAGCCAGGGAAAAGAAGAGTGCAACATATAAAGGAAGGCCTATTAGATTATCATCAGATTTCTCAGCAGAAACTCTACAAGCTAGAAGAGAGTGGACCCCAATATTTAAAGCCCTGAAAGAGAGGAACTTTCAGCCAAGAATACTATACCCATCAAAGCTATCCTTCAAGTATGAAGGAGATATAAAAACATTCACAAATACAGAAAAGATGAGAGAATTTATCAGCAGAAAGCCCCCACTCCAGGAAAGGGGGCTTTCCAACCAGATGCAAAGAACAAAAGTAAACAAAAACACAAGTAACAGCTCCACCAAGAACACAATAAAACCAAACTTAAACTGTGACAACAACAAAAAAAAGGGGGGGAGAAGATGGAGATTAACAGTAGCAAAGGACGATGAAGTGCAGAAATACTCATAAGATAGGGTACTATAATGAATATGGTAGGTACCCTTTTCATTACTTAATGGTAACCACCCTTGAAAAAACCACCACAAAAACACTTGACTTAAAAAAGGTAGCAACAGAGGAAAGAAGTATAGAACACAAACAAACAAAAACAAATGATAGAAAAACAAAAGAGAAGAATCAAACAAGAGACAAAACTAACAGAAAGCAATTTATAAAATGGCAGTAGGGAACCCACAAGTGTCAATAATTACACTAAATGTAAATGGATTAAACTTAGCAATAAAAAGACACAGAGTAGCAGAATGGATTAAAAAAGAAAATCCAACTATATGCTGCCTACAAGAAACACATCTAAGCAACAAGGATAAAAACAAATTCAAAGTGAAAGGCTGGAAAACAATACTCCAAGCAAACAACACCCAAAAAAAAGCAGGTGTAGCAATACTCATATCTAATAATGCTGACTACAAGACAGAAAAAGTACTCAGAGACAAAAATGGTCATTTCATAATGATTAAGGGGAAGTTGAATCAAGAAGACATAACAATCCTTAATATATATGCACCAAACCAAGGAGCACCAAAATATATAAGACAGCTACTTATTGACCTTAAAACAAAAACTAACAAAAATACAATCATACTTGGAGACCTCAATACACCGCTGACGGCTCTAGATCGGTCATCCAAACAGAGAATCAATAAAGATATAGTGGCCTTAAACGAAATACTGGACCACCTGGATATGATAGACATCTACAGAACACTTCATTCCAAAGCGACAGAGTATACATTTTTCTCTAGTGTATATGGAACATTCTCAAGAATTGACATATGTTGGGCCACAAAAACAATATCAGCAAATTTTGAAAAATTGAAATTGTACCAAGCATATTTTCTGATCATAAAGCCTTGAAACTACAATTCAGCTGCAAAAAAGAGGGGGAAAACCCACAAAACTGTGGAAACTAAACAACATACTTCTAAAAAATGAATTGGTCAAAGAGGAAATAAGTGCAGAGATCAAAAGATATATACAGACAAATGAAAATGAAAATACGACATATCAGAATCACTGGGATGCAGCAAAAGCAGTAATAAGAGGAAAGTTCATATCACTTCAGGCCTATATGAACAAACAAGAAAGAGCCGAAGTAAACCACTTAACTTCACACCTTAAGGAACTAGAAAAAGAAGAACAAAGACAACCCAAAAGCAGCCGAAGAAAGGAGATAATAAAAATCAGAGCAGAAATAAATGAAATAGAGATCAGAAAAACTATAGAAAAAATCAATAAAACAAGGAGCTGGTTCTTTGAAAAGATCAACAAAATTGACAAACCCTTGGCAAGACTCACCAAGGAAAAAAGGCACAAGACTCAAATAAATAAAATCCAAAATGAAAGAGGAGAGATCACCACAGACATCATAGATATACAAAGAATTATTGTAGAATACTATGAAAAATTATATGCCACCAAATACAACAATCTAGAAGAAATGGATAAATTCCTAGAACAATACAACCTTCCTAGACTGAGTCATGAAGAAGCAGAAAGCCTAAACAGACCAATCAGCAGGGAGGAAATAGAAAAAAGTATTAAAAACCTCCCCAAAAATGAAAGTCCAGACCCAGACAGTTATACTAGTGAATTCTATCAAACACTCAAAGAAGACTTGGTTCCTATTCTACTCAAAGTCTTCCAAAAAATTGAAGAAGAAGCAATACTTCCAAACACATTTTATGGGGCCAACATAACCCTCATACCAAAACCTGGCAAGGATGGCACAAAGAAAGAAAACTACAGACCAATATCTCTAATGAATACAGATGCTAAATACTAAACAAAATACTGGCAAACCGAATACAACAACATATTAAAAAAATAATACATCATGATCAAGTGGGATTCATCCCAGAATCTCAAGGATGCTTCAACATACATAAAACGGTTAACGTAATACACCATATCAACAAAACAAAAAACAAAAACCACATGATCTTATCAATAGATGCAGAAAAGGCTTTTGATAAAATACAACACAATTTTATGTTTCAGACTCTCAACAAAATGGGTATAGAAGGAAAATATCTCAACATGATAAAGGCCATATATGATAAACCATTAGCCAACATCATATTAAACGGCATAAAACTGAGGACTTTCTACCTTAAATCAGGAACAAGACAGGGTTGTCCACTCTCTCCACTCTTATTTAACGTGGTGCTAGAAGTTCTGGCCAGAGCAATCAGACAAGACAAAGAAATAAAAGGCATTCATATCAGAAAAGAAGAAGTAAAGGTATCACTTTTTGCTGATGATATGATCCTATACATCAAAAACCTGAAGGACTCCAAAAAAAAGATTATTAGAAACAATAAACCAATACAGTAAGGTCGCAGGATACAAAATTAACATACAAAAGACCACAGCCTTTTTATATGCCAACAATGAAATATTAGAAAACGAACTCAAAATAATAATCCCCTTTAGGATTGCAACAAAAAAAATAAAATACCTAGGAATAAACATAACAAAGAATGTAAAGGACCTATATAACGAAAACTACAAGGCATTATTAAGAGAAATAGAAAAAGATACAATGAGATGGAAAAATATTCCTTGTTCTTGGATAGGAAGAATAAATATAATTAAAATGGCCATATTACCCAAAGCAATATATAAATTTAATGCAATTCCCATCAAAATTCCTATGAGATTTTTTAAAGAAATGGAACTAATAATCATCAGATTTATATGGAAGTATAAAAAAACCCGGATAGCCAAAACAATTCTAAGGAAAACAAATGAAGCTGGGGGCATTACAATACCTGACTTTAAACTATATTATAGGGCCATGATAATCAAAACAGCATGGTATTGGCAGAAAAATAGACACTCAGACCAATGGAACAGAATAGAAAGCCCAGAAAAAAACCCACATATATATTGGTCAAATAATCTTTGATAAAGTGGCCAATAACACACAATAGAGAAAAGAAAGCCTCTTCAACAAATGGTGTTGGGAAAACTGGAAAGCCACATGCAAAAGAATGAAACTCGACTACAGCCTGTCCTCGTGTACTAAAATTAATTCAAAATGGATCAAAGACCTAAATATAAGACCTGAAACAATAAAGTACATAGAAGAAGACATAGGTACTAAACTCATGGACCTGGGTTTTAAAGAACATTTTATGAACTTGACTCCAATGGCAAGAGAAGTGAAGGCAAAGATAAATGAATGGGACTACATCAGAATAAAAAGTTTTTGCTCAGCAAGAGAAACTGATATCAAAATAAACAGACAGCCAACTAAATGGGAAATGATATTTTCAAACAACAGCTCAGATAAGGCCTAATATCGAAAATTTACAAAGAACTCATAAAACTCAACAACAAACAAACAAACAATCCAATAAAAAAATGGAAAGGGGACATGAACAGACACTTTTCCCAGGAAGAAATACAAATGGCCAACAGATATATGAAAAGATGCTCAGCTTCATTAGTTATTAGAGAAATGCAAATCAAAACTACAATGAGATACTACCTCACCCCTGTTAGATTAGCTATCATCAACAAGACGGGTAATAGCAAATGTTGGAGAGGCTGCGGAGAAAAGGGAACTCTCATCCACTGTTGGTGGGACTGTAAAGTAGTACAACCACTATGGAGGAAAGTATGGTGGTTCCTCAAATAACTGAAAATAGAACTACCTTATGACCCAGCAATCCCTCTACTGGGTATATACCCCAAAACCTCAGAAACATTGATACGTAAAGACACATGCAGCCCCATGTTCATTGCAGTACTGTTCACAGTGGCCAAGACATGGAAACAACCAAAAAGCCCTTCAATAGAAGACTGGATAAAGAAGATGTGGCACATATACACTATCAAATACTACTCAGCCATAAGAAATGATGACATCAGATCATTTACAGCAAAATGGTGGGATCTTGATAACATTATACGGAGTGAAATAAGTAAATCAGAATAAAACAAGAACTACATGATTCCGTACATTGGTGGAACATAAAAGCGAGACTAAGAGACATGGACAAGAGTGTGGTGGTTACCAAGGGGGGGGAGGGAGGACATGGGAGGGAGGGAGGGAGGGAGTTAGGGGAAGGGGAGGGACACAGAGAACTAGATAGTGGGTGGTGGAGGACAATCTGACTTTGGGTGAGGGGTATGCAACATAATTTAATGACAAAATAACCTAGACATGTTTTCTTTGAATATATGTACCCTGATTTATTAATGTCATCCCATTACCATTAATAAAAATTTATTTATAAAAAAGAGCAGTAAAGAAGCCATGTACCACTATCCATCTAGTTTCTCAAGTTCAAATGTATCAATTATCTTTGGTTTGTTCCTCTTTTTTTTTCACTTAGCCTCCTTTAATCTGGTTCATTAGGAGGGACCATCAACTCTACCTCCAGCATGTTTACTAAATCCCTCCATTTCTTCCTTCACCACCACCTAGTTTAGGTCTTCCTCATGTCCCATGTCAATGAATACAATATCTGGTCTTGCTGCCTCCAACCTTTTACTCCTACAGTCTATTCTCAACAGGTGACCAGAATGGTCTTTTGAAAATATAAAGCAGTTCATGTTACTTCTCTGTTCAACATAATTCAGGGGTTCCCCTCTGCTCCTAAGATAAAGACAAAAGTCTCCCAAAACCTTCAATATCCATACATAGTATGGCCCCCATCTGCCACTCAAACCTCCACTCAGAATATGCTCACCCTTGCTGTCTCCATGACCTAGGCAAAGTAGTACAGTGATTATGAGCCTGGACTCTGAAGTTATACTGCCTGGACTTGAATTTTGGCTGGATCACTTAGCAACTCTGTAACCTTGGACAACTAACTTAAGGTTTGTTTACCTCAATTTGTCCCATCTGTAAAATACACTAATTAGGTGAATTAAATGAGTTTGCATATGAAGAGTTCTTCAAATAGTGCCTGGAGTACATTAAGCATTATTATTTTTGTGCCCAGCTCAGTCCTATATCAAGGCATTTGCAGTTGTTGTCCTTTCTCTCTTAAATATTATTATCCAGGTCTTCACTAGACAAGCACCTTCTCTTTTTTTAAGACCTCAGCACAAATATAATCTCATTAGAAAACTATTCCTGGAGATGTCAGAGTAATGGCGGGGTAGAAAGCAATACCGATAAATCTCCCCCAAAACTCAACAAGATCTTCAACCAGAAACAGAAAAACCTATACTTGGAGCTTCCAGATGCTTCGCAATACACCCAAAGGTATGATTGAGTGAAAAATTAGCTAAATATATAACCAAACCCTGAAGGAAATAGGGAGTAAGAAATGCTCTGCCTTCCTCACTAACCTAAACAGGGCGGCTTTCTCTGGTAACTGTGAATATAGAAACTGAGGCGGGCAAAGGGGGTGAATAGATCCAGGCCACGACACAAACGGCCGAACCAGGCTGTGGCACGGAGATCCAAGCCGAGGAAAATCTGATCCTGTGGCAACCCGGGCAATACAAGCTAACACTCGCGCCAAACCCAAACAAAGAAAGACAAGCGGAGCGGCCATTTTACCCGGTCTCCTGGTTGGTGCACAGTTAGTGGGTGAGAATTTCTTCCTAGGCCCCGAGAGTGGGTGCCCGTGTTGCCCCACGGAGAGGCAGGGTCAGAGGCCTTTCTGTGGGCCAAGGGCAGAGTCTCTGGGCAGCCCCAGCGCCCTGGGAAAGCCACGCATGGGAGAGAGTGAGAACTAATTCCAACTGTGGATATTTTCTGTGCTGGAGGGTGTTTCACTCAGAGGGAAACGCGGCAGGCCTCATATCCTGGTTTGCACGCGCAGATAAGGAGTGAGCAATTCCTCCGAGTGCCTCGGCAGTGCGCGCCCGTGTTATCGCACAGAGGGGCAGAGTCATGGGCCTTTGTGTGGGCCAAAGTGGAATCTCGAGCCGCCCCAGTGCCTTGCAAAAGCCGCGCACGGGGACGGAACGAGACTCAATTCCAATGCTGCAACTTTTTCCTGCGGTTGGGGGTTTCACTCAGAGCATGAGACTGCTGGCCGGATATCCTGGTCACAGACAGTGAGTGAGAGTTTCCTCCAAGCGCCCCGGAAGTGGGTGCCCGCTTGTGTTACCGGACAGAGTGGCAGAGTCAGAGGTCTTTGAGTGGGCGGAAAGCCTGCCTGATTATGCTAGCAGCTCTGACTGACTGAGCCTTAACCAGAGCCCTGTGCTGAGTGGAAATAGAGTGGGGAGTTGCCAGCTCTTTGAGCCTCTTACTATCCAGGCAGAGGCTGCAGCAACCTCATAGCTGGGTTATCAGGCTACTAATTGAGGAAGGAAAAACTAGGAGAAAGGCTCCAGGAACACGGACTCTCTCATTGTTGGAGCCTATAAATGCTAATGAGCTTCGACTGCCAACGAGACTAAAGCACAAAACATAACATTGCCATAGAGACTTATCAACTGCAAACCTCTTCCTGAGCGTGCCAAATGGGCGGAACCCAAGGTACAGAGTCACCGACCAGGAAGAGGGAGAGAAAAGAAAAAGCAAGAAGATAACCTCTCAAAATCAAGAATAATCTGCAGACTTTATAACCTATCCCATTTTATTATATTTGTTCATTTGTTTCTCTTATCTTCATTCTTGATACTTTTTTTTCCTCCTCCAATTTGGCCAATTAACTCTCTACCGGTCTTACTCTCTCCTCTCCTTGAACTACACTACCCATAAGTGTTACATCTCCCATTATCTTTTTTCTCCTCTTCCTTTCTCTCTATGAGGGGTGCACTCCAAAACACTTAACTCTCTCTCTCTGTCTCTCCTTTCTTTTTTCTTCTTTTAGTGGTTTTCTCTTTTTTTCTCTCTCTCTCTTTCTTTTTTCCCTCTATATTAGTTTCTTCCTTTCTACTTTACATCTACTATCATTCAAACCTCAATAACAAACAAATTATCTTATCTGGGACTCAAACCTATGTTTGTGGCATTTTGGGGGGTTTTTACTTCACCTTTTTAACTCACTAGCAGTGCTCCCATCCCTGGCTCTCCATATTATCTAGTTCTTATTCCACTAAATACAATAATAATTTTTAAATTATTCCCCCCATTTTTCCATTTTCCTCTTATTCCTCTCATCATAACTCTTAGAAAACCAACACCTAAAAGCAAATCATTTTATTCTTGACCCAAATTTTTTCCTTATTTCCTTTTTGTGGGTCCATACACTCTTTTTTTTTTCTTTTTTTTTTTTCTTTTTTTTTTTGCCCCTTTATTACTTTTCCCCAATTCAGGCCCTCCATCACAGGCATTGTTTCTTATAATTCACAGTCCACCACAAGATTTTCTCAAGAATGAGGGGAGAGGAGAGGAGAGGAAAAAAGGAGGGGGGGAATAATTTCCTTTTTTTTTAATTTTTATTTTATTTTATTTTTCTTTATTTCATTATTAATTTTAAAAAAACAATTCTTTTCGATTTTTTATTTTTTATTATTTTTTAAACTTTTTATTCTTTATTAAATCTCATTAATACTATCAACAAAACCACCCTCAGATGCCATTAAGGAAGAGAAAATCGAATATCATGGATACAAAAGAAAGAGAGGTAACACAGCTAGATGAGGAAAAATCTATAGAGAAAAAATTTAATATATTAAAAACCTTGGAGCTAAATGACAGAGAATTCAAGATAGAAATCCTAAAAATCCTCTGAGATATACAAGAAAACACAGAAAGGCAATTTAGGGAGCTCAGAAAACAACTCAATGAACACAAAGAATATATGTCCAAGGAAATTGAAACTATAAAAACAAAGCAAACAGAGATGAAAAACTCAATTCACAAGCTGAAAAACGAAGTAACAAGCTTAGCTAATAGAACAGGCCAGATAGAAGAGAGGATTAGTGAAATAGAAGACAAGCAACTTGAGGCACAACAGAGAGAAGAAGAAGGAGACTCACAAATTTAAAAAAATGAGATAGCCCTACAAGAATTATCTGACTCCATCAAAAAGAATAACATTAGAATAATAGGTATATCAGAGGGAGAAGAGAGAGAAAATGGAATGGAGAACATACTCAAACAAATAATAGATGAGAACTTCCCAAGCCTGTGGAAAGAACTAAAGCCTCAAGTTCAAGAAGCAAATAGAACTCCAAGTTTTCTTAGCCCCCACAAACCTACTCCAAGGCATATCATAATGAAATTGACACAAACCAACAGGAAAGAAAAAATTCTCAAGGCAGCCAGGGAAAAGAAGAATACAACATATAAAGGAAGGCCCATTAGATTATCATCAGATTTCTCAGCAGGAATTCTACAAGCTAGAAGAGAGTGGACCCCAATATTTAAAGTCCTGAAAGAGAGGAAATTTCAGCCATGAATACTATACTCATCAAAGCTATCCTTCAAATACGAAGGAGAAATAAAAACATTCACAGATACAGAAAAGATGAGGGAATTTATCATCAGTAAACCCCCACTCCAGGAATTACTAAAGGGGGTTCTCCAATCAGATACAAAGAACAACAACAACAAAAAAAACAAAGCCACAAGTAAAAGCTCCAAGAAGAACACAATAAAACCAAATTTAAACTGTGACAACAACAAAAAGAAAGAGGGGGAGAAGATGGAGATTAACAGTAGCAAAGGACATTGGAGTGCAAAAGTACTCACAAAATAGTTCGCTACAATGAACAGGGTAGGGATCCTTTTCATTACTCAAAGGTAACGAACATTGAAAAAACCACCACAGAAGCACATGAGATAAAAAAGATAGCAACAGAAGAAAGATGTATGGAATACAACCAAATAAAAACAAAAGATAGAAAAACGAAAGAGAAGGATCAAACAAGAGACAAAACTAACAGAAAGCAAGATATAAAATGACAATTGGGAACTCACAAGTATCAATAATTATACTAAATTTAAATGGATTAAACTCACCAATAAAAAGGCACAGCGTAGTAGAATGGATTAAAAAGGAAAATCCAACGGTATGCTGCCTACAGGAAACTCATCTAAGTAACAAGGATAAAAACAAATTCAAAGTGAAAGGCTGGAAAACAATACTCCAAGCAAATAACATCCAAAAAAAAGCAGGTGTAGCAATACTCATATCGGATAATGCTGACTACAAGACAGGAAAAGTACTCAGAGACAAAAATGGCCATTTCATAATGGCTAAGGGGACACTGAATCAAGAAGACATAACAATTCTTAATATATATGCACCAAACCAAGGAGCACCAAAATATATAGGACAGCTACTTATTGATCTTAAAACAAAAACTGGCCCTGGCCGGTTGGCTCAGCGGTAGAGCGTCGGCCTAGCGTGCGGAGGACCCGGGTTCGATTCCCGGCCAGGGCACATAGGAGAAGCGCCCATTTGCTTCTCCACCCCTCCGCCACGCCTTCCTCTCTGTCTCTCTCTTCCCCTCCCACAGCCAAGGCTCCATTGGAGCAAAGATGGCCCGGGTGCTGGGGATGGCTTTGTGGCCTCTGCCCCAAGCGCTAGAGTGGCTCTGGTCGCAACATGGCGACACCCAGGAGGGTCGCAACATGGCGACACCCAGGATGGGCAGAGCATCGCCCCCTGGTGGGCAGAGCGTCGCCCCCTGGTGGGCGTGCCGGGTGGATTCCAGTCGGGCGCATGCGGGAGTCTGTCTGACTGTCTCTCCCTGTTTCCAGCTTCAGAAAAATGCAAAAAAAAAAAAAAAAAAGAAACAAACAAAAAAAAAAACTGACAAAAATACAATCATAATTGGAGACCTCAATACACCGCTGACGGCTCTAGATCTGTCATCCAAACAGAGAATCAACAAAGACATAGTGGCCTTAAACAAAACACTAGAGCACCTGGATATGATAGACATCTACAGGACATTTCATCCCAAAGTGACTGAGTATACATTTTTCTCCAGTGTACATGGATCATTCTCAAGAATTGACCATATGTTGGGCCACAAAAACAACATCAGCAAATTCAGAAAAACTGAAGTTGTACCAAGCATATTTTCTGATCATAAAGCCTTGAAACTAGAATTCAACTGCAAAAAAGAGGAAAAAGATCCCACAAAAATGTGGAAACTAAACAACATACTTTTAAAAAATGAGTCGGTCAAAGAAGAAATAAGTGCAGAGATCAAAAGATATATACAGACTAATGAAAATGACAATACGTAATATCAGAATCTATGGGATGCAGCAAAAGCAGTGATAAGAGGGAAGTTCATATCACTTCAGGCATATATGAACAAACAAGAGAGAGCCCAAGTGAACCACTTAACTTCCCACCAAAAGGAACTAGAAAAAGAAGAACAAAGAAAACCCAAAACCAGCCGAAGAAAGGAGATAATAAAAATCAGAGCAGAAATAAGTGAATTAGAGAACAGAAAAACTATAGAAAAAATTAATAGAACAAGGAGCTAGTTCTTTGAAAAGATCAACAAAATTGACAAACCCTTGGCAAGACTTACTAAGGAAAAAAGAGAAAGAACTCATATAAACAAAATCCAAAATGAAAGAGGAGAAATCAGCACAGACACCGTAGATATACAAAGAATTATTGTAAAATACTATGAAAAACTTTATGCCACTAAATTCAACAACCTAGAAAAAATGGATAAATTCCTAGAAAAATACAACCTTCCTAGACTGAGTCAAGAAGAAGCAGAAAGCCTAAACAGACCTATCAGTAGAGAAGAAATAGAAAAAACCATTAAAAACCTCCCAAAAATAAAAGTCCAGGCCCTGACGGCTATACCAGCGAATTTTGTCAAACATTCATAGAAGACTTGGTTTCTACTCTACTCAAAGTCTTCCAAAAAATTGAAGAAGAAGCAATACTTCCAAACACATTTTATGAGGCCAACATAACCCTCATACCAAAACCAGGCAAGGATGGCACAAAAAAAGAAAACTACAGACCAATATCTCTAATGAATACAGATGCTAAAATACTAAACAAAATACTAGCAAATCGAATACAACAACATATTAAAAAAATAATACATCATGATCAAGTGGGATTCATCCCAGAATCTCAAGGATGGTTCAACATATGTAAAACGGTTAATGTAATACACCATATCAACAAAACAAAAGAACAGAAACCACATGATCTTATCAGTAGACGCAGAAAAGGCTTTCGATAAAATACAACACAATTTTATGTTTAAGACTCTCAACAAAATGGGTATAGAAGAAAAATATCTCAACATGATAAAGGCCATATATGATAAACCATCAGCTAACATCATATTAAATGGCACTAAACTGAAGGCTTTCCCCCTTAAATCAGGAACAAGACAGGGTTGTCCACTCTCTCCACTCTTATTTAATGTGGTACTAGAGGTTCTAGCCAGAGCAATCAGACAAGACAAAGAAATAAAAGGCATCCATATCAGAAAAGAAGAAGTAAAGGTAACACTTTTTGCAGATGATATGATCCTATACATCGAAAACCCCAAAGAATCCATAAAACACTACTAGAATAAATAAGCCAATACAGTAAGGTCGCAGGATACAAAATTAACATACAGAAGTCAATAGCCTTTCTATATGCCAACAATGAAACTACTGAGAAGGAACTCAAAAGAATAATCCCCTTCACGATTGCAACAAAAAAATAAAATACTTAGGAATAAACATAACAAAGAATGTAAAGGACTTATATAATGAAAACTATAAACCAGTGTTAAGGGAAATCGAAAAAGATATAATGAGATGGAAGAATATACCTTGTTCTTGGCTAGGAAGAATAAATATAATCAAGATGGCTATGTTACCCAAAGCAATATACAAATTTAATGCAATTCCCATCAAACTTCCAATGACATTTTTTAAAGAAATAGAGCAAAAAATCATCAGATTTATATGGAACTATAAAAAACCCCAAATAGCCAAAGGAATCCTAAAGAAAAAGAATGAAGCTGGGGGCATTACAATACCTGACTTCAAACTCTATTATAGGGCCACGACAATCAAAACAGCATGGTATTGGCAGAAAAATAGACACTCAGACCAATGGAACAGAATAAAAAGTCCAGAAATAAAACCACATATATATAGTCAAATAATTTTTGATAAAGGGGCCAACAACACACAATGGAGAAAAGAAAGCCTCTTCAATAAATGGTGCTGGAAAAACTGGAAAGCCACATGCATAAGAATGAAACTGGACTACAGTCTCTCCCCCTGTACAAAAATTAACTCAAAATGGATCAAAGATCTAAACATGAGACCTGAAACAATTAAGTACATAGAAGAAGACATAGGTACTAAACTCATGGACCTGGGTTTAAAGAGCATTTTATGAATTTGACTCCAATGGCAAGAGAAGTGAAGGCAAAAATTAATGAATGGGACTACATCAGAATAAGAAGTTTTTGCTCAGCAAGAGAAACTGATAACAAAATAAACAGAAAGCCAACTAAATGGGAAATGATATTTTCAAACAACAGCTCAGATAAGGGCCTAATATCCAAAATATACAAAGAACTCATAAAACTCAACAACAAACAAACAATCCAATAAAAAAATGGGAAGAGGATATGAATAGACACTTCTCCCAGGAAAAATACAAATGGCCAACAGATATATGAAAAGGTGCTCATCTTCTTTAGCTATTAGAGAAATGCAAATCAAAACGGCAATGAGATACCACCTCACACCTGTTCGATTAGCTGTTATTAGCAAGTCAGGTAATAGCAAATGTTGGAGAGGCTGTGGAGAAAAAGGAACCCTCATACACTGTTGGTGGGAATGTAAAGTAGTACAACCATTATGGAAGAAAGTATGGTGGTTCCTCAAAAAACTGAAAATAGAACTACCTTATGACCCAGTAATCCCTCTACTGGGTATATATCCCCAAAACTCAGAAACATTGATTCGTAAAGACACATGCAGCCCCATGTTTATTGCAGCATTGTTCACAGTGGCCAGGACATGGAAACAACCAAAAAGCCCATCAATAGATGACTCATTAAGAAGATGTGGCACATATACACTATGGAATACTAAGCCATAAGAAATGATGACATCGGAACATTTACAGCAAAATGGTGGGATCTTGATAACATGATACGAAACGAAATAAGTAAATCAGAAAAAAACAGGAACTGTATTATTCCATACGTAGGTGGGACATAATAGTGAAACTAAGAGACATTGATAAGAGTGTGGTGGTTATGGGGGGCAGGGGGGAATGGGAGAGGGATAGGGGGTGGGGAGGGGCACAAAGAAAACAAGATAGAAGGTGACAGAGGACAATCTGACTTTGGGTGGTGGGTATGCAACATAATTGAACGACAAGATAACCTGGACTTGTTATCTTTGAATATATGTATCCTGATTTATTGATGTCACCCCATTAAAAAAATAAAATTATTAAAAAAAAATTTTAAAAAAAAGAAAACTATTCCTGACCTTTCCCACCCCAACCCAGTCAAAGTTATTATAATAACTGGTTTTACTGCTTTCATGACACTAAATTATTTTTAAATGAATGAACAAATGTACTTTCTTTTTAGGGACTACATTAAAACTACAAAGAAAATTGAAACCTTGTTAGGCTTTTTGAAATTTTACTGGTATTAAAGGATCAGAAACCTGTGTTTTCAAAATCTATTTTTTTATGCTTGTTTAGTCTGTAATTGTTTCCTTCATATTCCCCCTTAGTGACTAGTAAAGTTCTCTTGGAGAACGTAAGCTCTCCCAGCTGTGCTAAGGGCAAGCACAGAATGGGATTTTGTATCTAACTGAACCCATATCAAGAGACTAGGAACAAAGTGTCTTGGGGAATCCAAAAGACCCGAGAAGAGTGAGACAGAAACAAGGACTGAGGGCACAACTATAGCCTACTGATACATCTTAGGAAAAATGTCATAATTTACAGGTGATTGTTTTAATAAGGAAGGCTGAGGTCTTACCACACTTATTTGTCCCAGCTGTGTTACAGGAGTCTTGCGATGGAACTAAGACTAAACTTCGCACATTGTTTGGCACACAGTAGGCATGCAGTAACTAATTGTAGCTCATGCTTGTTACTTGCCTACTATGTGTCAGACACTGTGCTAAGCTCAGACTATGATCTTATTTCATCTTCACATCAATCTTTTGAGAGTAATTTTACAGAGGATAAAACTGAAGTTTAGGAAGGTCAAATGACTTCCTTATGGTCACAGAACTAGTTTATATGACTTAAATCCAAGTCTATTTGGGTTTAACAGACTCCCTGTTTTATGAATAATAACTATTCAAGGTCCTTCCTGACTATAAGATTATTAAGTTTTACAGAATTTTGTCTCAAAATCAAATATAACACTGTAGAATAGTGGTTCTCAACCATGAATGATTTGGCCCAAGGGGACATTTTGTAATTTCTGGAGAATTTTTTTGTTGTTGTGACTCAAGATGCAGGGTTGGAGAGTGGAATGCTGGTTGTATTTAACAGGTAGAGACCAAAGATGCTGGTAAAAATCTCAGAATGTACAAAACAGCTTTCCACAACAAAGAACTATGTAATCTAAGATGTCTACAGTGATAAGGTTGAAAAAACGCAGCTTTAGAAGGAATGTTTAAGACAAATACTATATATTTATATTTTTTTAAAGGGAAGAATGTATCAGATGAAATGAAACAGTTCTAGCTACCATTTTTAAGTTTATCTTTATAATGAACTTGTTCAAAGAATAAATGTAAAGAATGTATTTTTGTAGTTTATCAGTGTGGGTCAAAATCAGCTAACTCCTCTGAAAATTATCTTTCTCCAAATAGAATGAAACAAGCTGTTGAACTATAGACCTTACCATTCATTATTTTGTCCACCAACATATTCTTTGCTCCTTTAATTCACATTAATCCAAGGTGCCAGATAGGGTTCAAAAAATTGTCTGAGCTCACTACTTTGGGCTAGTCCTGCTCTCTCACTAACGATGGCTCAGACACTGTGGTCTTGGTTACATAAATGGTGGCTTCAATTTTGATTAAAATTCTTTCACCACAGTCATATTTATTTTTGCCTTTGTGGTGAACCCTTGTGAAATAAATGAATGCAACAGCACACAAGAGCAAGGAGTTGGTACTCTGACAATTCTAAATTATTCACAAAGTTTATCAATAATTGAGAATTCAGGGCACAGTTTTGATGCCTAGAAAGAAATGTTTTGCAAAACTCAACTTGCTGCTGTTTTACAAAAAGGATGACAAATAACTATTGCTTTGTTAAACATTATAAATTACATTTCAAAGAGAAAATGCCTCTCTAATCCACAATCCACTTTCTATTGATGACAGAAAGATTAACTGATGCATCAATCACATGTCCCGCCCACAGTGACTAACAAAGTGTAAGTGTTGCTTAGGGACCCACCTTCTCATTTAAAAGACTCATATTGCTAATACCAATCTCGAAGTGTTCTATTGGCTTCTAGAACAAATAAAATACAAATAACCAGATTATGTTATTTATTCTCTCTCTATTTGTATCTGTAGTTACATATATGGCGTAGAATGTTATTAAATATATTTAATATTAAATAGATTTTAAGAAAATAGCAGCATACAGAAATTTTGCTGTTGAAGAAAGTACTTGTTATATGAAATACAATCACTAATAAAAATAGTTCTGTCAGAGTCTGAAAGTTGGAAAAATGGAAAATAATGATTTAGTGGGTACATATATTTTATTTTGGGTAAATGAACAAACATATTTGGAGCAGCTGGCTTTGTTTGATTTTGGTAAGTGTTTTAGTATGATTGGAACAGAGTTGAATTTAATAATTTGGTAAATAGCTATTTTTTAAAATTACTATCCTAGTCATTTTTAAGTGTACAGTTCAGTGGTATTAAATACATACATATTATTTTGCAACCATCATCAACATCCTTGATGAACCTATTTTGTAACTTAATAGCAGTGGTGGTTGCACATTGTCAATCAAATTACCATTGAATTATTCATTTTAAAATATTCTGTAAGTTGTAACTCAATTTAAAATATATATATATGTATATATATATATAGTTATTGAAATATGTGGCTATATAATGGGCATTCAAAACAGGGTCAACCTACATCCTCATCATCACAAAATGTTTCATGCATGTTTGCATACTAAGGTGTTTATACATATTATAATTGCCTTCCCCTTTTTGATAAAACAAGATTTAAGCTAATAAAAGTAACAAAATTACCAAGAAACATAATCAAATGATATTAAAAATATGTTATTGAATTTTAAATTATTGGTGAATCTAACCACTGAGACTCCAAGATGTGTTCTGAATGTCTAAGGTAATTCCAGCTCTTCAGCTCTGTAATGAACAAAAATAGGTTTTTTGCTCACTGAGACCAATATGATTTTTCCTACTATGTACATCTATTTCTGCTGAAAGAAAACAGTACTCTATAAAATAAGTGGACTGTCTATTTTTTTTTTTTTTTGTAGATCACTTCTAAGTTGCTTCAGACAATTAGCTTTTTGGAAAAAAAATCTGCAAAACGAGGTGGGAAAGTAAGACACAGTTACTACATTTCTCTAGAGCCTCCCCTATTAAAAAGTCTTCATCAAAAATAAACTTTTCCTTTCTACGGGAGTTCAGACAAATATTTTATTTATAGCGGTTTCAAGGAATTCCGTCTCACTTTGTCAAAGGCCAATATATCTCCTGGGGTATTTGATATTTCCTGAAAGGTCTCTAAGTTGAGAAATAGAAATAAATAGTTTTATATGCATATAACACAAAAATGAAAAGTAGAAAAAAGTAACTCAGCGATCCAGAACTAAAATCTTGGAAAGAAAGACATGCATGCGTGCAAGCAAGCAAGCAAGCAAGCGCGCGCGCGCGCGCGCACACACACACACACACACACACGATCGCGCGCTAGCACACAATATATAGAAAACCTGTTGCCTTCCCTCAGGCTGATTTTTTTCTTCTCCCTCTTTTTTTCTTGAATACACGTGTTGAGGGAGGACACAAGAGGCAAATTTCTAAGTACTTGTTCGCCTTCAGCAGCAACCCAGGCAAGGAGCTCCGGACAGTTCCGGACTTCTCCCCTCCTCCCCCTCTCTTTTTCCCAAGAATAGCCCAGCATCCCTTTTCCACCCTCCCCCGCCCCACCCTGCGCCGCCAAATCCTCTACTGCTTCAAAACTGATTGATATCTACGTCATTGAGTTAGTTCCTTGGAAAAAGTCATCTTGCTATCATGTGTGAGACAATCCACACGAAGGTGGGGGGAGGGTAGCAAGGGCGGTTGTGATACCTCATGGCAAGTAAAAATGACGATTATTAGACTGTATTTAAGTTTTAATGAAGCATCAAGAGAAATAAAGTCATTTTTATTTCTATTGTATCCCTGTCCTGTCCGTGGGCATCTCTTGCCTGTGCGGATTGTCCTAACCTTCCAGAGCCTTGCAGCTGTAGGGTGAGCAAGAAGTCCCAAGGTAACTATTTAGTATAAACAAACCATGCGGCTTTAATAGAATTACTTCAGCCTGCTAGTAAATAATTTATAGTAAGTAGTAAATAAAATATGTTTGCATGTCTTTAAAAGAGTTATCAAGAGGATAGCACCCACCAGAGGGATGTAAACCCAAAAGATTGTCATATTTAAAGAGGCTGGTTGCGATCCAGAGTTGAGTTAAAGACTGCATGTTTTTATGCCCTGGAGGAAGGCGTTGGTGCTTCCAGAACCAGAGCCTGCAGCTTACTTTCAGGGAAGGTTCCCGCGGGGAGAAGGGAAGAGATACAAGGTCTTTTTCACTTAGCCAAGGGACAAGTGATTAAAATGCAAAGGAAGGGGTGTTTACTTTCAAAATAATACCTTCCCTTTGAAAGCTTAGACGCCTTCAAGTTCATTACCACACTTAATACTTGTCACCACTCTTCCAGTAAGACCAGGCCAGGACAATAATTCTTATTTTGCGGATGAGTTTTAAAAAGACTGCGGCTAAGGGACAGCTTCCATGTACGCCTATTGGGGACTACATGTAGGACATGGAAGTCCAGGTCTCTACAACTCTGGCCAGTTGTTCTGTACCTCGGTGCCCCAGGAGTGTCTACTGCCTCTCACCACACACACACTGTCCAGACCAGAACACTTGACCAGTTTTACAACGCATCGGCATCTCTTTTTTTGGTGACTTGAGGATCCCCTAAACAAATTTTCTGATTCCCCCTTTCCTGCATCACTCCCGATCCTGGAAAGCAAAACCCCAGTTTGTAGAGGACAGTTTTATGAGCATCTCCTTAAGGCTCCCCCCAAGACCACCTTGACCATGAAATCAGAATCTTGAACACTAGACCTAAATTACCAAGGGCACCTGTTTCCGTCTGTAATTGTCACAAGGCTTCATTTGAAATTCGATCCTGTGTCACTAATGGTATTAACAAGAGCTGAGGTTCAACGTTCCAACGGAAGACTGTTGCATATGACTTTGCTTCCAAAGGAAAGTAAATCTGTTTCTATAAACCTGAAGCAACCCCCTCCCCAAGTACAATAAAACTGTTGTCACAATCAATAAATCTCTGGTTTGGCGCAATGAAAATTAGATAACTGTTCTCTCCCCCCCCCCCGCCCCATGAGACAAAATCACTATTCAAAGACAGCGTGTCTTGTTAACCATTTCTGAAGTCCCTCGCTTTACCCAGCGCCTTTCAGACACGTGCCTCTTAGTCATCAGAGCAAACCAGACGTTTAATATGGTAACGTTTGTTCAATCATTACTGATAATAAAGACAACGATTTCGCTAGATACAATTATAACGCAAGCTGCTCTAACACCTGCACTGACCATATTTGTCTCCAGCGTGGCTTCTCTCTCGCCCTCTAAACTGCTTTTGAATTTCTCCTTCTCTTTTGAGCAGAAGGTTTAATGTGCTGCAAGAGATAGATTTCACGAAAACGCGTTGTACGTTCTGTAGCTACATCTGCTCTGACCTATTAAGAAAAGTAAATCATTTTGATACAAATTGCAAATAAATTGTGATGTGTTCACCAAGTAATTGATTTAATTAAGTTCATATGGAACTCCTGAGATTGGCTAAGTGAAAGGCCCCCTGTTGGTCTATTGTGAAGGGAAAGGAAGGTTAATTTTTCGTTTTCTTTTTCTCTCTCTCTCAAAAAAAATAATATATGGCGTGGTGGGTGGAGGGCGGTGAGGGGGATTGGCACAGATATTACCTCCGCCATCTGAGCAGTAGCAGGAAGGAGCTGCGTGGATCGCGCTTCCCGTCCTCCCAAGCGAGGAGAACCGGGAGTCCCACAAACCCAGGCGCAGGAGGCCGCGCCCTGAATGGGCCATGGCAGACGGATATGCGCAATTCTGTGGCAGATGTGGTCTAGGAACAAGACAATTGTGAGGGCTGTCAGCATCTTCGGAGGTGCCCAGATTGTATTAGGCGCTGCCGATGCTGCTAGGTTTTGTTCCTAGCTTTCCTAAGTGCTTGACGCTAGTCTCTAAACCCCTTTCTTAGCCTAAAGGCCAGAAGCCAGGAGGCTGGGAGAAGAGAAGAAGCACTAGGGGTTTCTCCCCTCAATCCCAGCCCGCAGGTCGCAGCCAGGGAGAGAGTTGAGCTTGCCAGTACTCGCAGCCTCTCGTTCGGGGTGGAGCTTCCAGTGTGCAGAGGCTGGAGCCCACCCCTCAGTCAAGAATCTAAGAAAATGAAGTCGCTTTCAGCTTTCACACAGGTTTCCTTTTCAACCTTTCTGACCAGATAAATTGGTAAGAGTCTGAGGCTTTCGTGGTGCAGAATGGGAATAAGAATTTTCTGAACACTGGTTTCGTGCTACACTGTGTGCTTCACAATTAGCTCTCTCTTTGCAAGCAAAGGGTATTGTTGCTATCCCTTAACAGATGCAGAAATTGAAGCTGGAAGGATCCTTGACAGAAACTTGACAACAATGTGTTGGCTACTCTGGACGACCACCAAACCTGGCTCCATTGGAAGGAGAAGGGAAGTTCTCGCAAAACCCTCCTTAGTGTGCCCGTAGAGTCCTTTAAACATTATCCTGGTTAACGTAGCCTGGAGGGCATGAGAAGCGAGGCAGTACCCACCCCAGGGCCAGGCCCATACCTTTGAGTTGAAGGTGCACAGTCTGCAGCTGAAGTTTGGATTTTTGTTTGTTTGTTTTGTTTTGTTTTGTTTTAAAGAAACAAGAGCTCCGTTAAATAATCAGAGCAGGAGCTGAGTTAGAAGCTGGCTCCAAGTTTCTTGAAGTTGCCCTGTTGGTGAAAATTCCCCGAGTTGCTTCCTCCCGGGTCCAGGAGTCGCTAATCTAGGCTTTAAAGCTCCAGGCTTGAGGAGGCGCTGACCTTGTCCTGCTGTTGGATGCTGCTGGGAACCGCGAGCCTAGGCGTAAACGAGAGGGGTGGTCCTCCTAACCTCTCTGCCCACTACCGGGATGCTGCGCCCGTTCTGTTGAAGAGACTCACAGCGCGCAGGAAGGTTCTCACCCCCTGGTGAGGTGAGGATTTTAAAACCAAGGCGAATGCAAAGGGTCAATGGACCTTGGTCGCATTCTTTTCCCAGAGCGAAACTTGGCAAAGAAATAAGCCGCTTACTTTCCCCTTCGACATTTCCAGTTCGGAGTTCGGTAGCGCTCCACTCATAGCCCCGAGTAGCCCCGAGCAAATGAGAAGCGAGTGGCAAATGCCTGATCTGGGACGCCAGGAATACCATCTTGTCTCTGGGCTGAATAGGGCACCAAGTGCCCGACTCCGTTCAGTCTCAGGAGGTTCTGCTCACAATGCTTGTCTGGGGTTTGCCTGGCACAAATCACGGATCTCAGCTGAACACATTCGTTGTTCGGGGGGAAAAAAATCACTTCTACCTATGCGCTGGTGATGCACTTCCCCCCGTTTTTAAGGCTTGCAGAAAGATGGAGGTGGGCAAGCCCACCTCTCCTGGCTACAAGGGAACCCAGCTAGCTGCCCTACCCCGTGCTCAGCGTCCCCAAAACTCAAGCGAAATTAGACATCTGCAGTCCTCTCCCTCACCTCTGGGCCACAAGTAAGTGGACTGGGAGCAAGTGTCGCTGGCCTAAGGTCACAATTTCACTTTCATGTGCTGCGAATCCAACCCCCCCATCCCCACCCTTTTGGGCCAGAAAGCCTCCAGGGAAGGCCCTGGGCGTGTAGAAAGGGGTGGGCAAAGACGCCGAGGAACTGGTTGCACCGGGTCCCGGGGCGCTTGAGGTTTTGAGATTGTTGTGGGAGGCGCTGGTTGGAAAGAAAAGTTAGAATTTGAGTGGTTTGGCCGCCCGGTATTGTTTCAGAATGACCTTTTCTCCCCAGAAGTAGGCAACAGCAGCTGATAATCACGGGCAAAAAACATGCAGCTATTGTGAACATTTTTTTTTACATTCCTGGGGTCAGGAGAAAATTGACGGGGCCTTAGAAGGTGTGGGAATCCCTCTATCCCGCTTAGTTTGAAGTTGCAGCCAGAGCAACCGAAGACTTCCTTCCTGCTGGGGCGGGGTGCAGTGGACCTCAACACTCAGATGCACTCCCGGGTTGAGGTGGTCCACTATCCTCGCCCACGCTGAAGCGTCTCCTAGGGCGGAGTGATGAGACCCTGCGAACTCAGGCTCCACTGGGGGAAGCTGTGGAGGCGGTGGAGTGGCACAAGCTTGGTGTGAGTCCTCCAGGCTTAAGAAGTGGTCACCCACGGGGCTGGGCATCTGAAAGTACCATTTGGGGAGCTGGGAGTGGAGATTTACGATCCTGGAGGACAGAGGTGAAAGGAGTACCATCATTAGTTTTTACTGAAAGAAAGAAAACATATCTTTAACAAAAAGTAGTGTCCTTCCCATTCACCCGCGTTGTTAGGACAACGTGAACTATCCTTGAAAGATTAGTTCCACTTCAAAGGAATTTACATTCAGCAATGAAAACTCAGTCTCTTTTTATTTATTCAAAACGACTTTTTACTATGGAAAGTCAAGTCTTCCATCCTTTTATTTATTTTTCTGCACTCACGGTGCATTTGTTTTAAATCAATAGAGAAAGTCTGGGGTCTGGGGACCCAGAGCTACAAGTAGACATGGCAGGAGGAAAAGGTGGGTTGAGGATGTTGGGGTTGAGGTCTAAGACTATGTAGGTGCCCATCAAGACTGGAGGATGGGATGGAAAGTGAGGGGAACAGGTATGCTGGACAGTAAGCATGCAACCTAAGGAAACTGACCCAAGCCCAACCCAGGCAGAGTAATCAGAGATCTTGAGCTCTTGGTATAGGCTTCTGGCACACCTTAGGTCTCCGGTAAAGAAAATGCACCTGAACTTCCCAGTGGCACCTCAGGAATACCTGTGGAAAAGTGATCTGGATGGTACAACTACGCCCAGCACAATTAAAGCTGATCTCCACAAATTAAGGAGACAAACCCCATCTTAGTAGCTTGGGATGATTGTATTTACATACCTACATTCCCAAGGTGCACCTGCCCACGTCTCACCCATACCCCTAGGTTACCATATGATGCAAAATCCCAAAAACCTCTAATCAAAGGAACAAAGATTCAGTGGCACGTCCAGGTGGTGCTGTTGGTGAGTGGGATGGGGGGTACTATCTCTCTGTTCCTGAGCACCTTTGGGCAGTGGCTGAGATAAGGTTCCACCTCCACCTTCAGCTCCAAACTGAACAGCAGCCACCAACTTTCCGATTCACTTCACACACACACTCCCATTCCAAACTGCTCTTTTCTTTAGCCTAGGACTAAGTTTTTCCCAGCAAGGGCAATGATACTAAACTCTTTCTTGATGATCTTTTCTAGTTTCTAATTCAATAGGAAAGATAATCTGGGATAGTCATTGTACTAAAAAAATTGTCTACCATTTCCTGACATCCTGATTCATACTGCCCCCCCACACACAAAAAAAATGAGACCATCCCTTGAATTATTGTCAACATGAATTCTAACAGTTGTCTTTTCTAATCAGGTTTTTTCAGTCTCCCTCACTAGATTCAGAAGAAGTGACCACAGGTTGCTCATCTAGAAATTAAAGGCAGCTGCCATTGCCACCTAGTAGCAAAGGTATGAATTGGGGTAGTCACTGAGGAAAACCCTAAGTTTTCTGTCTTTGCACAAGACCTTTTGGGATGAATGAGAACTCAGATTTTCAGTGTTCTGCAGTTACTCTTATGTTTTTCCTTCCTCCTGGATTTATTTCACCTTCTTAATCTTATGATTTTCTTTTGTTTCTTCTTCTTCCCAAACTGAAATTTATCCTGAAGCATTCCTTGTCCACTCCCTCCCACTCTAATGCTCTCTGGGAGAGCTTTTCTGTCCTCTACTCTCTGACTCTTTATGGAGAATTAAACTACAGTTGAGTCAGAATCTCAAGCAGAACTCTAGGTCGTTTAAGAGAATGTGCAGACAATTGTGAAACTCCCCTCCACCCCCCACCACTCAACCTCTAACTAGATCAATGCTTTAATCTTAATATTGAACTCCTGGAGATTTTCAAATGGGTTGGTGTTTGCTCTTTGGTGGTATCTACACTTCCCTGCAGGTAGTGAACACATCCTAGTGTCCATCTCTAGCAGAGTTCTTGATCTCAGACAAAGAGGGCAGGAGGGAGGGGGCAAAGAAAGGGGCAGACAGGGAGAGAGTGGAGAGAGAAGGAGAGAAAGGGAGAGAGAGAAGAGAGGCCCTAGTAGAAAGCAATACTGAGAGAGCACTGGGCTGCCTCCAGCTGGAAAGATTTGAGAATAGGAAGCTCAAGGCTCCCAAGGCAACTTTGTTAGAGGCAGGGCAGGAGGAGGTGTGTGAGAAAAGTGACACATCCTAAAGTACTCCTCAGGAGACCTGGGGATATAGGAAGACCTCAAAATGTATTCTTAATTACTTTTTATGCTCCCAGGAAAGGGGTTCATTTTAAGTTCTATTTTAAAAGCTTGTTATTTTACTGAGTCATAGCCCACACTTTGAAAGTGCTGTTTATACATTTTAACTTTTTATATAGGGTGGAAAGATAGTAAATGCTATAAATGTACTTTTCTGGTAAAACTGGTAGAAAATCAGAATTTAGAAAGACCTTTAGTAATAGTTTTCTCATTATAAGAACAGATGAGTAGTAAAGATATTGATTAGCCAAAAATATTTACAGATTCTTTATAAGAAATAAGGAAACTCTCATTCATGTTTCTCCAAATGTGCAAGTGTGAATTATGAGGATATGACTGCAGAGCAGACATCAAGTCAGCAGAGGGCACACTTGTCACTGTCAAACCCTATTTTCAGATTTGGTGGTGACAATGGTAGGAAAGTGAAGAAATGCTGGGCATAATCTCATTAGAATGGGACTCTAGTGAAGATTTAGAAAATAATTTTTAAAATGTCTATTTCTTGAAAGTAAATACAAAGAGAGGACATAAGTTTTCCACTTATATAGTTTCCAGAAAGTAAAATGTATCTGGCTTAAAATCTTGATTTAATCTGTCTTAGGTTGAGGTCAGAGTATACACTAAATGAAATCTCAAGGTTTTCTGCATGTCCATGATGCCTTGAAACACTTAGGACCTTTCAAAACTGGGAGGCAGTTGGAAATGCTGTAAAGAACCCTTGTTTCTAGTAACTTCCAGTGAATTCTCAGGCAAGTCATTGCCCCTTTCTGGGTTTCAGTTTCTTTATTTTCAATATAAAGAAATAAAAATGCAACTATATCATCTCTAAAGTTCATTCTTGTTTTAATAGTGTGTGATTCTGGGAACAAAATGAAATCTCAATCTATTTAGATTTACTCCTTATATTCTAAGATATTCAAATCATTTTTTCTAAAAGAGTGAAATGCAAGCAGGTATGAAAGTAGCAAGTAATGCTGATGACTTTGTGATGCTAATTTTTTAAATTATCCAGCCTGAGAGCTGTTCTGAGAACACTTGATCTTATGTGGTAGAAAACACTGTTGGTGGGAATGTAAAGTAGTACAACTATAATGGAAGAAAGTATGGTGGTTCCTCAAAAAACTGAAAATAGAACTACCTTATGACACAGCAATCCCTGTACTGGGTATATACCCCAAAAACTCAGAAACATTGATATGTAAAGATACATGCAGCCCCCTGTTCATTGCAGCATTGTTCACAGTGGCCAGGACATGGAAAAAACCAAAAAGCCCATCAATAGATGACTGGATAAAGAAGATGTGGCACATATACACTATGGAATACTACTCAGCCATAAGAAATGATGACATCGGATCATTTACAGCAAAACGGTGGGATCTTGATAACATTATACAAAGTAAAATAAGTAAATCAGAAAAAAACAGGAACTGCATTATTCTATACGTAGGTGAAACATAAAAATGAAACTAAGAGACATTCATAAGAGTGTGGTGGTTATGGGGGAAGGGGGGAAAGGGAGAGGGAAAGGGGGAGGGGGAGGGGCACAAAGAAAACTAGATAGAAGGTGACAGAGGACAATCTGACTTTGGGTGATGGGTATGCAACATAATTGAAAGACAAGATAACCTGGACTTGTTGATTTTGAATATATGTATCCTGATTTATTGATGTTGCCCCATTAAAAAATAAAATTATAATAAAAAAATAAAAAAAAGAAATAGTAGAATCTGAGATGTTCTCAGGCTGGAACCAGGCTGCAAATGAATTTTAAGTAGAAATTCTTGATGGACCGGAAATATCCAAAGAGAAAGACACTGTTCCTAATGGAAATGCCAATGTCTTGGAGTTATTCCAAAACATTTAAGTTAGAGTAGACCCTTAATATTCTCTGAGCTCAGTAAAGAAATATTTGGGAACCCTTATAATAAAAAACGCCACTGTCATCATTTCTTGTAGCAATGTTTTTCTGATATATCTCTTCAGGCAAATGAAACAAAAGAAAAAACAAACAAATGAGACTACATCTAACTAAAATGTTGTTACACAACAAATGAAACCAACAACAGAATGAAAAATTAACCCACTGAATGGGAAAACATTTTCTGATACATCAGATAAGGAATTAATATCCAAATTTATTTTAAAAACACATAAAACTCAACACCGAAAAATAAATAATCTAATTTTAAAAATGGGTAAAGGACCTGAATAGACACTTCCCCAGAGAGGACATAGAGATGTCCAATAGAAATATAAAAAGATTCTCAGTGTCACTAATCATCAAAGAAATGCAAACTAAAGCCATAATGAGTTATCACCTCACACTTGTCAGAAAGCCTATCATCAATGAAACAACAAACAACAAGTGTTGGTAAAGGTATAGAGAAAAGGGACCCTTGTGCATTGTTGATCGGAATGCAGAATACAGCCACTCTGGAAAGTAGCATGGAGTTATCTCCAAAAAATTAAAAATTGAACTGCCTTATAACCCAGTGATTCCACTTCTGTGAATTTATCAGAAGAAATCAAAACACTAATTCAAAAAATTATTTGCATCCCTATGTTTTGTTGTTGTTATTTTGACAGAGACAGAGAGAGGGATAGATAGGAACAGACAGACAGGAAGGAAGAGAGATGAGAAGCATCAATTTTTCCTTGCAACACTCTAGCTGTTCATTAATTGCTTTCTCATATGTGCCTTCACTGTGGAGCTACAGCAGACTGAGTAACCCCTTGCTCAAGCCAGCGACCTTGGGCCCAAGTTGGTGAGCTTTGCTCAAAACAGATGAACCTGCGCTCAAGTTGGCAACCTTGGGATCTCAAACCTGGGTCCTCCACATCCCAGTTTGATGCTTTATCCACTGCACCACCACCTGGTCAGGCTGTATCACTATGGTTTTTGCAGGGTTATTTACAATACCCAAGATTTGGAAGCAACCCAAATGTCCATCAGTACAAGAGTGTTTAAAAAAGCTGTGGTATATTTACAGAGTGGAATAATATGCAATCATAAAAAAGACATCTTACTATTGTATCAGCATGGTTGGACCTGGAGAGCATTATACTAAGTAAAATATTCCAATCAGAGTAACTCAAGTACCATATGATTTCACTTATACATGGAATCTAATGAAGAAAATGAAGTAACAAGTAAAATAGAGACAGATTCATAGAGAGAATCTGACAGCTACTGGGGCACTGTGTGAGAGAGGGGTGGAGAAATTGAGAAAAATGGAACAAAAACAAAAAAAGGCAGTCTCAGAAACACAGACAACAGTGCAATAATTTCCAGGAGGGGTGATGGTGCAATAGGGTATAGGAGGTTAAATGGTGATGAAAAAACACTTGACTTGGGGGGGAGCGTGAATATACAATACAATGTACAGAGATATGTTGTATAATTGGGCACTGGAAACCTATATATATAATTATGTTAACTAGTATAACTCAAATAAATTCAATGAAAAATTAATTTAAAATTTGCCACTGTCATTTTTTGTTGACAATTTTGTGTTCTTCAGGCCTTCTCAACCCAGAATGAAGTTTTGGTTTTTTTCTGATGAGCAATTTTTACACTGATTGAACACCTGAAACAGTTGCTTGAATTGGGTTTTCTTGTTTGTGTCTAAAGTATATATAGGTTTGTTTACAACAAAGAGTAGGGCTGGAGGATGACATCAGAGTGATGGCATGGTAGGAAGCGATATCAAAAATATCCCCATAAACTCAACAAGTTCTTCAACCAGAAACAGAAAAACCTATCCTTGGAGTCTTTAGATGCTTCACAACACACCCGAAAGGTAGGGTTGAGCGAAAGATTGACTAGATATATGGTCAAACCCCGGGGGAAATAGGGAGTAAGAAATGCTCCGCCTTCCTCTCTAATCCAAACAGGACAGCTTTCACTGAGAACTGAGAATATAGAAACTAAGGCGGGCATAGGGAGTGAATAGATCCAGGTCATGGTACAAAGAGCCAAACCAGGCTGTGGCACGGAGGTCAAAGCTGTGGAAAAACCTGGGGAATTCAAGCTAACACTCAAGCCAAACCCAGACAAAGAAAGACAAGTGGGGCAGCCATTTTCCGCATCTCCTGGTCGGCGCGCGTGGATAGTGGGCAAGAGATTTCTACGAACATTTCAGGGGTGGGTGCCACCCGTGCTAACACACAGAGAAGCAGAGTCAGAGGCCTCTGTGTGGGCAAAAACTGGAATCTCCTAGGAGCCCCAGAGCCCTGAGGGGACCGGGCATGGGGAGGGAGCTGGAGCCAACTCCAATGGCAGAACTTTTCTGTGCGGGAGGAGGGCTTTCTCGGAGTGAGAGGCATCCTGCCTGAGCCTGATAACCAGGTCAGCATGCACAGAGAGTGGGCAGGAGATTCCTCCAAACTCCTCAGGGGTGGGCGCCCACGTTTTCCCACAGAGGAGCAGAGTCAGAGGTCTGTGAGTGGGCCAGGAGCGGAATCTCCTGGCCGCCCCAGCGCCCTGGGAAAGCCGCACAGGGACAGAGCGAAAGCCAATTCCAATGCTGGAACTTTTCCGTGTGAGCAGAGGGCTTTCTCGGAGTGAGAGAAAGCCTGATTCCAACAGGCCTGATATCCAGGTCGGCGCGCACGGAGAGTAGGCAAGAGATTCCCCCGAACTCTTCAGAGGTTAGCGCCCGTGTTTTCCCACAGAGGAGCAGAGTCAGAGGCCTGTGAGCGGATCAGGAGAGGAATCTCTGAGCCGCCCCAGCACCCTGAGGGGACCGTGCACAGGATAGAGTGAGAGCCAATTCCAACGCTCGATCTTTTCCGTGTGGGTAGGAATTTCACTTGAAGTGTGACCCGGCTGGTCTGACATCCTGGTGGGCATGCACGGAGAGTGGACAAAAGATTCCTCTGAACGCCTGAGGAGTGGGCACTCGTGTTATACCACAGAGGGGCAGAGCCAGAGGTCTTTTAGTGGGCAGAAGCCCCGCCTGATTATGCTAGCAACTCTGACTGACTGAGCTTTACTCAGAGCCCTGTCCTGAGTGGGAATAGAGTGGGGAGTTGCCAGTTCTTTGAGCTACTTACTATCCAGGCAGAGGCAGCAGCAACCCCATAGATGGATTATCAGGCTTCTAATTGTGGAAGGAAAGATTAGGAGAGAGGCTCCAGGAACACTCTCACAGTGAGAGACCCTCTCACTGTTGGAGCCTATAAACACTAATGAGCCTCGACTGCCAACGAGACTGAAGCCCAATACATGACATCTCCATAGAGAATTATCAAACCTCTTCCAGAGAGTACCACAGGGGCAGAACCCGGGGTACAAAGTCACCGACCAGGAAGAGAAACAGAAAAGAAAAAGCAAGACGATAACCTCTCAAAATCAAGAATAATCTGCAGACTTTATAACCTATCCCATTTTATTATATTTGTTCGTCTGTGTCTCTTTTCTTCATTCTTGATTTTTTTTTCTATTCCAATTTGGTCATTTAATTCTCTCTCAGTCTTACTCTTGCCTCTTTTTGAACTACACTACCCATAAGTGTTACATCTCCCATTATCTTTTCTTTCCTCCTCCTTTCTCTCTATGAGGGTTGCAATCCAAAACCCCTAACTCTCTCTCTCTCCTCCTTTTTCTTTTTTCTTCTTTTAGTGGTTCCATCTTTTCTCTCTCTCTCTCTCTCTCTCTCTCTCTCTTTTCTCCCTCTATATTAGTCTCTTCCTTTCTCCTTTATGTCTTCTGTCATTCAAACCTCAATAACAAACAAAATATCTTATCTGGGACTCAAACTTAAGTTTGTGGCATTTTGGAGGGTTTTTACTTCACCTTTTTAACACATTAGCAGTGCTCCCATCCCTGGTTCTCCATTTTATCTAGTTCTTGTTCCACTTAATAAAATAGTAATTTTTTAATTTTCCACCCCTTTTTCCTGTTTTCCTCTTATTCCTCTCATCATAACTCTGAGTCAATCAATACCTAAAAGCAAATCATTTTATTCTTGACGCAAATTTTTTCCTTATTTGCTTTTTGTGGGTCTATACTGCCCCCCCCTTTTATATATTGTGACATTCGAATAAAGGCCATAAAATACATTAATGGGCTTTGGAAATAACTTCAAAGGAACTAGTCCAGTAAATACAACTCATTCCCGGAATAGATGAGTCCTTGAGATAAAAAAGTCATTAGATTCCCAGGATGACTAGGAACAGATGAGTCCTTGAAATAGGGAAGTCATAAAACTCCTAAGATGATTAGTGTAACCACATCCTGGAGGATAGATAGGGACTTCTCCAGCTGGGGGCTTTTCACTGTATGACTGGTTACTAAGGCACATGACTAAAATTTAATTTGGGGGAGCCAATTGCTAAACGCAAAATTCGCTTCTGTATAAACCACTTGCTTGCTACACTATAAAAACCCCTAGACTGTAGGCGCTCGGTGTGACTCTGGTGACTGCCACCTGAGCTCACCCCTGCACAGGTTTGCTTTTTTTCTTGGCCATAAAACTTTGTCTAAAACTCTCCAAACGTCTCCAGTGTTTGTTTTACCCGGTGAGTGCAACATATATATATTTTTTTCTTTTATTTATTTCTTTTTCTTTTTCTTATTTTTTCTTTTTCCTTTACCCCTTTATTACTTCTCCCCAATTCAGGCGCTCCACTACAGGTATTGTTTGTTCTATTTAGAACAATATAAATCACAGTTCATCGCAAGACTTTCTCAAGAAAAAGGGGAGAAGAGAGGAGAGGAAAAAAGGAGGGGAAGGAATAATTCCCTTTTATTCTAAAATTTTTATCTTATTTTATTTCTCTTTATTTAATGATTATTTTTTTAAAAAACTGCAATTTTTTATATTTATTTTTATTTTTTTAACTTTTTATTCCATATAAAATCTCATTAATACTATCAAGAAAACCACTCTCAGATGCCATTAAAGGAGAGATAACCAAATATCATGGATACAAAAGAAAGAGAGGTAACACAGAGAGATGAGGAAAAATCTATGGAGAAAAAATTTAAGATATTGGAAACCTTGGAGTTAAATGACAGAGAATTTAAAATAGAAATCATAAAAATAATCAGAGATATACAAGAAAACACAGAAAGGCAATTTAGGGAGCTCAGAAAACAACTCAATGAACACAAAGAGTATATCTCCAAGGAAATTGAAACTATAAAAACAAACCAAACAGGGATGAAAAACTCAATTTATGAGCTGAAAAATGAGGTAACAAGCTTAGCTAATAGAACAGGCCAGATAGAAGAAAGGATTAGCAAAATAGAAAACAAGCAACTTGAGGCACAACAAAGAGAAGAAGAAAGAGATTCAAAAATTAAAAAAAAATGAGATAGCCCTACAAGAATTATCTGACTCCATCAAAAAGAATAACATAAGAATAATAGGTATATCAGAGAGAGAAGAGAGAGAAAATGGAATGGAGAACATACTCAAACAAATAATAGATGAGAACTTCCCAAGCCTGTGGAAAAAACTAAAACCTCAAATTCTAGAAGCAAACAGAACTCCAAGTTTTCTTAACCCCAACAAACCTGCTTCAAGGCAAATCATAATAAAATTGGCACAAACCAACTGCAAAGATAAAATTCTCAAGGCAGCCAGGGAAAAGAAGAATACAATATATAAAGGAAGGCCCATTAGATTATCATCAGATTTCTCAACAGAAACTCTACAAGCTAGAAGAGAGTGGACCACAATATTTAAAGTCCTGAAAGAGAGGAACTTTCAGCCATGAATACTATACCCATCAAAGCTATCCTCCAAATATGAAGGAGAAATAAAAACATTCACAGATACAGAAAAGATGAGAGAATTTATCACCAGAAAACCCCCACTAAAGGAATTACTAAAGGGGGTTCTCCAATCAGATACAAAGAATAAAAAAAAAAAGCCACAAGTAAAAGCTCCAAGAAGAACATAACAAAACCAACTTTAAACTGTGACAACAAAAAAAAGGTGGGGGGAAAGATGGAGATTAACAGTAGCAAAGGGAGATGGAGTGCAAAAGTACTCACAAAATAGTGCACTACACTGAACAGGGTAGGAACCCATTTCATTAATTAATGGTAACCACCATTGAAAAAACCACCACAGAAGCACATGATTTAAAAAAGATAGCAACAGAAGAAAGATGTATGGAACACAACCAAATAAAAACAAAAGATAGAAAAACAAAAGAGAAGAATCAAACAAGGCACAAAACTAACAGAAAGCAATCTATAAAATGGCAATAAGGAACTCACAAGTGTCAATAATTATACTAAATGTAAACAGATTAAACTCACCAATAAAAACGCACAGAGTAGCCGAATGGATCAAAAAAGAAAGTTCAACTGTATGCTGCCTACAAGAAATTCATCTAAGTAACAAGGATAAAAACAAATTCAATGTGAAAGGCTGGAAAACAATACTCAAAGCAAATAACATCCACAAAAAAGCAGGCGTAGCAATACTCATATCTGATGATGCTAACTACAAGAAAACAAAAGTACTCAGAGTCAAAAATGGGCATTTCATAATGGCTAAGGGGACACTGAATCAAGAAGACATAACAATTCTTAATATATATGCACCAAACTAAGGAGCACCAAAATATATGACAGCTACTTATTGACCTTAAAACAAAAACTGACAAAAATACAATCATACTTGGAGACCTAAATACACCACTGACGGCTCTAGATCGGTTATCCAAACAGAGAATCAACACAGATATAGCGGCCTTAAACAAAACACTAGAGCACCTGGATATGACAGACAACTACAGGACATTTCATCCCAAAGTGACTGAGTATACATTTTTCTCCAATGTACATGGATCATTCTCAAGAACTGACCATATGTTGGGCCACAGAAACAACATCAGCAAATTCAGAAAAATCGAAGTTGTTCCAAGCATATTTTCTGATCATAAAGCCTTGAAACTAGAATTCAACTGCAAAAAAGAGAAAAAATCCCACAAAAATGTGGAAACTAAACAACATACTTTTAAAGAATGAATGGGTCAAGGAAGAAATAAATGCAGAGATCAAAAGATATATACAGACAAATGAAAATGACAATATGACATATCATAATCTATGGGATGCAGCAAAAGCAGTGAAAAGAGGGAAGTTCATATCACTTCAGGCATATATGAACAAACAAAGAGAGCCCAAGTGAACCACTTAACTTCATACCTTAAGGAACTAGAAAATGAAGAACAAAGACAACTCAAAACCAGCCGAAGAAAGGAGATAATAAAAATCAGAGCACAAAATGTTGGAGAGGCTGTGGAGAAAAAGGAACCCTCATACACTGTTGGTGGGAATGTAAAGTAGTACAACCATTATGGAAGAAAGTATGGTGGTTCCTCAAAAAACTGAAAATAGAACTACATTATGACCCAGCAATCCCTCTACTGGGTAAATATCCCAAAAAATCTGAAACATTGATACGTAAAGACACATGCAGCCCCATGTTTATTGCAGCATTGTTCACAGTGGCCAGGACATTTAAACAACCAAAAAGCCCATCAATAGATGACTGGATAAAGAAGATGTGGCACATATACACTATGGAATACTACTCAGCCATAAGAAATGATGACATCGGAACATTTACAGCAAAATGGTGGGACCTTGATAACATGATACGAAGCGAAATAAGTAAATCAGAAAAAAACAGGAAATGTATTATTCCATACGTAGGTGGGGCATAATAGTAAAACTAAGAGACATTGATAAGAGTGTGGTGGTTATGGGGGGGAGGGGGGAATGGGAGAGGGATAGGGTGTGGGGAGGGGCACAAAGAAAACAATATAGAAGGTGACAGAGGACAATCTGACTTTGGGTGGTGGGTATGCAACATAATTGAATGACAAGATAACCTGGACTTGTTATCTTTGAATATATGTATCCTGATTTATTGATGTCACCCCATTAAAAAAATAAAATTATTAAAAAAATTAGAGCAGAAATAAATGAAATAGAGAACAGAAAAACTATAGAAAAAATTAATAGAACAAGGAGCTGGTTCTTTGAAGAGATCAACAAAATTGACAAACCCTTGGCAAGACTTACCAAGGAAAAAAGAGAAAGAACTCATATAAACAAAATCCAAAATGAAAAAGTAGAAATCACCACTGACATCGTAGATATACAAAGAATTATTGTAGAATACTATGAAAAACTTTATGCCATTAAATTCAACAATCTAGAAGAAATGGATAAATTCCTAGAACAATACAACCTTCCTAGACTGAGTCAAGAAGAAGCAGAAAGCCTAAACAGATCTATTATTAGAGAAGAAATAAAAAAACCATTAAAAACCTCCCCAAAAATAAAAGTCCAGGCCCAGACAGCTATACCAGTGAATTTTATCAAACCTTCAAAGAAGACTTGGTTCCTATTCTACAGAAAGTCTTCCAAAAAATTGAAGAAGAAGCAATACTTCAAAACACATTTTTTGAGGCAAACATAACCCTTATACCAAAACCAGGCAAGGATGGCACAAAAAAAGAAAACTACAGACCAATACCTCTAATGAATACAGATGTTAAAATGTTAAACAAAATACTAGCAAATCGAATACAACAACATATTAAAAAAATAATACATCATGATCAAGTGGGATTCATCCCAGAATCTTAAGGATGGTTCAACATACGTAAAACGGTTAACGTAATACACCATATCAACAAAACAAAGAACAAGAACCACATGATATTATCAATAGATGCAGAAAAGGCTTTTGATAAAATACAACACAATTTTATGTTTAAGACTCAACAAAATGGGTATAGAAGAAAAATATCTCAACATGATACAGGCCATATATGATAAACCATCAGCTAACATCATACTAAATGGCACTAAACTGAAGACTTTCCCCCTTAAATCAGGAACAAGACAGGGTTGTCCACTCTCTTCACTCTTATTTAATGTGGTACTAGTGTTTCTAGCCAGAGCAATCAGACAAGACAAGGAAATAAAAGGCATCCATATCAAAAAAGAAGAAGTAAAGGTATCACTTTTTGCAGATGATATGATCCTATATATCGAAAACCCCAAAGAATCCACAAAAAGACTACGATAAAAAATAAGCCAATACAGTAAGGTCACAGGATACAAAATTAACATACAGAAGTCAATAGCCTTTCTATATGCCAACAATGAAACATTTGAGAATGAACTCAAAAGAATAATCCACTTCACTATTGCAACAACAAAAAAAAATACCTAGGAATAAACATAACAAAGAATGTAAAAGACTTATAAAATGAAAACTATAAATCATTGTTAAGAGAAATCGAAAAAGATATTATGAGATAGGAGAATATTCCTTGTTCTTGGTTAGGAAGAATAAATATAATCAAGATGGTCATATTACCCAAAGCAATATACAAATTTAATGCAATTCCCATCAAATTCCAATGACATTTTTTAAAGAAATGGAGCAGAAAATAATTAGATTTATATGGAACTATAAAAAACCCCGAATAGCCAAAGCAATCCTAAAGAAAAAGAATGAAGCTGGGGGCATTACAATACCTTACTTCAAACTATATTATAGGGCCACGACAATCAAAACAGCATGGTATTGGCAGAAAAATAGACACTCAGACCAATGGAAAAGAATAGAAAGCTCAGAAATAAAACCACATATATATAGTCAAATAATTTTTGATAAAGGGGCCAACAACACACAATGGAGAAAAGAAAGCCTCTTCAACAAATGGTGCTGGGAAAACTGGAAAGCCACATGCAAAAGAATGAAGCTGGACTACAGTTTGTTCCCCTGTACTAAAATTAACTCAAAATGGATCAAAGATCTAAACAGAAGACCTGAAACAATAAAGTACATTGAAGAAGATATAGGTACTCAACTCATGGACCTGGGTTTTAAAGAGCATTTTATGAATTTGACTCCAATGGCAAGAGAAGTGAAGGCAAAAATTAATGAATGGGACTACATCAGACTAAGAAGTTTTTGCTCAGCAAGAGAAACTGATAACAAAATAAACTGAAAGCCAACTAAATGGGAAATGATATTTTCAAACAACAGCTCAGATAAGGGCCTAATATCCAAAATATACAAAGAACTCATTAAACTCAACAACAAACAAACAATCAAGCCAATAAAAAAATGGGAAGAGGACATGAACAGACACTTCTCCCAGGAAGAAATACAAATGGCCAACAGATATATGAAAAGATGCTCATCTTAATTTGTTATTAGAGAAATGCCAATCAAAACTACAATGAGATACCACCTCACCCCTGTTAGATTAGCTATTATTAACAAGACAGGTAATAGCAAATGTTGGAGAGGTTGTGGAGAAAAAGGAACCCTCAGCCACTGTTGATGGAATGTAAAGTAGTACAACCATTATGGAATAAAGTATGGTTTTTCCTCAAAAAACTGAAAATAGAACTTCCTTATGACCCAGCAATCCCTCTACTGGGTGTATACCCCAAAAACTCAGAAACATTGACTCGTAAAGACACATGCAGCCCCATGTTCATTGGAGCATTGTTCACAGTGGCGAGGACATGGAAAAAACCAAAAAGCCCATCAATAGATGACTGGATAAAGAAGATGTGACACATATACACTATGTTATACAACTCAGCCATAAGAAATGATGACATCGGATCATTTATAGCAAAATGGCGGGATCTTGACAACATTATACGGAGTGAAATAAGTAAATCAGAAAAAAACAGGAACTGCATTATTCCATACGTAGATGGGAAATAAAAGTGAGACCAAGAGACATTGATAAGTGTGTGGTGGTTACGGGGGTGGGGGGGAGAGGGAGAGGGAAGGGGGAGGGGGAGGGGCACAAAGAGAACTAGATAGAAGGTGACAGAAGACAATCTGACTTTGGGTGATGGGTATGCAACTTAATTGAATGACAAGATAACCTGGACATGTTATCTTTGAATATATGTATCTTGATTTACTGATGTCACCCCATTAAAAATAAATAAATAAATATCATTTTTTTAAAAAAAGTAGGGCTACCACTGATTTTGTTATTTCACTCTTTTTTTGTAAGTGTTTAATTTGTGACTTTATTAAAAGATCAAATAATTCAATAATATAATAACTTATTATCAGGAAAATGTTTTTAATGAAAATTCCAGATAAGAGTTCTATATATACTTAACCTTCTGAAATCTGGAGTCCATTTAATTTTCTTGAAAAATTTAAAGTTACTTCAAGGTTGGCCAAATCCTATAGAATATTGTACTTAATGGAATGTTTATGGTTTAAAGGAAGGTTGTTCTTAACCTGTTGTCTATGGGTCCCTGAGGACTCTGGGTAGGTTTCAATGGATTTGGAAATTCTATTAAAATTGTGTCAATATTTTGCACAAATTTAGACACATGTATACACATTCTTTTTTTTAATCTTATTTTTATTAATTTTAATGCAGTGACATTGATAAATCAGGGTACATATGTTCTGAGAAAACATCTCCAGATTATTTTGATCTTTGATTATGCTGCATACCCCTCACTCAAAGTCAAATCGTCTTCCGTCACCTTCTATCTGGTTTTCTTTGTGCCTCTACCCTCCCTTCACTCCCTCCCTCTTCTTCCTCGCCCCTACCCCACCCCTCCACCCCACTCCCTGTTACCATCACATTCTTGTCCATGTCTCTGAGTCTCATTTTTATGTCCCATCTATGCATTGGTTCATATAGTTCTTAGTTTTTTTTTCTGATTTACTTATTTCACTCCGTATAATGTTATCCAAGTCCATCCACGTTATTGTAAATGATCCGATGTCATCATTTCTTATGGCTGAGTAGTATTCCATAGTATATATGTACCAAAGCTTTTTAATCCACTCGTCCTCTGACAGACACTTGGGCTGTTTCCAGATCTTCTCTATTGTGAACAATGCTGCTATAAACATGGGGATGCATTTCTTCTTCTGAAACCATTCTATGGTGTCCTTGGGGTATATTCCTAAAAGTGGGATGGCTGGGTCAAAAGGCAGTTCGATTTTCAGTTTTTTTAGGAATCTCCATACTGTTTTCCACAGAGGCTGCATCAGTCTGCATTCCCACCAGCAATGCAGGAGGGTTCTCTTTTCTCTACATCCTCGCCAGCACTTATTCTGTGTTGTTTTGTTGATGAGCACCATTCTAACAGGTGTGAGATGATATTTCATTGTGGTTTTAATTTGCATTTCTCTAATGATTAGTGATGTTGAGCATTTTTTCATATGCCTATTGGCCATCTGTATATCCTCTTTGGAGAAGTGTCTATTCATTTCTTTTGCCTATTTTTTAATTGGATTGTTTGTCTTCCTGGTGTTGAGATTTACAAGTTCTTTATAAATTTTGGTTATTAACTCCTTATCAGACATACTGTCAAATATGTTCTCCCATTGTGTAGTTTGTCTTTTTATTCTGTTTTTATTGTCTTTGGCCATGCAAAAGCTTTTTAGTTTGATATAGTCCCATTTGTTTATCCTGTCTTTTATTTCCCTTGCCGTGGAGATAAATCAGCAAATATATTGCTGCGAGAGATGTCAGAGAGCTTACTGCCTATGTTTTCTTCTAATGTTATTTCACTCTTAATTGGCATGAAACTTCTAAAATTGACAGCAATAAAGCTGTGGATATGCATTTGCTCAGTGGCTGAGTGGCTTAGGACATTCCATAAATAGGTGAAATTATGAAATTCTTGAAGGCCTAAGGTCTACTGTGTTCTGGAACCTGCCAAGCTGTGCAGACTACACTTCACTTCCCAGCTTTATGTGGCCAAACAATGCACTCATAGATTATGAAGCTTTAGAGAGGATAGCTTGGCTTCAATAAAAGTTATGTGTTTGGGAGCAAAGATTGTCATTCACTTAGGCTCACACTGTCCGTTACAGTGATCACTAGCCATAGGGGTCTATTGAGCTCTTGAAATGTAGCCCAGTTTGAATTGTGCTGTAAGTGGAGACATGCACACCAGATTTTAAAGATCTGTTATGAAAATTTCTAAATATCTTATTAAGATTTTTTGCATTTTCCATGTACAAATGATAATGTGTTAAATATAATACATTATGAAAATTAATTTTAGCAATTTCTTTCTACTTATTTTAGTAAGGCTTCCAGAAAATTAAACTTTATACATATAGTTCTCAATTGTGTCTCAAATTTTTTTTCTATTAAACCCTACTCCCTAAAAGTTGGGAAAGAGATCTTAAATACCTTCTCTGGGTCCAGCACTGGTAAATTCCATGTTTTCTTGCTCCGTATATTTCCAGAGTCAAGTACAGTGCCTGACACATAATAGGTGCTTATTCTTAAATGAACAAGTGAATGATTGAATGCCATGAATTCACCCTCTAACATTTCAACTCTAGGGAAACACTGACTTTGGAAAAGAAAGACAAGATGAAATTCTTTCCCCATGTAGCTCCACCCTGCTGTTGCTTGATTGTCAGTAAAAAGTACTTGGAAAATTGTAGGAGTTCAAGACTCAACTCAGCAAGTCACATGTTGTGTGACCATAAGCAAATCACTTCTCTCTAATTTCTTTTCCTTAGTATAGTAAGAAGTTCAGGCCAGACAGCTACTCTAGGCCCATTGTAGTGCTGATATTCTAAGTCTATGACAGGGATAGAGGGAACATTTAAGAACTTATATTCCATTCAGTATCACCACAAACTTTTCAAATTCTCTTTTGGCTTCCTCTTGCTGCTTTACTTTTACTCATTCTATTTCACCTTTGTCCATTATACTCTGTGCTCTTGATTATGTCTCTCTTCTCTGTCCCCCAAGCAATGCCAGAACTGTCCTTCTCTTATTTTTGTGTTGTTCTTCTTCTACAGTTGCTGGGGATGAAAAATGAGGAAGGAAAAAATCTTTCACATTCCTGAAGCAACTATAGAACAGGTTTTGAATGGAGTGGGATTTCTTGTTCACCTGTACTTTCAGCATTCTGCCAGTGGTAATGGACAGTGCAGACAAATAAGAGGCTTAATAGAGCAGTGGGGTCCTGGGGCAAGATTTCAGTCCAGACAACTCAAGGCTAACATTTGCTAACCTGTTACTGTTTCTAACATTTCCCCTAAAGCTATGGGACTCTAGAGTGCCAATTTGAAACATTTGCTTATCTAGATGTTGAATGGGAACCACAAGTCACTAGATTAGGGGTCATATATTCAAATGCCTTCTAAAGGGCCAGGCAGAGAACATCAATAGATAAGGTGGGTTAGTGTAAGCCAATTAGAAATAGTAGAAGCTGTGGCAAACCAGAGAGCACTTTTTCTGGCTAAAGGCATTTAAATAATTCTTCCTTTTTAAAAAATGCTGTGGTGACTAAAAAAACACAACTCTAGACTGCATCTGGCTCATATCCAATATACTTCGAAGTTTGTCATCTTGCCTAGCTTATCTATTGTCTAAGTTCCAGCTAGATTTTTCAAAATTCTAGATTTTTTTTCATGATTAAGACAAATAGCATTAGAAATAGTAGTCTATATTTTAAGTTTCAATAAGTATATGCAAATCTTACCTTCCTCCACCTATTCTTCAATTCTAAAAATATCTTTATTTCCACCCTGGGCCTCAATTTTTTTCAAGGGTTGCTTGAGTATTAGTGATGACTAAACTTCAAACCGAAGCAGAGTCTTCATGAGAATTGCATCCTTTGAAATCTGATTATAAATTTTCTGCAAATTTTCCTAAAACTTAAAATACTAATGGGAAGAATTACTTTGAATATGTCCAGACTGTCATGGAGTTTGAAGTTGCTAAGCCACATCTGCCTCTATAATGTATTCTTCTACCCGCAGAGAGGAAAATATGTCCTCACATCCAAATGACCTAAATATACAGTTATCAGTCCTCTGTCATCCTGCAATATCATCCCCAGAAGACAATGATCACTCTGCAGATAAGGTCTTTGTCTTAACCATTCTTGTAGCCCCGGCACCCAGTGCCAGGTTTGGCACTCAAAGTTTATTGAACTCAACTCTCACACTGCATGTCTATGGATCTCAACTGGTTCCTTCCCTAAATACTAATTTTTCACCATTTATTTGTTAATTTAGCATACATCCATTGCAGGTATATTTTTCATTATGAAAACGAGAGGGAAATATTTAAACACATCATTTTTTTCTGTAATATTTTCAAAGAAAGACTTATATCTTGAGTATCAGTTGTTGAGTGTTAAACACTCTTCTAGGTACTTAAGACACACTGGTGAAATGACAGCCAGTCCCTGCTCTCACAGAATTCACAATTGACAATGGTAAAGGATGAGATTTGGTGGAATTCTGACACCACTTCTTTGAGAAAGTCTTCCATGGCTCCTCATCTAACTAACTTGTCTCTCCTATGCAATGTATGAACCCCTGACCACTACTCTGGTTGCTCGAAATTTGAGTTGCTTGTCTACTTCAATGTCTCTCAATCTGTACTATGGGGGGTTTACAAGCAGAGACTTGAGCTTTATCATGCTGCACAACCAGGGCATATTATGGTTTCTGCCACAGAACAAACACATAGTAAGTGTGTGATAACTTAGTAGATAAAATAATTAACAATTCTATCTATAAGTTTGAAAATGACCAATGAGACTCAAGAATATCGGAGTCATAATACTTTGTAGTTTAATTAGTTGAGGTAGAACGCAAAGCAATAGGATACTAAAAGACTAAAGAAAGACTATCTTGGAGCAGGCATGGCATAGAGTCCATGCAAGAATCTGTTCTCATTGCATGATTCTGAGCATTCCATTTTAGGGTTGCAAGAAACACAATAACATTGTAGCTCAGCAAAAAACCACTAGATTTTGTAGGCAGTGTTAATTTGAAGCAGAAGTTTAAAAAGACTCTTGGAATATATTTATTTCACCCTTCTTGCTACATATATAGTAATAAAATATAAGATTAAATTCATATCTATATTCATGTCTACAATTTCTTTTGCTTTTCATAGTTAAAAATGCTATTAAACGTGAAAAAAAATGTGGGGAAACTAAACCATCTGAGGTTAGCACATACAAATAATTATCTGCAAAAGAGGTACCTGGATTTGAAGCTTTTCATGCTGTAGGTTTTTTTTTCTAGTGTTCATTTGAAAAATAGTGTTTCCTTAAAGATAATTATTGGGGAATTGAGCATTATTTTCTCAGTTGTACTATATGAAATGTCAAATCCATATTGATTCTTATACGTGTAAAAATTCCTTTGTCTATAGCTTTTTTTATAAATAAATTTTTATTAATGTTAATGGGGTGACATCAATAAATCATGGTACATATATTCAAAGAAAACATGTCCAGGTTATCCGGTCATTCAATTATGTTGCCTACCCATCACCCAAAGTCAGATTGTCCTCCATCACACTCTATCTAGTTTTCTTTGTGCCCCTCCTCCTCCTCCTTCCCCTCTCCCTCCTTCCCTCCTGCACCTCGCCTCTCCACCACCCCTGGTAACCACCACACACTTGTCCATGTCTCTTCTTTTTAAAGATTTTTTAAATTTATTCATTATAGAGAGGGGAGAGAGAGTGAGAGAAAGAGAAAGAGAGAGAGAGAGAGAGAGAGAGAGAGAGAGAGAAGGGGGAAGGAGCAGGAAACATCAACTCCCATATGTGCCTTGACCAGGCAAGCCGAGGGTTTTGAACCTGCAACCTCAGCATTTCCAGGTTGATGCTTTATCCACAGCACCACCACAGGTCAAGCTTGTCCATGGCTCTTAGTCTCGTTTTTATGTCCCACCAATGTATGGAATCATGTAGTTCTTGTTTTTTTCTGATTTACTTATTTCACTCCATATAATGTTATCAAGATCCCACCATTTTGTTGTAAATGATCCGATGTCATCATTTCTTATGACTGAGTAGTATTCCATAGTGTATATGTGCCACATCTTCTTTATCCAGTCATCTATTGAAGGGCTTTTTGGTTGTTTCCATGTCCTGGCCACTGTGAAAAATGCTGAAATGAACATGAGGCTACATGTGTCTTAATGTATCAGTATTTCTGAGTTTTTGGGGTATATACCCAGGAGAGAGATTACTGGGTCATAAAGTAGTTCTATTTTCAGTTTTTTGAGGAACCACCATTTTTTCTTCCATAATGGTTGTACTACTTTATATTTCCACCAACAGTGAATGAGGGTTCCTTTTTCTCCACAGCCTCTCCAGCATTTGCTATTACCTGTCTTGTTGATAATAGCTAATCTAACAGGTGTGAGGTGGTATCTCATTGTAGTTTTGATTTGAATTTCTCTAATATCTAATGAAGATGAGCATCTTTTCATTTATCTGTTGGTCATTTGTATTTTTTCCTGGAAGAAGTGTCTGTTCATGTTCTCTTCTCATTTTTTTATTGGATTGTTTGTTTGATTGTTGTTGAGTTTTATGAGTTCTTTGTATAGTTTGGATAGTAAGCCCTTATCTGAGCTGTTGTTTGAAAATATCATTTCCCATTTACTTGGCTGTCTGTTTATTTTGTTGTCAGTTTCTCTTGCTGAGCAAAAACTTTTTATTCTGATGTCGTCCATTCATTTATCTTTGCCTTCACTTCTCTTGCCTATGAAGTCAAATTCATAAAATGCTCTTTAAAACCCAGGGCTATGAGTTTAATACCTATGTCTTTTTCTATGTACTTTATTGTTTCATGTCTTATATTTAGGTCTTTGATCCATTTTACATTAATTTTCATATAAGGGGACAAGCTGTAGTCGAGTTTCATTCTTTTGCATGTGGCTTTCCAGTTTTCCCAGCACCATTTGTTGAAGAGGCATTCTTTTCTCCATTGTGTGTTGTTGGCACTTTTATCAAAAATTATTTGACCATATATATGTGGTTTTATTTCTGGACTTTCTATTCTTTTCCATTGGTCTGAGTGTCTATTTTTCTGCCACTACTATGCTGTTTTGATTGTCAGGGCCTTATAATATAGTTTGAAGTCAAGTATTATAATACCCCCAGCTTCATTCTTTTTTCGTAGGATTGCTTTGGCTAATTGCGGTTTTTTATAGTTCCATAAAAATCTGATGATTTTTTGTTCCATTTCTTTAAAGAATGTCATAGGAATTTTGATGGGAATTGCATTAAATTTATATATTGCTTTGGGTAATATGGCCATTTTGATTATATTTATTCTTCCTATCCAAGAACAAGGAATATTTTTCCATCTCATTGTATCTTTTTCGATTTCCCTTAACAATACTTTGTAGTTTTTATTATATAGGTCCTTTACATTCTTTGTTATGTTTATTTCTAGGTATTTGATTTTTTTATTGCAATCATGAAGGAGATTATTTTTATGAGCTCGTTTTCTAATATTTCATTGTTGGTATGTAGAAAAGCTATGGACTTTTGTATGTTAATTTTGTATCCTGCGACCTTACTGTATTGGCTTATTGTTTCTAGTAATCTTTTTGTGGAATCTTTGGGGTTTTCGATGTATAGGATCATATCATCTGAAAAAGTGATACCTTTACTTCTTCTTTTCTGAGATAGATGCCTTTTATTACTTTCTCTTGTCTGATTGCTCTGGCCAGACCTTCTAGCACCACATTAATAAGAGTGGAGAGAGAAAAAAAAAGAGTGGAGAGAGTGGAAAACCCTATCTTGTTCCTGATTTAAGGTAGAAAATCCTCAGTTTTATGCCATTTAATATGATGTTGGCTGATGGTTTATCATATATGGCCTTTATCATGTTGAGATATTTTCCTTCTATACCCATTTTGATGAGAGTCTTAAACATAAAGTTGTGTTGTATTTTATCAAATGCCTTTTCTGCATCTATTGATAAGGATCATGTGATTTTTGTTCTTTGTTTTGTTAATATGGTGTATTACGTTAACCATTTTATGTATGTTGAACCATCCTTGAGATTCTGGGATGAATCCCCACTTGATCATGATGTATTATTTTTTTAATATGTTGTTGTATTCTATTTGCCAGTATTTTGTTTAGTATATTAGCATCTATATTCATTAGAGATATTGGTCTGTAGTTTTCTTTTTTTGTGCTGTCCTTGCCAGGTTTCGGTATGAGGGTTATGTTGGCCTCATAAAATGTGTTTGGAAGTATTGCTTCTTCTTCAATTTTTTGAAAGACTTTGAGTAGAATAGGAACCAAGTCTTCTTTGAATGTTTGATAGAATTCACTTATATAACCGTCTGGGCCTGGACTTTTATTTTTGGGGAGGTTTTTAGTAGTTTTTTCTATTTTCTCCCTGCTAATAGGTCTGTTTAGGCTTTCTGCTTTTTCATGACTCAGTCTAGGTAGGTAGTATTGTTCTAGGAATTTATCCATTTCTTCTAGATTGTTGAATTTGGTGGCATATAGTTTTTCATAGTATTCTACAATAATTCTTTGAGTATCTATGCTGTCTGTGGTGATTTCTCCTCCTTCATTTTGGATTTTGTTTATATGAGTTCTTTCTCTTTTGTCTTTGGTGAGTCTTGCCAAGGGTTTGTCAATTTTGTTGATATTTTCCAAGAACCAGCTCTTTTTTCTATTATTTTTTTCTATAGTTTTTCTGTTCTCTATTTCAATTTTATCTGCTCTGATTTTTTATTATCTCCTTCTTTGGCTGGTTTTGGGTTGTCTTTGTTCTCCTTTTTCTAGTTCCTTAAGGGGAGAAGTTAAGTGGTTAATTTGGGATCTCTCTGGTTTGTTCATATGGGGCTGAAGTGTTATGAACTTCCCTCTTATTACTCCTTTAGCTGCATCCCAGAGATTCTGATATGTCCTATTGTCATTTTCATTTATCTGTATATATATTTTGATCTCTGCACTTATTTCTTCTTTTACCCATTCATTTTTTAAAAGTATGTTGTTTAGTTTCCACATTTTTGTAGGATTTTTCCCTCTTTTTTGCAGTTGAATTTTAGTTTCAAGGCTTTATGATCAGAAAATATGCTTGGTACAATTTCAATTTTTATGAATTTGCTGATGTTATTTTTGTGGCCCAACATATGGTCAATTCTTGAGAATGTTCCATGTACACTAGAGAAAAATGTACACTCTGTCGCTTTGGGATGAAGTGTCCTGTAGATGTCTATCATAACCAGGTGCTCTAGTGTTTCGTTTAAGGCCAATATATCTTTATTGATTCTCTGTTTGGATGACCAATCTAGAGCTGTTAGTGGTGTACATGTATGAATGTATTTTTGTCAGTTTTTGTTTTTAGGTCAATATGTAGCTGTCTTATATAATTTGGTATTCCTTGGTTTGGTGTATATATATTAAGGATTGTTATGTCTTTTTGGTTCAGTGTCTTGTTAATCATTATGAAATGACCATTTTTGTCTCTGAGTACTTTTTCTGTCTTGTAGTCAGCATTATTAGATATGAGTATTGTTACAGCTGCTTTTTTTTGGATGTTATTTGCTTGGAGTATTGTTTTTTAGCATTTCACTTTGAATTTGTTTTTATCCTTGATGCTTAGATGTATTTTTTGTAGGCAGCATACAGTTGGATTTTCTTTTTTAATCCATTCTGCTACTCTGTGTCTTTTTATTGGTGAGTTTAATCTATTTACATTTAGTGTAATTATTGACACTTGTGGATTCCCTATCGCCTTTTTACAAATTGCTTTCTGTTAGTTTTGTATCTTGTTTGATTCTTCTCTTTTGTTTTCATATCATTTATTTTTGTTTGTTTGTATTCCATACTTCTTTCCTCTGTTGCTACCTTTTTTAAGTCATGTGCTTCTGTGGTGGTTTTTTCAAGAGTATTTTCCATTAAGAAATAAATGAAAAGCGTACCTACCATATTCAGTGTAGCACCCTATCTTGTGAGTGTTTCTGTACTTCAATCATCCTTTGCTACTGTTAATCTCCGTCCTCTCCCCCCCTTTTTTTTTTTTGCTTTTGTTGTCGCAGTTTAAATTTGGTTTTACTGTGTTCTTGGTGGAGCTTTTACTTGTGGTTTTGTTTTGTTCTTTGGATCTGGTTGGAAAACCCCCCTTTAGTATTTTCTAGAGTGGGGTTTTTCTGATGATAAATTTCCTCATCTTTTCTGTATTTGTGAATGTTTTTATTTTTCCTTCGTATTTGAAGGAAAGCTTTGATGGGTATAGTATTCTTGGCTGAAAGTTCCTCTCTTTCAGGGCTTTAAATATAGGGATCCACTCTCTTCTAGCTTGTAGAGTTTCTGCTGAGAAATCTGATGATAATCTAATAGGCCTTCCTTTATATGTTGTATTCTTTTTTTCCCTGGCTCCCTTGAGAATTTTTTCTTTGTTGTTGGTTTGTGCCATCTTCATTATGATTTGCCTTGGAGTGTTCTGTTTGCTTCTTAAATTTTAGGCTTTAGTTCTTTCCACAGGCTTGGGAAATTCTTGTTTATTATTTGGTTGAATATATTCTCCATTCCATTTTCTCTCTCTTCTCTCTCTGATATACCTATTATTCTTATGTTATTCTTTTTGATGGAGTCAGACAATTCCTGTAGGTCTTTCTCATTTTTAAAAAATTTTTAGTTTCTCTCTTTTTCTCTGTTGTGCCTCAAGTTTCTTGTCTTCTCTGTCACTAATCCTACCTTCTATCTGGCCTGTTCTACTAGCTAAGCTTGGTACCTCGTTTTTCAGTTCATGAATTGAGATTTTCATCTATGTTTGATTTGTTTTTATAGTTTCAATTTCCTTGGTAATATATTATTTGTGTTCATTGAGTTGTTTTTTGAGCTCCCTAAATTGCCTTTCTGTGTTTTATTTTATATCTCTGAGTATTTTTAGGATTTCTATTTTAAATTCTCTGCCATTTAGCTCCAAGGTTTCCAATACATTAAATTTTTTCTCCATAGATTTTTCCACATTTATCTGTGTTACTTCTCTATCAATGTATCCATGATATTTTATTTCCTTTTTCTTAATGGCATCTGAGGGTGGTCTTGTTGATAGCACTAATGAGAATTAATAAAGAATAAAAATTAAAAAGAAAAAAGCAAATATAAATGAAAAAAATTGGAAAATAAAACACAAAAACCCAATAATTTATTATTTCCCTTCCCTTCTCTTTCTCCTCTTCCTCTCCTCTTCCCTCCTTTTTAAGAAAATATTGTGATATACTGTGAAGTATATTATGCTAAATGGAACAAAAACTGCCTATAATGGAGGGCCTGATTTGGGGGGAAGTGTTCAAGGGGAAAAAAAGGAAGTAGGGACCCACAAAATGCAAAAAAGGAAAAAAAATTTGGGTCAGGTATAAAATGATTTGCTTGTAAGTGATGGTCGACTAAGAGATATAATGAGAGGGATAAGGGAGAAACAAGAAAAAGGGAAAGAAAACTATTGTATTAAGTGGAGCAAAGACTGAATAGAATGGAGATCCTGGGTTGGGAGGAAAGCTAATGAGTTAAAAGTGAAGTAAAAAGCACCCAAAATGCCACAAAAAAAACCCCAAAAACTTGAGCTCCAAATTAAGTAATTTGTTCTTGATTGAGGATTGAATGAGAGGAAAATTAAAAGGATAAAAGAACAAACTAATAGAAAGGGAGAGACAAGAAAAAAGGGAAAAGGAAAGGAAGAAAAAAATAGAGAGAGAAAGTTAAGGGTTTTAAAGTGTAACCCTCATGGAGAGTAAGGAAGAAAAGAAATAAAATGAAACACTTATGGGTAGTGTAGTTCAAGAAAATGAAAGAGTAAGATAGACAGAGAATAAAAGAACCAAGGTGGAGGAAATAGATATAATACTAATAAAGGCAAGAAGATGAAAGAAACAAAAAAATAATATCACAAATTATAAAGTCTATGGATTGTTTTTGAATTTGAAAGGTTAACTTCTTCCCTTTTCTTTCCTCTCCTTCTTCCTGGTGGGTGACTCTGTAGCCCAGGCTCTGCCCCTGTGGTACGCTTAGGTAGGGATTTGCAGTTGATGAGACTCTGTGTCAATTTCATATATTTGGCTTCAGTCTCATTGGTAGTCAAGGCTTGTTAGTGTTTGCAGGCTCTGACAATGAGAGAGTCTGTATTCCTGGAGCCTCTCTCCTAGTCTCTTCTTCCTGAATTAGCAGCCTGATGATTCAGCTATGAGGCTGCCGCCTCCTCTGCCTGGGGAGTAAGACACTCAAGTAGCTGGCAAATCCCCACTATATCCCCACTTAATGCAGGGCTCTGGGTAAGGCTCTGGCAGTCAGAACAGCCAGCATAATCAGGTGGGGCTGGAAGCCAATTGCTCTCAAGGTGACTTTCTATGAACCTCCAGGCCTATTCAGCATGCCTAGCACTCTGTGAGACCACTCTCTTCAGGCTTTCTGCACTTTGTAACCTGTTTTGGCTGGGAAGAAAATGCCCAAGTCACTTCCTGCAGTACAGGAGGTATAAACATCTGCCATGTCCCTCTTTTTAGCATATATCCCTGAGTATGAAAGCTCTGCCAATCAGAAGTTGCCCCCACCCCTTTAGCAAGAGGCACTAAAAAATATCACGCCTCCTGTCTTGGATTGCTGAACTGAGAGAGATCTTGTCAACTGGAGCCACGTAGGTCAGTTGGGAGGTGAGCAGCCTGTGGGTTAAGCTAATTTCAGTGATTGGATCAAGTGAATTTCTCCAGAAAGAACTGCAAGCTGCCCACGTGCCCCTCCCCCAATGCTTGTTAGCTTGAATGGCTGGGTGAGGTGACCCGCCCATCTAGAGAGGCTCAGGCATAGAGAAGTTCGTTTTGGCGCACTCCCCACGCACCACTGGCAGCTGCTGCTTGTGGTGAAGGCAGTTGCTTGCACGAGAGTGGTTGCTCTCAGCATTTGTGGGCTGTAGGGCTGCTCGCAGCACAGCGCACAGGAGTTTGGGGTGCTCACGGCGCAGAGCGCAGGCGGCTGCTCACATGGGCTAACCCACCACATGCACACTCTTTCCTCAGCTTGAACTAATGTCTGTGCCACAGCCTAGCTACCTCCACACCCTGAATTCCTCCTGACTGTCAGTTCCAAGTGAAAGCAGCCTTTGCTCAGGTTAGTGAAGAAGGCAGAGTGTTTCTTTCTCCAACTTATTTCCTTCAGGGTTGATGATATATTTAGTCAATTTTTCGCTCGACCCTACCTTCGCCTTCAGTGTGTGGAACTCCTGGACACTCCAAGGATAGATTTTTCTGTCTCTGGTTTATGAACTTGTTGAAATTTTGGGGAGATTTGTCAGTGACGCTCCTCATGGCACCATTTCTCTGACATCACTGTATAGCTTTTTTGATTTTTTTCCCATCTATTTTTTTCTGCGCATGGCACAGTTGTATTTTCTATAATAGCATCATCCAAACCTCAAATGCAAAACACCATTAGATGCATTTTAGAGAATAACGCGCATTGGAACATTGTTTGAAGCTTGTCCATTATTTTATAATATTTCCTGGGAAGTTGTTTTAAAGTAAATGCATGCTTGTCTTACAGGATTTCTTTCTTTTTTTCTCTTCTTATTTTTAAATTATATATATAAAATTAACTTTAACAGGGTGACATTAATCAATGAGTATATAGGTTTCAGGTAAACATTTCTATAGCATTTTAACTATTGATTATGTTATATACCCATCACGCAAAGTCCAATCGTATTCCAAAACATATTTGTCCTTCTTTATACCCTTAACCCCCAAAACTCCCCTATTCCACTTCTTCATGTCCCCTTCCTGCTGGTAATCACTTCACTTTTACCGATGTTCATAACTCATAGTTTTATATTCCGCTTATGTGTAAAATCATATAGTTTTTATATTTTTCTGATTTACTTCTTTCAATCAGTATAATATTATCAAGGTCCATTTATGTTTTCATATATGGCACTATGTCATCATTTCTTATGACTGAGTAATATGTCATTGTATACATGTACCCCATCTTCTTTATCCAGTCCTCTATCAAGGGACACTCTGGTTGTTTCCATGTCTTGGCCACTTTAAATAGTGCTGTGATGAACATGGGATGCATGTGTTGTTATCTATCAATGTTTTCGAGTTTTGGGAGTAGATACCGAGTAGAGGGATTACTAGGTCATAGGGTAATTCTATTCTTAAATATTTGAGGAATCACCACAATTTCTACCATAATGTTTGTACTAATTTACATTCCCACCAGTAGTGAATGAGGGTTCCTATTTGGCGTACAGCCTCTCCAATACTTGTTATTACATGTCTTGTTGATAAGAGCCAATCTAATATGTGTAAGGTGGTATTTCTTTGTAGTTTTGATTTGTATTTCTTGAATACCTAGTGAAGATGAGCATCTTTTCATATATCTGTTGGCTATTTGTATGTCTTCTTGGAAGAAGTGACTACTCAGGTCCTTTCCCATTTTTAATTGGATTGTTTATTTATTTGTTGCTGAGCTTTGTGAGTTCTTTGTATATTTTAGATGTTAACCCCTTATCAGAGCTGTTGTTTGAAAATATCATCTCCTGAGGGAATTTATCATTGGAAAACCATCACTCCAGAAAATATTAAAGGGGGTTTTCCAACCAGATTCAAAGAACAAAACAAAACAAAACCACAAGTAAAAGCTCCACCAAGAACACAGTAAAACAAAATTTAAACTGTGAAAACAAAAGCAAAAAAAAGGGGAGAGGACAGAGATTAACAGTAGCAAAGGAAGATGAAGAGCAAAAACACTCATAAGATAGGGTAGTACAATGAATATGGTAGGTACGCTTTTCATTACTTAATGGTAACCACCCTTGAAAAAACGACCACAAAAATACTTGACTTAAAAAAGGTAGCAACAAAAAAAAGAAGTATGGAATATAAACAAAAACCAATGATAGAAAAACAAAAGAGAAGAATTAAACAAGATACAAAACTAACAGAAAGCAATTTATAAAATGGCAATAGGGAACAAACAAGTGTTAATAATAATTACACTAAATGTAAATGGATTAAACTCACCAATAAAAAGACACAGAGTAGCAGAATGAATTAAAAAAGAAAATCCAACTGTATGCTGCCTACAAAAAATACATCTAAGCAACAAAGATAAAACGAATTCTAAGTGAAAGGCTGGAAAACAATACTCCAAGCAAACAACACCCAAAAAAAAGCAGGTGTAGCAATACTCATATCTAATAATGCTGACTACAAGACAGCAAAAGTACTCAGAGACAAAAATGATCATTTCATAATGATTAACGGGACACTGAATCAAGAAGACATAACAATCCTTAATATATATGTGCCAAACCAAGGAGCACCAAAATATATAAGACAGCTACTTATTGACCTAAAAATAAAAACTGACAAAACTACAATCATACTTGGAGACCTCAATACACCGCTGAAGGCTCCAGATTGATCATCCAAACAGAGAATCACTAAAGACATATTGGCGTTAAATGAAACACTAGAGCACCTGGATATGATAGACATGATAGAACATCTACAGGACACTTCATCCCAAAACGACAGAGTATACATTTTTCTCTAGTGTACATTGAACATTGTCCAGAATTTACCATATGCTGGGCCACAAAAATAACATCAGTAAATTTAGTAAAATCGAAATTGTACCAAGCATATTTTCTGATCATAATACCTTGAAACTAAAATTCAACTGCAAAAAAAAGAAACCCACAAAAATATGGAAACAAAAAACATACTTTTAAAAAATGAATGGGTCAAAGAAGAAATAAGCGCAGAGATGAAAAGATATATACAAACAAATGAAAATGACAATAGGACATATCAGAATCTCTGGGATGCAGCAAAAGCAGTGATAAGAGGGAAGTTCTTATCACTTCAGGCCTATATGAACAAATAAGAGAGAGCCAAAGTGAACCAGTTAACTTAACACATTAAGGAACTAGAAAAAGGAGAACAAAGACAACCCAAAACCAGCCAAAGAAAGGAAATAATAAAAATCAGAGCAGAAATAAATGAAATAGAGAACAGAGAAACTATAGAAAAATTAATAAAACAGGGAGCTGGTTCTTTGGAAAGATCAACAAAATTGACAAACCCTTGGCAAGACTCACCAAGGAAAGAAGAGAAAGGACTCATATAAATAAAATCCAAAATGAAAGAGGAGAAATCACCACGGACACTGTAGTTATACAAAGAATTATTGTAGAATACTATGAAATACTCTATACCACTAAATTCAACAAACTAGAAGAAAAGGATAAATTCCTAGAACAATACAACATACCTAGAGTGAGTCATGAAGAAGCAGAAGGCCTAAACAGACCAATTAACAGGGAAGAAATAGAAAAAACTATTAAAATCTCCCCTGAAATAAAAGTCCAGGCCCAGACGGTTTTACTAGTGAATTCTATCAAACATTCAAAGAAGACTTCGTTTCTATTTTACTCAAAGTCTTTCAAAAAATTGAAGAAGAAGCAATACTTCCAAACACATTTTATAAGGCCAACCTAACCCTCATACCGAAACCTGGCAAGGACAGCACAACAAAAGAAAACTACAGACCAATATCTCTAATGAATACAGATGCTAAAATACTAAACAAAATACTAGCAAATCGAATACAACAACATATTAAAAAAATAATACATCATGATCAAGTGGGATTCATCCCAGAATCTCAAGGATGGTTCTACATATGTAAAATGGTTAACATAAAACACCATATCAACAAAACAAAGAACAAAAATCACATGATCTCATCAATAGATGCAGAAAAGCATTCAATAAAATAAAATACAAATTTATGTTTAAGACACTCAACAAAATGGGCATAGAAGGAAAATATCTCAACATGATAAAGGCCATATATGATAAACCATCAGCCAACATTATATTAAATGGCATAAAAATAAGGACTTTCCACCTTAAATCAGGAAGAAGACAGGGTTGTCCTTTCTCTCCACTCTTATTTAACATGGTGCTAGAAGTTCTGGCCAGAGCAATCAGACAAGAGAAAGAAATAAAAGGCATCCATATAGGAAAAGAAGAAGTAAAGGCATCACTTTTTGCAGATGATATGATCCTATACATCGAAAACCCCAAAGACTCCACACAAAAAATTACTAGAAACAATAAACCAACACATTAAGGTTGCAGGATACAAAGATACCATACAAAAGTCTATAGCCTTTCTATATACCAACAATGAAATATTAGAAAATGAACTCAAAAAAATAATCCCCTTCACGATTGCAACAAAAAAATAAAATAGCTAAGATTAAACATAACAAAAAATGTAAAGGACCTATAAAACAAAAACTACAAAGCATTGTTGAAGGAAATCGAAAAAGATACAATGAGATGGAAAAATATTCCTTGTTCTTGGATAGTAAGAATAAATATAATCAAAATGGTCATATTACCCAAAGCAATTAATAAATTTAATGCAATTCCCATCAAAATTCCTATGACACTGTTTTAAAAAATGGAATAAAAAATCATCAGATTTATATGGAACTATTAGAAACCCTGAATAGCCAAAGCAATCCTAAGGAAAAGGAATGAAGCTGGGGGCATTACAATACCTGACTTCAAACTATATTATAGGGCCATGACAATCAAAACAGCATGGTTTGGCAGAAAAATAGACACTCAGACCAATGGAAAAGAATAGAAAGCCCAGAAATAAAACCACATATATATGGTCAAATAATTTTTGATAAAAGTGCCAACAACACACAATGGAGAAAAGAATTCCTCTTCAACAAATGGTGCTGGGAAAACTGGAAAGCCACATGCAAAAGAATGAAACTCGACTACAGCTTGTCCCCTTGTATGAAAATTAATTCAAAATGGATCAAAGACCTAAATATAAGACATGAAACAATAAAGTACATAGAAGAAGACATAGGTACTAAACTCATGGCCCTGGTTTTAAAAAGCATTTTATGAATTTGACTTCATAGGCAAGAGAAGTGAAGGCAAAGATAAATGAATGGGACTATATCAGACTAAAATATTTGCTCAGTAAGAGAAACTGACAACAAAATAAACAGACAGCCAACTAAATGGGAAATGATATTTTCAAACAGCTCAGATAAGGGCTTAATATCCAAACTATACAAAGAACTCATAAAACTCAAGAACAATCAAACAAACAATCCAATAAAAAAAAATGGGAAGAGGACATGAGCAGACACTTCTCTCAGGAAGAAATACAAATGGCCAACAGATATATGAAAGGATGCTCATCTTCATTAGTTATTAGAGAAATTCAAATCAAAACTAAAAGGAGATGCCACCTCACACCTGTTAGATAAGCTACTATCAACAAGACAGGTAATAGCAAATGCTGGAGAGGCTGTGGAGAAAAAGGAACCCTCATTCACTGTTGGTGAGAATGTAAAGTAATACAACCATTATGGAAGAAAGAATGGTGGTTCCTCAAAAAACTGAAAATAGAACTACTTTATGACCCAGCAATCCCTCTCCTGGGTATATACCCCCAAAACTCAGAAATATTAATATGTAAAGACACATGTAGCCCCATGTTCATTGCAGCATTGTTCACAGTGGCCAGGACATGGAAACAACCAGAAAGCCCTTCAATAGATGACTGGATAAAGAAGATGTGGCACATATACACTATGGAATACTACTCAGTCATAAGAAATGATGACATCGGATCATTTACAACAAAATGATGGGATCTTAATAACATTATATGGAGTGAGATAAGTAAATTAGAAAAAAACATGAACTACATGACTCCATACATTGGTGGGACATAAAAACGAGACTAAGTGACCTGGACAAGAGTCTGGTGATATCTGCGGGTGGGAGGAAGTGGGTGCACGGGAGGGAAGGAGGGAAAAGTGAAGGGGTGGGGGAGGGGCACAAAGAAAACTAGATAGAGGGTGACAGAGTACAATCTGACTTTGGGTGATGGGTATGCAACATAAGTGAATGGCAAGATAACCTGGACATGTTTTCTTTGAATATATGTACCCTAATTTATTGATGTCACCCCATTAACATTAAAAAAAATTATTCATTAAAAAAAAGGAAATATCATCTCCCATTTGGTTGGCTGTCTGCTTGTTCTGTTCTCAGTTTTCTTTGTTGTGAAGAAGCTTTTTAGTTTGATACAGTTCTATTTATTTATTTTTGCTTTTACTTTTCTTGCCTTTGTGGTCAAATTCATAATTGTTTTTGAATGGCCAAGATCCATGTGATTTGTACTAATGTTTTCTTTTATGTAATTTATTCTTTCAGATTTTATATTTAGATATTTGATCAACTTTGAATTAATATTTTTGCAGGGAGGCAAATTGTAGTCAAGTTTTATTATTTTGCATGTGGTATTACAATTTTCCCAGCATCCTTTATTGAAAAGGCATACTTTTCTACACTGTGTGTTTTTGGCTCCATTGTTAAAGATGATTTGTCCATTTATATGTGCTTTTATTTCTGGCCTCTCGATTCTGTTCCATTGGTTTGTATGTCTGTTTTGCTGCCAACTCCATGCTGTTTTGATTTTCGTGGCTCTATATTATAATTTGAAGTCAGGTAATGTTATATCTGTGGCTTTATTCTTTTTCCTCAGGATTATTTTTGTTCTTTGGGTTTTTTTATGGTTCCATACAAACATGAAGGCTTTTTGTTCTATTTATCAAATAAAATTAAGACTTTGATAGGGATTGCATTAAATTTTGTTTTGCTTTGGGTAATATGGCCATTTTAACTATGTTAATTTTTCCAATCTGTAAACATGAAATATTTTTCCATTTCATTTTGTCTTTTTTCCATTTCTTTTAATAATTTCTTGTAGTTTTTTCATATATATGTTCTTCAGTTCTTTGTTAAGTTTATATTTAGGTATTTCATTTATTTCTTTTGTTGTTGCAATTAAAAAATATAAAGTTCATTTTCCAAAGTTTTATGATTGGTATATAGAAAAGCAATAAAGTTTTGTGTATTGGTTTTGTATCCTAAGACTTATCTGTATTGGTTTATTGTTTCTAATAGGTTTTTGGTTGAATCTTTGAGGTTTTCTACATACAGGATTATGCCATTTGCAAAAAGTGATACCTTTACTTCTTCTTTTCTGATATGAATGCCTTTTATTTATTTCTCTTGCTTGATTGTTCTGGAAAAACTTCCAGAACTTTGTTGAATAAGAGTGGAGGGAGAGGGAAACTTTATCTTCTTCCTGATTTTAGAGGAAAATATCTCTTTTTTCCCCATTCAGTATGATATTAGCTGATGGTTTGTCATATATGACTGTTATTATGTTGAGATACTTTTCTTCTATTTTGATTTCACTGAGTGTTTAAATCATAAATGGATGTTGTATCTTATCGAATGGCTTTTCTGCATTTTTGAAAGGATCATATGATTTTTTCTTTTTTTTAATTACTTCTTTTTTTAATTTTATTTTATTTATTCATTTTAGAGAGGAGAGAGAAATGGAGAAAGAGAGACAGAAAAAGAAGGTGGGAAGGAGCTAGAAGCATCAACTCCCATATGTGCCTTGACCAGGCAAGCCCAGCGTTTTGAACCGGAGACCTCAGCATTTCCAGGTTGACGCTTTATCCACTGCGCCACCACAGGTCAGGCCTTCTTTTTTTTTTGTGGTGTATTATGTTGATTGATTTCCATATGTTGAACCATCCTTGTGCTCCTAGAATGCATCC